>NC_041389.1:160026986-160088413 GCF_002162155.2 Triticum dicoccoides
TCGCCGCGAAGGAGTTGAGGGAGTATTACTACCTCTTCTGGTCGACGGAGACGCGAGCGGATCCGCGCATGAAGGTACTCTCAGCTGCCGCTTCGGAACTGGCTCCGAATGGATACCCTTTCTTCGCGTTGTTCTTCTACTGTGGGCTCTGCCCGCCTTTCTCTGAATTTTTCTGCGACATTATGAACACCTACGGGCTCCGCCTCCTTGACTTCACCCCCAATGCCGTTCTGACCATGGCAGTTTTCGCACATCTCTGCGAAAACTTTGTTGGAGTCTATCCAAACGTAGCCCTTTTTCGTCACTTCTTTATGCCCCGAGTTGACAGAGGGGAGCCTCTATCCGGCGGAATCGCTTGGATCTCAAGAACTAGCAAGAAGGAAGCTTATCTGGAGGGAGAGCTCTGCAGCAAGTGGGATGAATGGAGAGCAGACTGGTGCTGGATTGTCGAGGAGAACCCGCAGCCATTTACCGCCCAGCGCCAAACCCCAGTAGTGCAAGGCAACGATTGGAGCAGCGTGGCCCCGGAAGACGCTAGGCTGAAGATTGCCGTCACCCGGATCTTACGCCTTAGGCTTGCCGGGCTCACTGTAGGCGCCGTTGGCGTAGATTTTCTCCGCCGCCGCATCGCCCCCCTGCAGGAGAGGAGGAGACCCGCCTGGGAGTTCCAGAACGCGGCTGATATCATGAGGCTGCGCCCGGGCCTCAACTTCAACTTCACCGTCCTGGAACTGGACGCGATGCTCCTGGAGCTGTTCAAGCACGATCCTGAACATCCCGGAGCGTTCAGGTTGCCGAGGAGTGTCGTTCCGCTGTGCAACAACTCCTCGCTCGACCGCATCCGTGCCATGATGCCGCTGTGCGATTCGCATGGAATTGTTCCAACTTGGCAGGAGCCTGCAGACGACGTCGTGCAAGAGTTCTTTGACAGTTTGGTGGAAGTGCCGATCCGCTCCGATGAGCAGAAGAGCCTCACCCGCGACACCACCGATGATGAGATGCAGCGCATCGCCACTAGGCTGGAAGAGGCGGCAGCAGCCGCTGCCGCGGGCGAGTTTGGACTCACCGTGGAGGAGGCAGAGGCAGCAAGCCTTGTCGAGCGAGAAGAGCTTGCCGGCGAGGGAGAGCTTGCCGGGTCTGAAGCTGAGTCGAGCGAGCCCGCCGAGGGCGCGAGAGACTCGATGAGGATTGGCTCCTCCTCTTCCCCACCTCCAGACAGCTTGCCGCAAGAGGAGCCCCCAGCTCCACCAAGAAGGCGTCTCCGCAAGGCCGGGGACGTAGCGGGGCGGCAGACGAGTCAACAGCCGCCGCGTCGCGCGACGCGCTCCACCGCGGCAAGCACTGTTGCCGCGGTTGCACCTCATGCCGCTGCGGCAACTGGAGCGGGGTCTTCCCGGTCCACCGCTTCTGCCCCTGCCAAGCGGCTAAGGGAAACTACTCCTTCGCCTCGTCGCGCCGGAGGCGAGCCGGACTTTGATCTCTCCGCGCTCAGCTCCGACGAGGAAGAAGAAGAGTAAGATTCTCTACTATACTTGTAGTTCTTCAATTCTTGCTGTTTTGTCTTGTATCTGATTTGCTTTACTCCGAACCCATTCCTTTTCAGGATGCTGGCCCAAAGAGCGGCCAAGAGAGCCAAGGCCCCGGTGATTGTCATCGAGGATGAACCCATTGCGACGGCAGGGGACATGTCCGAGACCACCTTGCCGGACCCGGCAACCATTCCCCAAAGCAGCCCCCAACGCAGCCCCCAGCGTAAGTATATGGTTTACTTCCTGCTGTTAGGCGCGCATGGGTGCTCTTTCTTTGCAGATATCTGACTGTTGGTTTGTGTAGGAGCAGAGCAGCCTCACCAGGAGTGCCCGGAAGCCGCTCCTGAAATGCCATCTGCTTCGACCACACAGCCAAGGGAGGATTCCCCGGCAAGGGGGCGTTCTCCGGCAAGGGAGAATTCTCCAGCAAGGGACAGTTCTCCAGCAAGAGACAGCACCAGCGACCCTCTGGTGGTTGAGACCACGACTGCAGATCCTAGTACAGGTAATCCTCTTGCTTGAAAACTTCCCTTGGGTTCTTCTTCTTCTGATTTTCTTTTTGAATATTTGCTTGACTTTTCTCCCTTCTCCGGTCGTCAGATCCATCTGCCACGGATCCAATGGAAACCGAGGTCGCCGGCGAGGAGAACGCGCGGGGCAATGCCGGCGACGCCGTTGCCATCGAAGAAGAAGCCGGCGCTGATGATCCCGCTGGAAAAGAGGCCGCCAAAGTTGCCGCCGCAGGAGCTAGCGAGGGGTCTGGCGATCGCACTGACGACCCTGAGGCCGCAGGAGCGTCAGGCGCTACGCCGACCGTCGAGCCCTCCGCCGCTGCTGCCGCGTCAGGCTCCGAAGAGCCCCAGCCCGGCGCCTATTTGAAGGCCGGTGATGGCATCTTCATCAAGCTCCCCTGGGCGTCAAGCTCCAGGGCGCCGGTCGAAGGAGAAATCCTGGATGGAGAGGTGCTCGCCTCCGCTGGGCTGACACTGGTCGACGCGCCAAGTAGCAGCAGCGGCGATCCTGAGGAGGAGCGGCTGCTGCGGAAGCTGTTGTCACTATACCACGCTCGACAGGCCAAGCCAGAATCGCGAGAAGCGCTTGTCGCGAAGGCAGGAGTGGACATCGAGAAGTGCGCGGAGGAGCTCCGGGGTCTCAGGCAGGAAGCTCTCCGGTCCCTGGCAGAGGAGAGAGAGCAACTCGCCGAGGAGCGGAAAGCCTTCCTCCTCGAGAAGGCTAAAGTCGAAGAGCAACAGTGGCTTGTTGCCGAGAAGCTGTCTGCGCAGGAAGGCGAGTTGGCGCAGCGCCAACTTGGACAGCCACGAGGAGGAGCTTGCCGCGCGCGAGCAAACATTTGGCGGGGCTCTCAAGGAAGCAAAGGATGCTGCCGCAGCTACCGAGGCCGCCAAGAAGGAGCTGGAGACGAAGGTGGCGCAGCTGGAGGCCGATCTCAAGGCGAGCGGCGAGGAGCTTGCTGCGCTCAAGCGTGAGCGCGAGAAGGACGCCACCGCTCATGGCGAGCTGCAGGGTCGTCTCGCCGAGAGGAGCAAGGAGCTTAGCACCGCCAAGGACTCCAACACAGATCTCGAGCTGAAGCTGACTACTTTGACTCAGACGCTGGACGGCGCCAGGGAGCAGGAGGCGGCCTTGAAGGAGAAGATCAAGGCCGACGAGGCGCTGCTGGCGAGTGCTGCCGCCGCCCAGAACACTTTTAGGGAGAATGTTGAGCACTGGACGGAGGGTCTCGTGGATGCTGCCGCCACCATCGACAGGGAGCTGGCGCAGCTGGGGATGGAGGATCTCGGGTACTCCTCCGATGAGCACCTCCAACCCAGCGCCAAGCTCAGCTTGTTCTTCAAAGGCGTGGCGACTCCGGGAGAGGATCCCAAAGCAGCTGGCCGATGAGTCACGCAAGATCTGCGCGGGAGCTCTTCAAAAGGTGCTGGTGAAGGTGGCCTTCTGCAACCCAGGCCTCAACCTCACCAATGTCCTCAGGTCCTTGCCGCCGGATGCTGATCTGGAAGCGCTCAAGACCCTTGTCGCACCCATTGTGGACAAGGTGAGCGGGATCAAGAGGGTTGAGGGCGATCGCGTAGATTAGGCCGCCCGTTTTCTCTTTCTCTTGTCGCTGCTGGTCATGTTATGAGAACAATCTGTTAGAGCTGCGACAAGCTATCTTGTAATATAACTCTATTTTGGGTAGCGATTGCTGTGTTATTTCCTTTACTTGATTCCTTCCTTTGTATGTTTTTGCCCTACGCTTTTAGGGAACTTGTCGGTGCAGGCCCCTTAGCCGCGAGCGCTGAGTGCGGGACGTTAGCAGTCTGCTGGCAGTGCCGCTACCGACAAGAAACCTTGTCGCAACTAGTCGCAGCTCACTTAAGTTGTTGAGCGGACTCGAAACAAAGTAAGGGCGCAACTAGCTACGAGTTGGTTCCTCCACGCACAGGTTTTCCATACAAAGCACGGTCATTCAAGGAAGATAACTTAAAAAATTTGAAACTGCTTGCTCAAACTTTGGCAACTTAGCTTTTTTGTCGTTTGCTTCCCGGCAAGGCGAAACTTTCTTGAACGACGCCTGGTCCACACCATTATCTTCTCCTTTCCCCACGGCAAACTTGTGGGCGAGGGAACCTTCCTTTCTTTGAGAAAGAGAAAGAAGAGAAAATAAAGATATGGAGCCTTACGGCTCGTTATTGCTTACCGGGGGTAGGCGCTGCACAAAGTGTCAGATAACACATGCAAAAAATAGAAAGCATGAAATTGACAAGATGTGCGGAGCACATGAGCTTTATTTATGCACGGGGTCTGCACCCGGCTTTGTACGAAGGATTACATGCAACATCGGCAAGACTTGTACAAAAGGTGGTTGCCGGAACAGGTTCCGGCAACCGCGCCCTATGGGTAAAATTTACGAAGATGCTCAATGTTCCAGGAGTTGCTCACCGGAATGCCATCTTCGGTCTCAAGGCGGACAGCGCCAGGCCTAGTGACTCGTTTCACCCGGTAAGGTCCTTCCCACTTCGGCGTCAACTTGTTGGAATTCTTGGCGGACTGAACGCGCCGAAGAACAAGGTCGCCTTCCTCGAAACTTCTGGCATTAACTTTGCGGCTATGGTAGCGACGGAAAGCTTGCTGATATCGAGCAGCTCGTACAGCGGCCTGAAGACGGTCTTCCTCAAGGAGCAGTGCGTCATCTTGTCGCAGCTTCTCTTGCTCAAGCTCATCATAAGCGAGCACTCGAGGTGACCCGTATACGAGTTCCGTGGGGAGAACTGCCTCTGCTCCATATACTAGAGCGAAAGGTGTCTGGCCAGTGGCTCGATTTGGCGTCATCCTGATCGACCAAAGAACCACCGGTAGCTCCTCAATCCAGTTCTTTCCGCACTTGTGCAGCCTGTCGAAAGTCCTGGTCTTGAGCCCGCGCAACACTTCAGCATTTGCCCTCTCCGCTTGACCGTTGCTTCTCGGATGAGCAACAGAAGCGAAGCAGACCTTGGCGCCAAGATCTTGGACGTACTGCATGAAGGTGCGGCTCGTGAATTGTGTGCCGTTGTCGGTGATGATCCTGTTAGGGATCCCGAAACGGCAAACAATCGACCTGAAGAACTTGACTGATGACTGTGCTGTCACCTTCCTCATTGGTTCCACTTCCGGCCACTTTGTGAACTTGTCGATTGCAACGTACAAGTACTCAAAGCCCCCGACAGCTCGGGGAAAGGGCCCGAGGATGTCGATCCCCCAGACCGAAAATGGCCAGGATAAAGGGATCGTTTGGAGAGCTTGAGCTGGTTGGTGTATCTGTTTGGAATGGAACTGGCACGCTTCACACTTGGTTACTTGTGCAGTTGCATCCTGGAGGGCTGTCGGCCAAAAGAAACCTTGCCGGAACGCTTTGCCAGCAAGTGCTCTTGCGCCAATGTGGTGACCACATATGCCTCCATGTATCTCTGCCAACATCTGTTGTCCGTCTTCCCGGCGAATACACTTCAATTTCACACCGTTGAGTCTTCTTCTGTACAGTGTGTCGTCGACAAACTGGTACATACTTGACTGCCGGGCTACTCTTTCCGCTTCTTCTTGCTCTTCGGGAAGTTCTCCTGTCTGAATGAAATGGACAATCTGCTGTGCCCATGCTGGAGCTTGCGGATCAACAACAAGGACTAAAGGCACATCTGCTGCTGCAGGAACATCCGCTTCTACGGCGAGAACCTGCGGCTCAGCCGGAGCTTGACGTTCCCCGGCAAGCTTGCCGGTGCAAAACTTGTCGGGAGCGTCTGCTTCAACGGAACAAACCCTAAGGCTTGCCGAAGCAGACTGCTCCTCAGCACTCTTGGTGTTGATCTTTGGGACCTTCTTGGCGGCGGCTTCGGGGAGCTCCGCCGGAAAATAGTCACCAGAAATCAACTTCCTCTTCTTGCTCTGTCCAGTTGATGGCATTACAGACGACTGAGTCAGCTTGAGCATAAAGACCCCTGGTTCCATAGGTAACTTAAGTGCGGCGCACTTTGACAGGCCGTCAGCAATGTCGTTCTGAGCTCTTGGAACATGTTCCATCTGTAGGCCGTCAAAGTGCTCTTCTAGCTTTCTCACTTCATCAATGTAAGCTTCCATCAACGGACTCTGATAATTCTTGTTCACTTGGCGGACGACAAGCTGTGAGTCACCCCTGAAAATGACCTTGTTGATCCCAAGGTCCGCTGCGATCCTGAGACCGGCAAGCAAACCTTCATACTCTGCGGTATTGTTCGTTGCTTGCTCCTTGGGAAAGTGCATCTGGACTACGTACTTGAGGTGCTCTCCGGTGGGTGCAACAAGTAGCACGCCCGCACCGGCGCCTTGCAGCGAGAAGGCACCATCAAAGTACATCAGCCACTCTTTGCTTGCTTCCTTAACGGGGATGCTTGTTTCTGGAATTTCTTCATCTTGTGTTGGCGTCCACTCTACTATGAACTCTGCCAACGCTCTGCTTTGGATAGTTGAAGTTCTCTCAAACTTGAGGCCAAAGCTTGACAGTTCCAGTGCCCACTCGACAATCCTGCCTGTTGCTTCTGGATTTTGCAGTATCCTCTTCAGCGGAAAACGAGTGACGACTGTGATCTCATGTGCTTGGAAGTAATGGTGCAGCTTTCTCGAGGCCATGAGAAGGCCGAAAAGCAATTTCTGCACACCAGAGTACCTTGACCTAGCCCCCTACAGAAGGGAACTGACAAAGTAAACTGGGCGCTGCACCATTCTCTTCTGCATCTCCTTATGGCCTGCGCAGATCCATCTTCGTTGGGACCAGAGCCTGTCGGTGAAGTTCCCTGCTTGTCGCTGGATGCATCTGCCGCGGTTGCCGGCTCATCATCTGCCTCCCTTTCCGCCACTAACGCAGCACTAACCACTTGATTGGTTGCCGCTATATATATAGCAGCAGCTTCTCTTGTGGCTTAGGTGCGACAAGTGTTGGAGTGGAGGACAGGTATCTCTTTAAGTCCTGCAGCGCAGCCTCCGCCTCTGGAGTCCATTTCATTGGACCTGCCTTTTTCAATATTTTGAAAAATGGCAGGGCGCGCTCAGCAGACCTAGAGATAAACCTGCTGAGAGCAGCCACGCAACCGGCAAGTCTTCGTACATCCTTGACGCGCTTTGGTGCTTCAATCTGCTCAATGGCCTTGATCTTGTCGGGATTGGGTTCAATTCCCCGCTGAGACACGAAGAATCCGAGAAGCTTGCCGGAGGGGACTCCAAACACACACTTCTCGGGGTTAAGCTTGAGGTTGATCTTGCGCAGATTTGCAAAGGTTTCGTCTAAATCTTGAATCAGAGTTGCCTTGTCCTTGCTCTTGACCACTATGTCATCCATGTAGGCTTCCACATTTCTGTGTATTTGTGGCTCAAAAGCGTCATGGACTACCCTTGCAAATGTTGAACCAGCATTCTTTAAACCGAAAGGCATCCGTACAAAACAGTATGTGCCACATGGGGTGATGAATGCGGTCTTTTCCTCATCCTCTTCTGCCATGAAGATCTGATGGTATCCTGAGTATGCATCAAGAAATGAAAGCAAGTCACATCCGGCCGTGGAGTCAACAATCTGGTCGATGCGCGGCAAGGGAAATGGGTCTTTGGGACAAGCTTTATTGACATCGGTAAAGTCGATACAAAGCCTCCATTTCCCATTTGCCTTGCGCACGACTACAGGATTGGCCAACCACATAGGATGGAGCACTCCTCTGACAAGGCCTGCTGCTTCCAATTTCTTGATTTCTTCTGCGATGAATTCTTGGCGCTCCAGTGCCTGTTTCCTGACTTTCTGCTTGACGGGCCGCGCATGAGGACAAACGGCAAGGTGGTGCTCGATTACTTTCCTGGGAACACCGGGGATGTCAGACGGTTCCCATGCAAACACGTCAACGTTCGCCCGCAGGAAAGCAACAAGCGCGCTTTCCTATTTAGGGTCGAGAGTGGCACTGATGGTGAAGGTACCACTAGTGT
Source organism: Triticum dicoccoides (assembly GCF_002162155.2). NCBI lineage: Eukaryota > Viridiplantae > Streptophyta > Magnoliopsida > Poales > Poaceae > Triticum > Triticum dicoccoides. The sequence goes on from NC_041389.1 coordinate 160,034,993, forward strand.
CGTCCTCCTTAGAGGACACCTTCTTGGTCTCTAGTGGAGCTGCCATCATCTTCTTACACTTGCCGGTGGAGCTTGATGGTGCGTCCTCGACGGTAGCGCAGCACTCCGAAGAGGTGCGCTTGCCGGAATGGGCATCAGAACTCTTGTCGGACTTGGTCTTCTTCTTTCCCCCCAGGAGCTTCAACGGCAAGTGACTTGCAATCTGTTGTGGCTGCTGCTTCCCGGTAGATCTTGTCGGCGCAGATAAGAGCATCCTTCTTGTCGCCAGGGACAGAGATGACACTTATCGGGCCTGGCATCTTCAACATGTTGTATGCATAGTGAGAGGCTGCCATGAATCTGGCGAGTGCTGGACGGCCGAGTATCCCATTGTAAGGCAATGGAAAGTCAGCAACGTCAAAGGTGACCCTCTCAGTCCTGAAGTTCAACTCGCTGCCAAATGTCACCGGCAACGTGATCTTTCCCTTCGGCTTGCTCCTTCCCGGATTGATTCCTTGGAATGTGCCGGTCTCTTCGAGCTCGCTGTCAGGGATCTGGAGTTTCTGGAGTACCACGGAGGAGATCAGGTTCAAGCCGGCCCCACCGTTAACTAGCATCTTAGTGACCTTGAGGTTGCGGATAGTTGGTGAAACCACAGTTATGCGATCAGGGTGGTCCTCAATATCAAAGATGATAGGCGTGCTGGACCATTTCAGAGGCTTGTGTGACTCGATGGGTGGTTCTGCCGCATTGACTTCCCGCACCCACTGCTTGAGCTGGTGGTGTGAAGTATGCAGAGAAGCACCGCCGTCAACGCACAGGACCTCTGTGGCTTTCTGGAACTCCTGCTCATCGGCTTTGTCATCATCCATATCTTCGTCGTCGTCGTCATCTTCATCCTTGTCGCGGCCACGGGGAGGTCTGTCTCTTTGCCGCTGCTTGGCCTTGCCACGGTGGCCTCCTCGGCCGGGGCGTTTCTTGCCGGCTCCTCCAGCACCTTCCTGGGTCTTCTCCTTGTCACGTCGCTCGTACTCAGCCTTTTGCTGCTCAACAAGCTGCTCGACCTTCTTGCAGCTCTAGAGGTCATGACCCTTGGTGCGGTGGATCTTGCAGTACTGCTTGTTGGATCCGTCCTGCTTGTCAGCGACCGCCACAGCCTGGTAGTTGGTGCCAGCGGCAATCTCCTTGCCGGAGCTACCAGCTTTGGCTTTGTTGGCGCCACCTCCGTTGCCGGACTGCTCAACAACTAGCACTTCTTTGCCTTTCTTCTTCCTGTTGTTCTGCCGCCGGTTTTTCTTTGCTGGGGCAGCATCCTCACTATCAGATCCTCCTGCTTCTATATTCTCTCCGGGGAGTTTCCTCCCTTCCTAAGCACGCGCACACTTGTCGGCCAGGGCATATAGCTCACTGACGTCTCTGATCTTGCACATCGCCATCTCCTCCCGCATCCCGCGGTTTCGCACGTTCTGATGGAACGCGCTGATTACCGCGGCAGGGTGGACATTTGGGATGTTGTGTTGTACGCGGCTGAATCTCTGAATGTACTTGCGCAGGGGCTCTCCTTCCTTCTGGGCGAGCAGATGAAGGTCGCTCTCTTGGCCATGAGGCTTGTGGCCGCCTGTAAAGGCGCCGACAAACTGATGGCATAGGTCTGCCCAGGAGGATATGGAGTTGTCCGGCAAGTGCATGAGCCAGGATCTGACATTGGGCTTGAGCACCAGCGGGAAGTAGTTGGCAAGGATCTTGTCGTCCCGCCCCCCGGCAGCTTGCACCGTGATGGTGTAGATGCTGAGGAACTCCGACGGATGCGACTTGCCATCATACTTCTCTGGTACGTCTGGCTTGAAATTCTTCGTGCTGGGCCACTGGACTTGCCGCAGCTCACGAGTGAACGCAGGGTAACCTACCTTGTACGGCAAGTCGCCTGGTTCCCCTGGTGCATGCATGTCGACAGAGGGCCTAGCGCGCTGGTCCAATTGACGTCGCGCTTCTCTTCGGCGCTCAATGCGAGTACGAGCGTCTTCTTGCTGTGTTCGTGAAGAACTTGGCGCTGATCGCGACAAACTCGTGGATCTGATGATGCGGTGGAGTCGCTGTCGAGGTGGATCCGGCGAGTCGGCGATCTTGGCCTTCGGGGCGGAGAGTGCATGGTGGTTGCACCCCCACCGGTTTTGTCGTCGTCGGCTTGTGCCTGGCAGTCCTGCCGCGGCAGCGATGTACTCGGCTGCCGCGGAGTGTCGCCGTTGGCAAAGCCGATGAGACTCTGAATGGTGGCCCTCCATTCGTCGATCTTGTCTGTCGTTGGAGGGTAATCCAGGAGCAGTTGAGCTCGCGCCAGAGCTTCTGCTGGAGTGGTGGGCGGCAGTGGCGAACGGTGCGAGGAGCGGGATATGCTCGGACTTCTAACTATGTTAGAAGGAGCAGTATCCCGTCCAGGCGACCGTGCCTCGCTCGTGCCAGCATGTTGGCGTGCATGCTGGTCTAGAGCACCCCGAGATCCACCAGCTCGATCTTGGTCCAACGAACGCATGGTACTGCGAATACCATGACGATGTCGGTCCTGCGCCTCCTGAGATGGGCGCGGTGTATGTACGGACTCCGAGGTCTGCGCAGCCTTGTCCTTGGACCTGGAAGCATCGTGAGCTCCCTCGTCGACGCCCGTTCTTCCGCCGGCGTCTACCCCACCACCCGTCTGCTCCGGTGGTGGTGGGATCGACGCGGACGGAACAGCAGCCTCCGAAGCCTTCTTCTTCGGTGGCATGTCGATGAAGAAGATGAAGATCTAGGTCGTGTGAACACCGGATCAGGTTCACACAATCTCGACGCCCCTACCTGGCGTGCCAAAGATGTCGGGGAAACTGATCCACGAACACCTATGGGACCGGCGGACCGAGCCCCTTTCGGTTCGGCGGGGGGCGGAGATCGCACGAAGAGCAGATCGAGGCAAAGCACACGAGCAGTTTACCCAGCTTCGGAGCTCTCCGGAGAGATAATACTCCTACTGCTGCATGTCTGAGTATATTGAGTTCTTGCTCGGGAGCGCTGAATGCTATAGTACAATCTAGCTGCTAACGAGACCGAGCGTGAGTGTGTTTCTAGCTTCGAACCTTTCGAACCCCTCTCTATGTTGCGCATGGGCCTCCTTTTATATGCTCAAGGGGTCACCGACAGGTGGCAACGCAGGCAGGGGTAAAAATGGAAAGGTGTTGCGGTTGGTTCAACTACCTGTATAGTGTATCCTACCTAACCCTGACGGCAGGGGACAAAGGCATTAAATGCCCATCTGCGTCGCCCAAATAGTGCAGAAAGGGACCGTCAGGGGCGCCACTGCTTGCCACGATGGCAATCTTGTCAGCGCCGCTTGCCACCGCGCACCGGTGGCTGCACAGCCTCTCGCCACGCGCGCCTGGAAAGGCCCCAGGGCGACACGTTGGTGGATATGCTGGAGCGTGGGCACAGAGTGGTAGCTTGCCGCGGCAAGCGCCTTGCCGCGGTCATTGTCTTGTCGCGTCCGGAAGCTTGTCGCTCACCGGGCCTTGCCGGGACGCGTGGCGGGTCGCGGCAAGTTCCTTGAGATGCCTTGGTTGGCCTTCCCGGCAAACTCCTCTTGCCAGGTCCTTGTCTCCTTGGCTTGAATACTTTGTTCTTGAATGGCTCCAAAGGAACCACGGAGGACCTTGGCGGTCACCCGGCAAGCCTTGCCGCGGGGTGCTGCGACTTCCCGTGCACAAGTTCGGGATACTAGGGTACCCCTACTCTAGTACACCGACACAGGCGTAGAACTAGTTCGCCAACATTATAAGTTTTGGCTCGTACTTCTCTGCTTTGATATCTTCGAGCCTGCTGTTGATAGAATGCGGAACGAGCTTTTTCCACATCGCGCTCCTCTTCTAAGGCATCCAAACTGTCCTGCCGATCCAGCTCGTCTTCTCTTTCTTCGTACATGCGCACGCAAGGTGAGTCATGAATTATATCGCAGGGCAAAACTGCCTCTGCGCTGTATACCATGAAAATGGTGTGAATCCGGTAGTGCGGTTTGGCGTGGTCTGCAGCCCCCAGAGTACGGAGTCGAGCTCCTCTACCCAGTGCGTGTTAGATTCCATGAGGGACCGCACTAACCTGGGTTTGATGCCACTCATGATTAGACCATTTGCTCGTTCGACTTGACCGTTAGTTTGAGGGTGATAGACTCAACCGTAGTCGAGCTTGTTGCCCATATTTTTGCACTAGAGTTTAACCTCTTCGGCCGTGAAGTTCGTGCCGTTATCAGTGATGATGCTATGGGGGACGCCATAATGGTGTACTACCCCAGATATAAAGTCTATCACAGGTCCGGATTCAGCCGTTTTAACTGGCTTGGCCTCTATCCATTTGGTGAATTTGTCCACCATGACCAATAAGTATTTTTGCTTGTGGGTTCCCCCTTTAAGGGGTCCAACCATGTCAAGCCCCCAGACCGCGAACAGCCAGGTGATGGGTATAGTTTTGAGGGCGGTGGGTGGCATGTGGCTTTGATTAGCAAAGAGCTGGCAACCGACGCATCGTTGGACTAAGTCCTGATCATCTGCCCGGGTTGTTGGCCAATAAAATCATGTACGGAAGGCCTCGCCTACAAGGGCCCGGGCTGCGGCGTGGTGCCCGCCAAGTCCGGCGTGAATTTCAGCCAGAAGATTTCGCCCTTCCTCTTCGGAGATGCACCTTTGAAGGACTCCGGTTGTGCTTTTCTTATAAAGCTCTCCCTCATGGACCTTGTAGGCTTTAGATCGCCGTACTATGCAGCGGGCCTCGTTTTGGTCTTCGGGAAGTTCCTGCCTAATTAAGTAGGCTAGGAATGGTTCCGTCCACGGGGCAATGACTGCCATTATTTCGTGGGTTGAAGGTGTTATTTCATTGGCTGAGCCACCAATTGTGTCAGAATGTTCGGTGTTGGGCGGTGCGGTTGGTTCCGGGTTGTTGTTTCCGGACTCCTCTTCCCATAATACGGATGGCTTAAAAGGCCGCTCCAGGAAGATGTTTGGAGGGACGGCGTCGCACTTTGCGCCGATGCGGGCCAACACGTCGGTCGCCTGGTTATTATCTCGGGCTACATGTTGGAATTCGAGTCCTTCGAACCGAGCTGACATTTTTAAGATGGAGTTATGGTAGGCTGCCATTTTCGGATCCTTGGCGTCAAAGTCTCCATTTACTTGGGATATTGCGAGGTTTGAATCCCCGCGGACCTCTAGGCGTTGAATGCCCATGGAGATTGCCATCCGGAGACCATGTAGAAGGGCCTCGTATTCGGCTGCATTGTTGGAGTCCGTGTACATTATCTGAAGTATGTATTGGACTGTGTCTCCGGTTGGGGACGTCAAGACGACGCCAGCCCCAAAGCCGGCCAACATTTTGGAGACGTCGAAGTGCATGATCCAATTGGAGTATGCGCCGTACTCTTTAGGGAGTTCGGCTTCGGTCCATTCAGCGATCAAGTCGGCCAAAACTTGTGACTTTATAGCTCGCCATGGTTTGTAGGTTATGTCGAATGGTAGGAGCTCAATGGCCCATTTTGCAATCCTGCCCGTCGGGTCGCGGTTGTTGATAATGTCGTTAAGAGGTACTTCGGAGGCTACTATTATCAAACACTCTTGAAAGTAGTGTCGCAGCTTCCGGGATGCCATGAACACCGCGTACGCTATCTTTTGATAATGTGGATACCGGGACTTGCATGGAATTAGGACAGTGGATATGTAGTACACTGGTTTTTGAAGAGGGAATTTGTGTCCTTCTGTTTCTCGTTCGACGACGAGCACCGCGCTTACAACTTGATGTGTTGTCGCAATGTATAATAACTTTGGTTCGCCCAAGTTGGGCGCAGCCAGGACCGGATTTGTTGCCAATATGGCCTTTATTTCTTCGAGTCCGGCCGTGGCGGCATCCATCCATTCAAAGTGTTCGGTGCGCCGAAGGAGGCGATAAAGGGGCAATGCCTTTTCTCGCAAGAGGGAGATGAAGCGGCTTAGAGCCGCCATGCATCCAGTCAATTTTTGTATTTGTTTGAGGTCTTTTGGAATATCCAACTGTGACAGAGCTCGGATCTTGGCTGGGTTTGCTTCAATTCCTCTACCGGATACAATGAAGCCCAAGAGCTTTCCGGCTGGTACGCCGAAAACGCATTTTCTGGGTTGAGCTTAATGTCATATGCTCGGAGGTTGTCGAATGTGAGCCTCAAATCGTCTACTAGAGTTTCGACGTATTTGGTCTTGACGACCACATCGTCTACGTATGCCTCCACTGTTTTGCCAATCTGGGTTGCCAGACATGTCTGAATCATGCGCTGATATGTTGCGCCGGCGTTTTTGAGCCCGAAGGGCATTGTGTTGAAGCAGAATGGTCCGTATGGAGTAATGAATGCCGTTGCGGCTTGGTCTGTCTCCGCCATCTTGATTTGATGGTAGCCGGAGTATGCGTCGAGGAAGCACAATGAATCGTGTCCTGTGGTAGCATCGATGATTTGATCGATGCGGGGAAGGGGGAAAGGATCCTTTGGACAAGCCTCGTTAAGCTCCTTAAAATCGACACACAGGCGCCAGGATTTGTCCTTCTTTGGTATCATTACCAGGTTTGCTAGCCAGTCCGGATGTTTTATGTCTCTGATGAATCCGGCTTCTAATAGTTTGGCTAGCTCCTCTCCCATTGCCTGTCCTTTGGGTTCGGAAAATTGCCGAAGAGCCTGTTTGACTGGCTTGAATCCTTTTAGGATATTTAGGCTGTGTTTTGCCAACCTGCGTGGGATTCCTAGCATGTCTGAAGGGTGCCAAGCAAAGATGTCCCAATTTTCCCGAAGGAATTCTCGTAGTGCGGCGTCTACATCAGGGTTTAATTGTGCCCCAATGGAGGCCGTCTTTGTGGGGTCCGTTGGATGGACTTGGAATTTGACTATTTCGTCCGCTGGATTAAAAGAGGTGGACTTGGATCTCTTATCGAGTATCACATCGTCCCTGTTCACCGTGGAGCGCAGCGCAGTGAGTTCCTCTGCCTCTAGGGCTTCGGCTAGTGCCTCTAGGGCTAGTGTGGCTGTCTTATTTTCAGCGCGGAGTGCTATGTCCGGATCACTGACAAGAGTGATGATTCCATTGGGCCCGGGCATTTTAAGCTTCATGTACCCGTAATGGGGTATAGCTTGAAAAATTGTGAATGCCTCTCGCCCTAATAAAGTGTGATATCCGCTACTGAACGGGGCCACTTGGAACGTGACCTCCTCGGACCTGTAATTCTCCGGCGAGCCGAACACCACATCCAGTGTAATTTTTCCTGTGCAGCGTGCTTCCCGACTAGGGATTATTCCTCTAAAGGTTGTGCTGCTTCGCTCAATGCGGCTCCAGTCTATTTCCATTTTTCGAAGGGTTTCCTCGTAGATGAGGTTTAATCCGCTGCCGCCATCCATGAGTACCTTAGTAAGACGAAAGCCGTCCACTATTGGACTGAGGACCAATGGGGCTGGTGCTTGGGCTGTTCAGAATTTAGGTTCGTCGCTGGCGTTGAAGGTGATAGCCATGTCGCTCCATGGATTTATTGTTGCTACTTGGTAGACTTCGGCGAGGCTGCGGAGTGTTCGTTTTTGCATATTATTTGATGCGAAAGTCTCGAAGACTGTTAATACCGTACTGGTACTACTGGGCTGGTTCTCTGGGGCTAGAAGCTCTTCGCCACTTTTGGCCACCTGTCGTAGTATCCAACATGCTCGAAGGCTATGTGTTGGAGTGGCGCCCTCTATACTATGGATTTTACAGGGTCCGCTGAGCCATCCCTCCACTACGGTTCCGTGCCCTTTAGGGGGTTTTTGCTTTTTGGTTTTTATCCCAGGTGCCTGAGCATGATGCACCCTTTTATTTCGGACTAGGGTTGTGTTCGGAGCCGGATTGTCCCAAAACTTGGTTTCGGTTTTCCAGGCACTCTCCATCACACAGTACTTTCGTACTATGGACGCCAGGTAGGCGAAGCGTGTAATTTCACGACGACTTATGGCGTTCATGATGCCCTTGTCCATGCAATTGTTGCAGAAAATTGAGATTGCGCTTTCCTCACGGCAGTCCTTTATCTTGTCCATAACCAGGAGGAATCTGGCCCGGTAATGATGTACTGTTTCAGCGGGCTCTTGCCGAATTTGAGATAGATCGCTTGTGTTTGGGTGGGCGGGTGGAATTAAATTCGGAACCCCGCCCAATCTGAGGCTCAAGGGCCGAAAAGTTTCCGAATTTGGAAGCTTGGATTGCTGGATGTTGTCCAACGAATCAGGTCCGTTGCCTGACTTTAGGTTCAGTGCTTGATTGACGTCCGTCCCTCCACGGGAATCCGGCATGGAGGGATCAGGAATCCGGACATAACTGGTCTTTAATATAGAAGAAGAGTCGCTGCACTGTTCCTCTACCACAGCAACGTGGTGGGTAGCCTAGGGAGAGTTGATCTCTCTCAGATCGGTTTTAAGCCCAATCTGATCGTGGTCTGTAGCGATTCCCAGGGCGGCGATGCTATCCAAGAGCTCGTTTACGGAGGAGAGCTCCATTGGATCTAGCTGCTCGGCGAATTCCGAGTTGACGTGAAGATCGCTTTTGATGACCCGAGAGGTCATTGTCGGAGCGGCGGCCGAACAGGCGGTCATAAGAAAACCACCTAGCCAGATAGTTTGGCCGGTGGCCAAAGCTCCTTTGGCAACGGTACCATCTTTAAAGACGGGAAGAGGCATCCTTCCTGATCGCGACGACACAGAGGAACTCTCAATGAAAGCACCAATGTCGGTGTCAAAACCGGCGGATCTCGGGTAGGGGGTCCTGAACTGTCCGTCTAGGCGGATGGTAATAGGAGACAAGGGACACGATGTTTTTACCCAGGTTCGGGCCCTCTTGATGGAGGTAAAACCCTACTCCTGCTTGATTGATATTGATGATATGGGTAGTACAAGAGTAGATCTCCACGAGCTCGAGGAGGCTAAACCCTAGAAGCTAGCCTGTGGTATGATTGTTGCTTTTTCCTATGGACTAAAACCCTCCGGTTTATATAGACACCAGAGAGGGCTAGGGTTACACAGAGTCGGTTACAATGGTAGGAGATCTACATATCCGTATTGCCAAGCTTACCTTCCACGCCAAGGAAAGTCCCATCCGGACACGGGACGAAGTCTTCAATCTTGTATCTTCATAGTCTTGGAGTCCGGCCAATGATGATAGTTCGGCTATCCGGACACCCCCTAGTCCAGGACTCCCTCACCCGATGTCTGTTTCGGTCTGCTAAAGGCCCATAGTATAGTTAGGCCATATATAGCCCGAACTTAGTAATGGCCTGTTAATGGCCCGTGAAATCAATTGGGCCCACCTCTTGCCCGCTTCAATGTCGGCCTATTAATGATCCGGGAGGTAAGAGGGCCGACCATTAACTTTCGGTCTAGTAACGGCTCATTAACTTAACGGGCCCACTAAAGTTCGTACATGTCTTTAGGCCAAATTAGATTATTTGAGCCCATTACGACGAGTAATTATGCACAGGAACAAAACTGATCAAGAAATGGTACGGCATACAGGGAAAAACGTTACAGATCCAGTATATATTACAGGAAATTATATCCACTGGGCAATCAAAGATTGATGCCCATGCAAATAAATGAACAGAACCTAACGATCTACAACGTCAGAATCTACAACCTCAACACAGATGACGCCCATAAGCATGTGGGCAAGTTCTTGCTGCTTTGCTACACTATCTCTAAAAACATTGATCAGTTGTTGTGTCGCATGACTCTGCACCTCTGATTCCTCCACCATTTCCATCATTGCTTCAGCCATTAATTGGTTCACAAACATACATTTTTCCGTTGCATTCAAGACAAAGGATACTGAACAGATTCAGATGGCGATTTTGGCAGGCTTGTATTGTTGATAGTGGAGAGTGTCTCGACCACTACATCATAACATAAATTAGGAGGGGAACCAAAAAGATTAATCACGAGTTATTGGCATATTACCTGGCGTAGATTTATTGGAAAGAAACAATGGGTTGCCTTGCTGTTTTCAAAGTTTGTCTTCTTATCTTCAGAAGCCTACACCAAATTAACACACTAGCATTGCTATCATTGGCCAAGTCAGATAATAGGAAAGCAACATTGACACAACGAACATTTGGGCAACTAGCATACACCAAATTTACACAATATGGCATAGCTATCATCAGCCAGGAAAGGTAATACGAAAGCAACATTGACACAATGAATGAATGGGCAACGAGAGCAGCACTACAATTCAGTAAGTGCATGATATGAGATAGTACACTCATGCAGCTCAGTATGCAAAACTACCAGGCAGTTTTCTTTACAAAAATCAACATTGGCGCCTTTAACATTTTGCTAAAACTAATTTTAGATCAAATAAAGGTTGGATTCACGCCGATTAACAAAATACATGCTGATGTAAAAATATAGTGATATACAACAGGTACTTACATCAGCATTGGAGCACAGAGAATTCCCGCAAGATATTTTCCTCGAATACAATCCGAATGAAGGAAGTCTTCTATCATTTAACCTTATTTTCTAAAAGAGAGATCGGTAAGAAACATGTAGAAAATATGATCAGAATGCTATAAAATTTCAAGATGTGAGGATACGCACACGCTTCTTAGAATGGAGTTGACATTCTTTTGTTGGACTGGAGCGGACTAGTTCTTTGGCCACTGGAATCTGCTTATTATCAGTGGGAGTTGGGTTTCTCTATGCTGGAGCAGTACCTATGAAAAATGGAGTTGGTTTATTATCTCCTGGCGTTTGGATCTTTTGCAAAGACCGGGTTTTTAACCCTTCAGATTCTAACATAGCCGTGTTCCCCTTGCATGCCTTATATAGAGGAATGGTGCTTCAATTATAAAACATGCTATAGCAGAGATGGAATAGGTACTGAAGAATAGAAAGGCATGACATATTGACATGTATTCCCTCCATCTAGAAATAAATGGATGGGTCTAGGCGTATTTCAGTTCTAAATACATCCAGTTTTATCCATTTCTGTAATCCGGACAGAGGAGTATGATGTAAGAGCTAGGGATACGACAGGACAACACAGTAAAAAACACTGAAAAACCACTGTAGAACCAAAGTATTCAAACCCATTGATATGAGATAGTACACTCATGCAGCTCAGGGTGCAAAACTACCAGGCAGTTTTCCTTACAAAAATCAACATTGTGGCCTTTAATCATACATTTTGCTACAACTAAATTTAGATCGGATAAAGGTTGGATTCACGGCGATTTAAAAAATACATGCTGATGTAAAAATATAGTGATTTACAACAGGTACTTACATTTGCATTGGAGCACAGAGAATTCCTACAAGAATAATTGCTCACAAACGATACCAGTCTAGAAATTCTTCTATCTGTTAAGCTTATTTTCTAAAAAAGTGATGGGTAAGAAACATGTAGAAAATATGATCAGCATGCTATAAAATTTCATGATCCAAGGATACGCACACGCTTCTTAGAATGGAGTTGACATATTTTTGCTGGACTAGAGCGGACTAGTTCTTTGGCCACTGAAATCTGCTTATTATTAGTCGGAGTTGGGTTTCTCTGTGCTGGAGCAGTATCTATAAAAACTAGAGTTGGTTTATTATCTCCTGGTGTTTGGATCTTTTGCAAAGGCCTTGTTTGTAACCCTTCAGATTCTAACATAGTTGTCTTCCCCTTGCATGCCTTGTATAGAAGAATGGTGCTTTAATTATAAAACATGCTACAACAGAGAGATGGAATAGGTACTGAAGAATAGAAAGGCATGACATATTGACATGTATTCCCTCCATCTGGAAAAAATGGATGGGTCTAGGCATATTTTAGTTCTAGATACATCATTTTTTATCCATTTCGGCAACATGTAATCCGGATGGAGGGAGTATGGTGTAAGAGCTAGGGATACGACAGGATAACATTGTAAAAAACACTAGTTGAATGTAAAACTGTATGCTAGCGGAATACATATAGAAAAAATTAAGGCAACATACATGTGTGATTGGGAAACTAAGATGGCATTGCAATAGAGCACTAGAACATCACTTCAATGTAAAAAAAACATGGTATGGTAGACAGATGAAGTACATACTGATGAATAACAATGCATAAGACATTCAGAAGCATGATGTCCAAATTAAGCAGATGGCATTGCGATGGAGTAGAATGACAATACTTGAATTTGAAAAAATGTTATCATGAATGGAATAGGTACTGAAAAATAGGAAGGCATGACATATTTACATGCATGATCAGTATGCTAAGCACATGGCATTGTAATAGAGTAGATACACTCCAGGACATTATATGCGTGTTGTACCCATATCACATGCCAAGTTAGAGGAAGGACCTTGTGGGGTGAAGAGGATTCATCATGTTTCTGCAAGTCTTCTGAAGAACTGCCTTTACATGCTCCATCATATTGGGTATCATTGACATCAAGTTTATTGGCCTTTACATTGCTCCGTGAGGTTCTTATGGATATATCAGTGTGTGCAATTATATCTGACATGCATGGAAGACAACTAGTAGTTAGATTTATGTAATGAGTGCCTGTAGGAGACGACATAAATAGTAGGACAGGGGTTAACTAGCAGCAACAGGTCTCAAAAACTAAAGGGAGAACACAGATGAAAGCTACAGAATATGTATCGTTTGTGCTCGAAATTAACTAGATGGCACACAAAAGTATTAAAGAACAACATAGGTAATACTAGAAGTGGTATAATACTATAATCGCCAGCCTGTGCGATAGCATTGGCTGATGGATGATAACTATGGAACAACATTACCTAAAGAACAAGTATCTTAGCTGAACTATGGAACAACGTTAACTCCTCAACAAGACCCGTAAGAGATCAGCATAAATATACAGTGAAATGTGATAATCTATTTTCCATGCTTAGATGAATAACAAAGCCATAAATGTTGCACACAAGTAAGATGAGGGTACGACCTATCTGGCAGCCATCCATAGGAGTGAGCATCACGTGCTGACTTGTCGATGGCCCTGCAGTTGTTGTGGCTGTCTATGTCGAGCACGTGCATTCGATGCGGGGAACTGTTGAGTGGGGACTATAGCTCCCTTCTGGTGTATGCTTCCCTTGTTGGAGCAGTTGCGGTGAGTCGGGAGATGGTGTGGCTGAAGATGCAGATAACGCATAATGTTAAAAACCACATATCTCTTTGATCTGAAGAAATACACTAAGAGATCAACAGCAAGGTACGAGAGTGGTCACAAGTCTGTTGACTGAAGACTAAATTGGGGTCACACGCTTTTATTTTATTTTGGTACTGTCCGATCTACGCCAGATGGCTTGATGGCCGTCTTGTGCCTCCTGGCTGACACTGTTCGGAATCTTCCCCAAAGAGCTAGCGACCAACGACAGAGCAGCCTGCCTCCACCGTCCGTGGCCCCGGCCAAAACCCCGCTCCCCGCCCCACCGCACTGCCATGGTTGCGTCGCCCCTGGGCCAATCCACAAAGACTCCTATCATTCAGATCCGGCGGTGGCAGTACCTTCAACCCACGCAACTCTATGATAGCCATCTAAGGCGCTACTTCCGCGGCGAACTTGCGGCCCCGCACCCTTACGTTAGGAACCATCCAACCAGTAGCCTAGGAGCTCCGTGATGACCCACAAGTATAGGGGATCTATCGTAGTCCTTTCGATAAGTAAGAGTGTCGAACCCAACGAGGAGCAGAAGGAAATGATAAGCGGTTTTCAGCAAGGTATTCTCTGCAAGTACTAAAATAAGTGGTAACAGGTAGTTTTGTGATAAGATAAATTGTAACGAGCAACAAGTAACAAAAGTAAATAAAGTGCAGCAAGGTGGCTCAATCCTTTTTGTAGCAAAGGACAAGCCTGGACAAACTCTTATAATAGGAAAAGCGCTCCCGAGGACACATGGGAATATCGTCAAGCTAGTTTTCATCACGCTCATATGATTCGCGTTCGGTACTTTGATAATTTGATATGTGGGTGTAAGTGCATCTAGTGCCCCTTAGTGATTTTGGTGTATTGAAGACTTATAGGTTAAGGGACTAATGCGTTTGTGAGTGTACAGAGGTCTATAAGTCTATGAGGAGTTTGATATTTACAGAGAAAGTCGACCCCTAAAAATGAAGTTCTTCAACTAAAGACTTTGATATTCTGAAGACTTTCTGAAGACTTTGAAAGTGAAGAAATTGGTGTGTCCTTGAAGATTTGGTATCAACTTGAGGAACATGAAGCGTGAAGACTTTTGTTTTCGTAGTTTCATTTTCTCTTTCTTGAGTCATAGGAAACACCGTACTGTTAAAGGGGGTCGAGGAAATACTAAGGAAAAATTTCCATGTGATGCTCAACTCAAAATCCTACACCTACCAATCCCTTCGAGTGAAGCCATTGGAAATCTCATACAGTTCAGTCAATTTCTTCAGTGACAGAGACGCAGTTCTTCTGGTCACTGAGGACTTTGCTCTGACTGAGGAGTTAGGAATTCGCCATTGCGAATTGCCTACACAGTGAGGAACATGATAGCCCTGAGGAATTTGAGAGTCAAATTTCCGACCGTTGCTGTGCTGCGCGCTAGCTGTCCCAAAATATCTTATCCACCTAACTGTCATATCATTGAAGGGCATTTATGTCTTATCATGTCGGGATGCTCCCTAGGCTATAAATAGCCGCCCCCTACAACCACTAGTTGGTTGGCTGCTCCGAGAGAACTTGACACTTGTCATTTGAGAGCAACCCATCCTCCGAGGACTTTGAGCGAAAATCATCAAGTGAGGAAAATCCAAAACCAAACCCCCACAAACCCAAAGTGATTGAGCATCACTAAAGAAATTGATCCTGCATGGATCCGACGCTTGTTACCTTTGAAGACTGTGCTTCTTCCAGACGGTTAGGCGTCAAGGTCTAGAGCATCCAAGAGGAATTGTGGATCACCGAGTGACCAAGTCTGTGAAGGTTTGGAAGTCACCTAAAGACTTACGCGAGTGATTGGACGAGGCCTGTGTGGCCTTAGTTCAAGGAGAATACGGTGAGGACTGGGTGTCCTGAGCTGCGTGCTCAGCGACTGGGTGTCCGGGACTGCGTGTCCTCGAGTTTAAATACTCAGCCGCTCCAACCAGACGTACAACTGAGACAGCAGTTCGAACTGGTTTACCACATCATTGTCTTCACCAACCTAACTGGTTCTATTTCCTCAACTCTTTCATTTCCTCATTATTGTGTTGAATGTTTGTTCATATCTGTGTTTGAAGACTTTGACTGAAGACTTTCTCAATTTCTTCAGTTCAATTTCTTCAGTCTCTTTGTCTTCATCTTGTATTATCCTGTGATTACGCTTTCTGTACTCTGTGCTAGTCTTCATTTCATCATGATGACTGTCGGTGTCAAAACCGGCGGATCTCGGGTAGGGGGTCCCGAACTGTGCGTCTAGGTGGATGGTAACAGGAGACAGGGGACACGATGTTTTACCCAGGTTCGGGCCCTCTTGATGGAGGTAAAACCCTACGTCCTACTTGATTGATATTGATATTGTGGATGTTTACAAGAGTGGATCTACCACGAGATCAAGGAGGCTAAACCCTAGAAGCTAGCCTATGGTATGATTGTAATGGTTGTTGTCGTGTCCTACGGAATAAAGCCATCCGGTTTATATAGACACTAGAGAGGGCTAGGGTTACATAGAGTCGGTTACAATGGTAGGAGATCTACATATCCATATCGCCAAGCTTGCCTTCCACGGCAAGGAAAGTCCCATCCGGACACGGGACGGAGTCTTCAATCTTCTATCTTCATAGTCTTGGAGTCCGGTCGATGATGATAGTCCGGCCGATGATAGTTCGGCCGATGAGGGCAGTTCGGCTATCCGGACACCCCCTAATCCAGGACTCCCTCAGTAGCCCCCAAACCAGTCTTCAATGACGATAAGTCCAGCATGTGTGTAGTCTTTGGCGTTGCAAGGCGGGTTCTCCTTCAAGTTCCATGTACCTGCCGAACAGTGTCCGTCTTCCTCATCAATGTTGTGCTTCTTGGCTCCCACGCCCAATAATGACCTTCTTCCACGCGTCGCACGAATGCGAAAAGCCAGGGTGTCTTTTACGTTTTACCCCCTAGTTGTGCGAATAATCTGCCTATAAGAGAGGCAAGAATCCAGATCCAAATCACCCCATCTTCCTCCCGCGAATACTCATCGGAGCGCTTTCGACCAAGACTCCATTCCAACATGGACCGTCAACGCGGCTCCTCTTCTCGCGCTCCCAGCCCTCTGCCAGGAGATTGGAGGAGATGCTCTATTCCGCACAACGAGCTGGTGAAGCTCCAAGCGGGGGGATATCTCCCTCCGGCCTTCATAGTTCCGGTTCGAGCCGGGCTGGCCACCTATAAAGGTGGGAAGCAAGCGGAGGCTACCCCAAGTCCCAACAAAGGGGAGCGGGTATGCTTCGTCCCCTATGTGATAAGGTGGCTCGGATTTCCTGTACATCCGTTCCTCCGCGGGCTCCTGGAGTTCTACGGACTCCAGCTTCATCACCTCACGCCTGCCTCGATCCTGCATATTGCGGGTTACATAGCTCTTTGCGAGCTATTCCTGGGCGTCGAGCCCCACTTCGCGCTGTGGATGAGCTTGTTCTGCCTTGTACCCCGCTCTTACGAGGGGTCCATATATCAAGTGGGCGGCACCGAAATATGGCGCGTTGCCGGGACCGGATATCCATCCGGAACCCCTAAGAAGGCGTCCGAAGACTGGCCTTCATAATGGTTTTATATAGAAGACGCTCCGCTGCCGGACCCTGTTCGGATCGGCCTCCCGGAGTTCAGTAATGCTCCTCTAAAGAAACGCCTTAGTTGGCGTCCGTGGAGCCCCCAACTGGAGGAAGACAAGAGCGTCCATTATTTGATGGGCCGGATAAGGTTACTGGCCCATTCCGGGTTGACCATGATTGGAGTCATGGCAACATGCATTATGCGGGGGGTGCAGCCACTACAATACAGGGGCCACCCCATGTGGGATTTCAACGGGGAGGACGATGCCACCCGTCATAGCCGCAAAGGGCCGGATTCGGCCGAAGACCTGGTGAAGATCCTGTCCGGCCTGTATAAGGGGGAGAAGGAGGATTTCCTTCGGACGAACCCGTTAAATGGGTTCTCCATGAATAATCCCCGGCCTTGGGTAAGCGAACACTCCGCGTGTCCAACCCATGCTTTTGAAGCTCAAGTTTCTTATATTGTGTTCTTCTTTCGACGCAGGAGCTGCATCGGGTCGTGGAGGACATGCTAAGTCCAGCTCCACAACCCGAGGATCTAGAGAGATCCCGGGATCCGGCCTCCGAAGAGGATCCGGACATAAAGGTGGAGCTAATCGACGGGGTGTTCCACCAGCTCAGCATGGATAATGCTTTAGTCGCCATTACGGCCGACTATCCCGGACTATATCCGGCTTACCAGGTGATTATGACCGAAGTCCTGACACCGTCATTCCTTCCTTGCTTATTTCTGACCACCGTATATGATGGCGCTGTGCAGGAGGCGCCTCCAGGGCGGGAAGCCGAGCCCGCGGCGGCTGACCAACAAAGGCCAGTCCGGACCAGTAGGCGGAAGAGGAGCGCGGCGTGGACTGAAACGTCGCCAAAAAGGTATAGCTCATAATTCATTATTTGGAGCAGCGTTCCTAGGAAGCGTTTGAATGCTCATGACTTTTGTAGGAGAAAAAGCGCCCGCCGGGCTGCGGGCATAGAGGTTGCCAATCCGGCCTCTACCAGCCAAGCTCCAGCGCCTGGTCCGGAGGGGGAGGCGAGCGCAAGGCGCGAGCCGGATACTCCTCCAACGGAGGATGCCGACAGACTGTCCACCACCAAATCTGAGGTGGAGAGCGCCATAAACCACAGGCGCCGCCGGACAGTTTTTCGTGACGCGTGCTTCTTCCCTGAGGCGTTGGATGCCTTTAACGCAGGGGACGCGCACCTCCGGGCCGCTCAAGATGGTTTGACCAGAGCCACGGAGCAGTATGTAAAAGACATACGGGTAAGAGAATTTAATAGTTATATATGCCAGTAGCCCCCGAGACTTAAAGTAGTTGTATTAACTGATTTAAGAATCATTTGAACTGTAGGATCTTTCAAAGAAGAATACCCAACTGTCTCAGGAGCTGCAAGAGTGTAAGGCTCAACTTGAGGCCGCACTCGTTGCCGCAGGAGGAAACACAGGGACCTCTCTTGGTAACACATTATTTAAAAAGATAAGTAGTGTTTGGCCTATGCGCAAGTCTGATAATGACGTTGCAGGTGCTGCCGGACAAGATCCGGACAGGCAAGAACTTCTGCGCCAGCTAAAGGCCGGCGAGAGGGTGCTGCATAAGGTGCAGCACGAAAGGAACAAGCTCCAGGATGCCCATGCCCAGCTTGGAGAAGAGCTGAAAGGCGTTCGGGCCGAGCTGTCTGGCTCCGTTAAGGAGAATCAGCGGCTTCGTCGCGGCATCTATAGTAAGTGCTTGAGCAAACTCCTTTGAAAAAGAAGAGTTCGGCGAGGAAGTCAATTGACAAAATATGTCTGTAGGTATACTCACAGGTCGTCCTGCGGAGGAGATGCCCGTATCAACGGGTGACCAACTTCCCGAGCTGTTGCAACTGATCGAACGAGTTCGGCAGGCAATGTGCGGCGTCATCCAGGTTTTATGGCCAGCCTTCTCCCTACCCGAGGGCCTTGGGGAGCTTGCGGAGAAGCTTCAGGGAGTGCGGCAGCGCTTCCATTTATGGAAGGTTTCAGCCTGCCGCCAAGGTGCCAGGGAGGCCTGGGCCATGGTGAAGACGCGGTACAAGAAGGCGGATCCCAACCACATGGCCGAAGTCGGACCTGTGGGGCCCGATGGGAAGGAGATCCCTGTGAGTTTAGTATACGGCCAAGTAGAGTTGGCCGCTAAGTTTTCCCAACAGGACTGTAAATTAGACAGCCTGTTAGACGGGATTGAGGAAGAATACAGTCAGTCAGTTTGACAATGTATTATAAAATGACATGTAAAATGCCTTCTAGCCGGATTGTAGATCGTTTGTCTTTGCCGACCTTTTCGCTTCCACCTCGGGACCCTAGAGTCCGGAGTGTGTCCGAATACCTTCTCGGCTATGAAACAACCGGGGTATGCGTGGAGACCAGGCGTAGGGGTCATTAGTGCTTTATTAGACAAGTGCCCAACTAGTTATGTTATATTACATGGTTAGTAAGAAACATCTTCCAGGGAGAATAGTTCCGTTAAGGGTTCCTTTCCTCTGGGGGAGGCATGCCCTAAAGTGCATGTCCGGACTGCGAAAAGAGCAGGATAACATCTAGGGGCAGATAAATAAATTGTTAAAAAATCATCTTTCAAATCACCGGCCAAATATTCCCTTAATAACACTAGCTTTCGGCTTCACCCAGTCTGAGGTACACATCTGGCTGACCCGTCAGTAACAATCACAGAGGTGCTCCCTTTACCTCCTAGCCGAACAATCGGCAACGTAGGGGTAAGCACAGGAGCCAGGCAACCCAGCTTGGCGAAAACTTAAGTCATATCGATGCATATATTGGTGAATAAAAGGTACACGTGGAAGTTTAACACGCGTGCTGGGCATGAAGCCCTTATAATTAAGCTTCTTGTAAAGAAGCCCCCAGGTATAGTGAGTGCGGATAGAACATCAATTACGTGCGAACTATGCGCAAATAAGCCTTTTAAGGCTATTATGAATGGGGGTGAGGGAAAAAGAGAAACAAAAAGGCAGCTGAAGTATAAAAAATTTGGACGGGGGAAAGGGACGAACTCTTAGTCCGGCGCTAGGCATAGAATCTTCGGAGGCGGGCTGCGTTCCATGGGTTCGGCTCGAGTCGGTTATCCGATGCATTTCATAGACGGTACGCTCCGCCGGTCAGGACTTGATCGATGATGAAGGGGCCTTCCCATTTGGGCTTGAGCTTGTCCTTTTTCTTGTCCGACAGACGTAGAACTAGTTCGCCAACGTTGTAAGTCTTGGCCCGTACTTCTCTGCTTTGGTATCTTCGAGCCTGTTGCTGATAAAATGCGGAACGAGCCTTGGCGACATCGCGTTCTTCCTCCAATGCGTCCAAGCTGTCCTGCCGATCCAACTCGGCTTCTCTTTCTTCGTACATGCGCACTCGAGGTGAGTCATGAATGATGTCGCAGGGCAAAACTGCTTCTGCCCCGTATACCATAAAAAATGGTGTGAATCCGGTAGTACGGTTAGGTGTTGTCCGCAGCCCCCAGAGTACGGAGTCGAGCTCCTCTACCCAGTGCGTGTCTGATTTCGTAAGGTGTCGGGGAAACTGATCCACGAACACCTATGGGACCGGCGGACCGAGCCCCTTTCAGTTCGGCGGGGGGCGGAGATCGCACGAAGAGCAGATCGAGGCGAAGCACACGAGCAGTTTACTCAGCTTCAGAGCTCTCCGGAGAGATAATACTCCTACTGCTGCATGTCTGAGTGTATTGAGTTCTTGCTCTGGAGCGCTGAGTGCTACAGTACACCCTAGCTGCTAACGAGACCGAGCGTGAGTGTTTTCTAGCTTCGAACCCCCCTCTACGTTGCGCATGGGCCTCCTTTTATATGCTCAAGGGGTCACCGACAGGTGGCAACACAGGCAAGGGTAAAAATGGAAAGGTGTTGCGGTTGGTACAACTACCTTTACAGTGTATCCTACCTAACCCTGACGGCAGGGGACAAAGGTATTAAATGCCCGTCTGCATCGCCCAAATAGTGCAGAAAGGGACCGTCAGGGGCGCCACCGCTTGCCACAATGGCAATCCTGTCAGCGCCGCTTGCCACGGCGCATCGCTGGCTGCACAGCCTCTTGCCACGCGCACCTGGAAAGGCCCCAGGGCGACACGTTGGTGGATATGCTGGAGCATGGGCACAGAGTGGTAGCTTGCCGCGGCAAGTGCCTTGCCGCGGTCGTTATATTGTCCCGTCCGGAAGCTTGTCGCTCACCGGGCCTTGCCGGGACGCGTGGCGCGTCGCGGCAAGTTCCTTGAGATGCCTTGGTTGGCCTTCCCGGCAAGCTCCTCTCGCCGGGGCCTTGTCTCCTTGGCTTGAATACTTTGTTCTTGAATGGCTCCAAAGGAACCACGGAGGACCTTGGCGGTCACCCGGCAAGCCTTGCCGCGGGATGCTGCGACTGCCCGTGCACAAGTTCGGGATACTAGGGTACCCCTACTCTAGTACACCGACAGGAGCCCCCGGGCCTGGGCCACACACGGTGCCGAGCGCTGTTGGGCCAGGCCCAAAACAGGGCACGGGCACGCGCGGCCTGGGTTACGCCGTATCTTACTTCGTATCCACCGCGCCCTCCCCGAACGGCACACGTCGAATGCGGCGTCGTGGGAGAGATCGTGGGTGGTTTCTTTATTCGGAAAGAGGGAACGTCCGCCCCCTCCCTCTTTATAAGCAGGGGAAACAGGGGCAGTTCGCCCATCTCGCCGGTTGCTACTCCAACCTCAGAAATCTCCGCCGCTCCCTCCTTCTTCCCAAAGCTGAAAGAGAGCAGTGCTCCGCCCCCATCGCCACCAGCACCACCAGCGCCGTTGATCTCCCCCACCACCTCCGCCATGGCTCCAAAAGCCGATAAGGGGAAGGGTGTGAAGTCGGCCGAGGCGCAGCGGCTCGCGGCGCTGCGAAAGGAGCGGCCAACCTCCCCCCCCCCCCAGCTCGCCGTGAGGGAGCTGAGGGAGTACTACTACCTCTTCTGGTCGACGGAGACACGAGCGCATCCGCGCACGAAGGTACTCCCAACTGCTGCTTCAGAACTGGCTCCAAATGGATATCCCTTCTTCGCGTTGTTCTTCTACTGCGGGCTCGGCCCGCCTTTCTCTGAATTTTTCTGTGACATCATGAACACTTATGGGCTCCGCCTCCTTGACTTCACCCCCAATGCTGTTCTGACCATGGCAGTTTTCACACATCTCTGCGAAAACTTTGTTGGAGTCTATCCAAATGTAGCTCTCTTCCGCCACTTCTTTATGACCCGAGTTGAGAGAGGGGAGCCCCTACCTGGCGCGCCAAAGATGTCGGGGAAACTGATCCACGAACACCTATGGGACCGGAGGACCGAGCCCCTTTCGGTTCGGCGGGGGGCGGAGATCGCACGAAGAGCAGATCGAGGCGAAGCACACGAGCAGTTTACCCAGCTTCGGAGCTCTCCGGAGAGATAATACTCCTACTGGTGCATGTCTGAGTGTATTGAGTTCTTGCTCGGGAGCGCTGAGTGCTACAGTACACCCTAGCTGCTAACGAGACCGAGCGTGAGTGTTTTCTGGCTTCGAACCACCCTCTATGTTGCGCATGGGCCTCCTTTTATATGCTCAAGGGGTCACCGACAGGTGGCAACGCAAGCAAGGGTAAAAATGGAAAGGTGTTGCGGTTGGTACAACTACCTGTACAGTGTATCCTACCTAACCCTGACGGCAGGGGACAAAGGCATTAAATGCCCGTCTACATCGCCCAAATAGTGCAGAAAGGGACCGTCAGGGGCGCCACCGCTTGCCACGATGGCAATCCTGTCAGCGCCGCTTGCCACCGCGCACCGCTGGCTGCACAGCCTCTTGCCACGCGCGCCTGGAAAGGCCCCAGGGCGACACGTTGGTGGATATGCTGGAGCGTGGGCACAGAGTGGTAGCTTGCCGCAGCAAGCGCCTTGCCGCGGTCGTTGTCCTGTCGCGTCGGGAAGCTTGTCGCTCACTGGGCCTTGCCGGGCCGCGTGGCGCGTCGCGGCAAGTTCCTTGAGATGCCTTGGTTGGCCTTCCCGGCAAGCTCCTCTCGCCGGGGCCTTGTCTCCTTCGCTTGAATACTTTGTTCTTGAATGGCTCCAAAGGAACCACGGAGGACCTTGGCAGTCACCCGGCAAGCCTTGTCGCGGGGTGCTGCGACTGCCCGTGCACAAGTTCGGGATACTAGGGTACCCCTACTCTAGTACACCGACATAAGGGACCGCACTAGTCTGGGTTTAATGCCGCTCATTATTAGACCATTTGCTCGTTCCACTTGACCGTTGGTTTGAGGATGATAGACTGAAGCGTAATCGAGCTTAATGCCCATATTTTTGCACCATGATTTAACCTCGTCGGCCGTGAAGTTCGTGCCGTTATCGGTGATGATGCTGTGGGGGACACCGTAACGGTGTACTACCCCGGATATGAAGTCTATCACTGGTCCGGACTCTGCCGTTTTAACTGGCTTGGCCTCTATCCATTTGGTGAATTTATCCACCATGACCAATAGGTATCTTTGCTTGTGGGTTCCCCCTTTAAGTGGTCCAACCATGTCAAGCCCCCAGACCGCGAACGGCCAGGTAATGGGTATAGTTTTGAGGGCGGTGGGTGGCATATGGCTCTGATTAGCAAAGAGCTGACAACCGACGCATCTTTGGACTAAGTCCTGAGCATCTGCCCGGGCGGTCGGCCAATAAAATCCTGTACGGAATGCCTTTCCTACAAGGGCCCGGGCTGCGGCGTGGTGTCCGCCTAGTCCGGCGTGAATTTCAGCCAGGAGGTCTCGCCCTTCCTCTTCGAAGATACACCTTTGAAGGACTCCGGTTGTGCTTTTCTTATAAAGTTCTCCCTCATGGACCTTGTAGGCTTTAGATCACCGAACTATGCAGCGGGCCTCATTTTGGTCTTCGGGAAGTTCCTGCCTAAGCAAGTAGGCTAGGAATGGCTCTATCCACGGGGCGATTACGGCCATTTTGTCGTGGGCTGAAGGTGTTATTTCATCGGCAGAATCACCGCTTATGTCAAATTGCTCTGGGTCGGTTGGTGTGGCTGCTTCCGGTTTGTTATTTCTGGACTCCTCTTCCCATAGTATGGATGGCTTGAACAGCCGTTCCAGGAAGATGTTTGGAGGGACAGCGTCACGTTTTGCACCGATGCGTGCCAATATATCGGCCGCTTGGTTATTATCCCTCGCTATGTGATGGAATTCGAGTCCGTCGAACCGAGCTGACATTTTAAGGACAGCGTTACGATAGGCTGCCATTTTCGGATCCTTGGCATCAAAGTCTCCATTTACTTGGGATATTGCGAGGTTTGAGTCCCTGCGCACCTCTAGGCATTGAATGCCCATGGAGATTGCCATCCGGAGGCCATGTAAGAGGGCCTCGTATTCGGCTGCGTTGTTGGAGTCCGTGTACATTATTTGAAGTACGTATTGGACTGTGTCCCCGGTTGGGGACGTCAATACGACGCCAGCCCCCAATCTGGCCAACATTTTGGAGCCGTCGAAGTGCATAATCCAGTTGGAGTATGCGCCGTACTCTTTAGGGAGTTCGGCTTCAGTCCATTCAGCGACGAAGTCAGCCAAAACTTGCGACTTTATAGCTCGCCGGGGTTTGTAAGTTATATCAAATGGTAGGAGCTCGATGGCCCATTTTGCAATCTTGCCCGTCGCCTCGCGGTTGTTTATAATGTCATTTAGGGGTACTTCGGAGGCCACTGTTATCGAACACTCTTGAAAGTAGTGTCACAGCTTCCGGGATGCCATGAACACCGCATACGCTATTTTTTGGTAGTGTGGGTAGCGGGACTTGCAGGGGGTTAAAACAGTGGATACATAGTACACTGGTTTTTGAAGACGGAATTTATGCCCTTCTGTCTCTCGTTCTACGACGAGCACCGCGCTCACAACTTGATGTGTTGCCGCGATGTATAACAACATAGGTTCGCCCAGGTTGGGCGCAGCCAGGACCAGATTTGTTGCCAATACGGCCTTTATTTCTTCGAGTCCGGCAGTGGCAGCATCCGTCCACTCGAAGTGTTCGGTGTGTCTGAGGAGGCGATAGAGGGGCAATGCCTTTTCTCCCAAGCGGAAGATAAAGCGGCTGAGAGCCGCCACGCATCCAGTCAGTTTTTGGATTTGTTTGAGATTTTTTGGAATATCCAGCTGTGATAGAGCTCGGATCTTGGCCGGATTTGCTTCAATTCCTCTACCGGATACAATGAAGCCCAAGAGCTTTCCGGCTGGTACGCCGAAAACGCATTTTTCCGGATTCAGCTTGATGTCATATGCTCGGAGGTTGTCGAACGTGACCCTCAAGTCGTCTACTAGAGTTTCGACATGTTTAGTTTTGACGACGACGTCGTCTACGTATGCCTCTACTGTTTTGCCGATCTGGGTAGCCAGACATGTCTGAATCATGCGCTGATATGTTGCGCCGGCATTTGTAAGTCCGAAGGGCATCGTGTTGAAGCAGAATGGTCCATATGGAGTAATGAATGCCGTTGCGGCTTGATCCGCTTCTGCCATCTTGATTTGGTGATAGCCAGAGTATGCGTCCAGGAAGCACAATGAATCGTGCCCTGCGGTGGCATCAATGATTTGGTCGATGCGGGGGAGGGCGAAGGGATCCTTTGGGCAGGCTTTATTTAGGTCTTTGAAATCGACACATAGGCGCCAGGATTTGTCCTTCTTTGGTACCATTACCAGGTTTGCTAGCCAATCCGGATGTTTGATGTCTCTGATGAATCCGGCTTCCAATAGTTTGGCTAGCTCTTCTCCCATTGCCTGTCTTTTGGGTTCGGAAAATCGTCAAAGAGCCTGTTTGACTGGCTTGAATCCTTTTAGGATGTTTAGGCTGTGTTCTGCCAATCTGCGTGGGATTCCGGGCATATCCGAGGGGTGCAAGGCGAAAATGTCCCAATTTTCCCGAAGGAATTCTCGCAGTGCAGCGTCTACATCAGGGTTCGGTTGTGCCCTGATGGAGGCCGTCTTTGTCGGGTCCGTTGGGTGGACCTGGAATTTTACTATTTCATCTGCTGGTTTAAAGGAGGTGGACTTGGACCTCCTATCGAGTATCACATCGTCCCTATTCACCATAGAGCGCAGCGCGGTGAGTTCCTCTGCCGCTAGGGCTTCGGATAGTGCCTCTAAGGCTAATGCGGCTGTCTTATTTTCGGCGCGGAGTGCTATGTCCGGATCACTAACGAGAGTGATTATTCCGTTGGGCCCAGGCATTTTGAGCTTCATGTACCCGTAATGGGGTACGGCTTGAAAAATTGTGAATGCATCTTGTCCAAATATAGCGTGATATCCGCTGTTGAACGGGGCCACTTGGAACGTGACTTCTTCGGATCTGTAATTGTTCGGCGAGCCGAATACCACATCGAGTGTGATTTTTCCTGTGCAGCGCGCTTCCCGGCTAGGGATTATTCCTCTGAAGGTTGTGCTTCTTCGCTCAATGCGGCTCCAGTCTATTTCCATTTTTTGAAGGGTTTCCTCGTAGATGAGGTTTAGTCCGCTGCCGCCATCCATGAGGACCTTTGTAAGTCGAAAGCCGTCCACTATTGGACTAAGTACCAGTGCGGCTGGAGCTCGGGCTGTTCGGAATTTAGGTTCGTCGCTGGCGTTGAAGGTGATGGCCGTGTCGCTCCATGGATTTGTTGTTGCTACTTGGTAGACTTCGGCGAGGCTGCGGATTGTTCGTTTCCACATATTATTTGATGCGAAAGTCTCAAAGACTGTTGATACCGTACCGATATTGCGGGAGTGGTTTTCCGGGGCTAGAAGCTCCTCTCCACTTTTGGCCACCTGCCGTAATATCCAACATGCTCAAAGGCTATGTGTTGGGACGGCGCCTTCTGTACTATGAATTTTACAGGGTCCGCTAAGCCATCCCTCCAGTACGGTTCCGTGCCCTCTATGGGGTATTTGCTTTTTGATTTTTGTGTCCGGTGCCTGAGTATAGTGCACCCTTTCGTTGCGGACTAGGGTTGTATTCGGGGCCGGATTGTCCCAAAATTTATTTTCGGTTTTCTGACACTCTCCATCACACAGTACTTTCGTACTATGGACGCCAGGTCGGCAAAGCGTGTAATTTCACGACGGCTGACGGCGTTCAAGATTCCCTCGTCCGTGCAATTATTGCAAAAAATTGAGATTACGTTTTCCTCTCGGCAGTCCTTTATCCTGTCCATAACTAGGAGGAATCTGGCCCAGTAGTGATGTACTGTTTCAGCGGGATCTTGCCGGATTAGAGATAGATCGCATATATCTGGTCGGGTGGGTGGAATTAAGTCCGCAACCCTACCCATCTCAAGGTTCGAAGGCCGAGAAGTTTCCAAATCTGGAAGCTTTGATTGCTGGACATTGTCCAACGAGTCCGGAACGAAGCCTGATTTTAAGTTCAGTGCTCGATCGAAGTCCGTCCCTCCACGGGAATACGACATGGAGGGTTTGGGAGCCCGGACATGACTAGTTTTCAATACAGGAGAAGAGTCGCCGCATTGTTCTTCTACCACCGCAACGTGGTGGGTGACCTGGGGAGAGTTAATCTCTCTCGGATCGGTTTTAAGCCCAATCTGATTGTAGTCTGTAGCGACTCCCAGGGCGGCGATGCGATCCAAGAGCTCGTTGACAGACGAAAGCTCTATTGGATCCAGCCGCTCGGGAAATTCTGAGCTGACGTGAAGATTGCTTTTAACGACTTTAGAAGTCATTGTCGAAGCGGTGGCCGGACAGGCGGTTATAAGAAAACCACCTAGCCGTGTAGTTTGGCCGGCGGCCAAGGCTCCTTTGGCGAAAATACCGTCCTTGAAGACGGGAGAAGGCATCCCTCCTATCTGTGACGGCACAGAGGAACTCTCAATGAAAGCACCAATGTCGGTGTCAAAACCGGCGGATCTCGGGTAGGGGGTCCCGAACTGTGCGTCTAGGCGGATGGTAACAGGAGACAGGGGACACGATGTTTTACCCAGGTTCGGGCCCTCTTGATGGAGGTAAAACCCTATGTCCTGCTTGATTGATATTGATATTGTGGATGTTTACAAGAGTGGATCTACCACGAGATCAAGGAGGCTAAACTCTAGAAGCTGGCCTATGGTATGATTGTAATGGTTGTTGTCGTGTCCTACGGACTAAAGCCATCCGGTTTATATAGACACCGGAGAGGGCTAGGGTTACATAGAGTCCGTTACAATGGTAGGAGATCTACATATCCGTATCGCCAAGCTTGCCTTCCACGCCAAGGGAAGTCCCATCCGGACACGGGACGGAGTCTTCAATCTTCTATCTTCATAGTCTTGGAGTTCGGTCGATGATGATAGTCCGGCTGATGATAGTTCGGCCGATGAGGGCAGTCCGGCTATCCGGACACCCCCTAATCTAGGACTCCCTCAATGACCATGCTTGTATTCTGTTATGCATACTTCTGAGTACTTATTCCGCTGCAAGTAGTTCTTCGCTAAGGAATTTCCTCACCAGCAAATTCCTCAGTGAAGAATTCATAAAAATCGCTTATTCACCCCCCCTCTAGTCGATATAACGCACTTTCAATTGGTATCAGAGCTAGGTACTCCCTTGTTCTGTGTGATTTTGGTTTAACCGCCTGGAGTTTTAGTTATGTTGACCGCAGGTATGATCAAGGTCTCGGCTGGGTGTCCTACCTTTGATGGGACGGACTATCCCTACTAGAAGAACAAGATGCGAATGCATCTTGAGGCAATTGACAACGATCTCTGGTATGTTGTGGAAAATGGTGTCCCCTCTATCACACCCTCACTGAACGCTACCGATGTGAAGAGATTCAAGCAACTCGATTCTCAAGCGAAGAATATAATATGTGGCCATCTGAGTAAAGGACAGTATGGAAGAGTGAGTGCTTTGGAAACTGCTAAGCTTATCTGGGATAGGCTGTCCAAGGTGAATGAAGGAGTCTCAACTCAGCGTGACTCTCGAGTTGATGTTCTTCGGAATCTCTTCAACCGCTTCAAAAGACTCGACAATGAAAATGTCCAACAAACCTTTGATCGCCTCACTGACATCTCAAATGAGCCTCAAGCCCTTGGTGCCACTGACATCACTGATCACGAGGTGGTGAAGAAACTGTTAAGATCGCTTGATTCCTCATTTGATACTCTGGGACTGATGATACAAGAACGGGCTGACTACAAGTCTCTTGATCCTGCCGATATCCTCGAAAGGCTAAATACTCACGAGTTCCAGCTTGCTGAAAAGAGAGATCTCTATGGTTCAAACTATGGCAAACCACATGCCCTGAAAGCCAAGGCTGTGTCTGACTCTGAATGTGAGGATTCTGGTAGTAGCCTTAGTGATCCTGAAGAATTGAGCCAGGAGCTAGCACTGCTCGTGAAGAAATTCTAGAAGTTTTCAAGACGTGGTCGCTTTGGAAAATCCTCAAGAAGCAGTGATTCCTCATCCAGTGACTATAAGAGAAGGTTGTGCCACAAATGCAAAAAACCTAGTCACTATATTCAAGATTGTCCTCAGTGGGAAAAGGAAATGAAGAAGAAGAAATACAAGGATTACAGTTCTGATGATGCGAAGAAGAAGAAGAAATCATCAAAATCTTCGTCATCAAAATCCTTGAAGTCTTCATCTCACAAGAAGAGCAGCTCCAAGAAGGCTCGGGCATTCATTGGCAAGGAAATGGACTCTGAAGCTAAATCTGAGGAAAATGATGAAGAGGAGGCGTCTGAAGAATCTGAATCTGGTATGGCGAGTCTGGCCTTCGCTACTGCTTTCGTTAGCAAGTCCATATTCAACACTGAAGAAACTGACTCCACCGACAAGCCTGATGATGATAATGATGACTACGCTCCCACCTATTGCTTCATGGCGAAAGGTGCAAAGGTACTCAAATACAACTCCTCTGAATCTAGTGAAAATGAATCTGATGAGGATCTCAAGCCCAGCTACTCTAAACTTGCTAAGATTGCTGTAAAACAACAAAGGGCTTTTGAAAAGGTTCAAAACATGCTAGACAAAAGTGATGATATGTTGGGTGAAGAAATGGATCGCACTAAAGCCCTGACTGAAAATCTTCATAGACTTCAGTCTAGGTTTGATAACCTTCAAAGTAATCATAACACTCTCTTATCTGATCATGAGAAACTTTCTTATGAATTTCTTCAAGGAAAGCAAGACCTTAAGAAGCTTTCATCTGAATCTCTTCAAAGAAAGGAAGATCTTGAAAAGCTAAGAGTGTGTTATGAAGATCTTCAGAAGGAGCGCGATTCATTACTTGCTCAACAAATCAGCGCTTCTCATGAAGAATTTGTTCCTCCATGCTTAAAGTGCATTGAACGTGAATCTGCTAATTCTTCACCTGAATGTTCAAATGCTTCAACTGTTACAAATTCTTCATCTGCCTCTGCTATCACTAATTCCTCATCTGAGGACATTGCTAGTATCACTGACAATGCAGGGCTGAAGGAATTGTACATGACAGGCATGTACAAAAGCCTCAAAGGGCATCAGACTCTTTGTGATGTGCTTAAAAAGCAGATCCTCAATAGAAACCCTAGGAAAGAGGGTATTGCCTTTGAGAGGAAACTCAATGCTGATGGAACATATTGGAAGCCTGAGCTGTACCCCAAAACCTCATGGGTTGCTGCAAAGGGACCTCCAGTTGATCCATCTAACTTATCTGGCTTTACATGTGCATCTCCTCATTCTTCTGATAAGTCATTTGACTCCAACTATAAACTATTCAAAAATCAGAATGGTGAAGTATTTGCTAGATATGTTGGCACTAACTGCAGGAACGGTTCCCCTATGAAGAAAATCTGGGTTCCCAAAAGTTATGTTGAAAGTCTTCAGGTGAATGTCCTCATGACACTACCTGTGAAGAACAGGAACCCCAGATCAAATTCTTCATATGGACCAAATTCTTCATATGAATCCAAGTCCTCATACGGACCAAATTCCTCACATGGATCAAATTCCTCAAAAGGATCAAAATCCTCATATGATTATCATCGTGCTAACAACTCTGTCTCGCAAGGTAGAGCTAAGGGCTATGAATATGTGCATTATTCTTCAAACCATTATGTTCATAAGTCCTCGAAGAATTTCTCTGCTTATTCATATGCTTACCCTAACCCCTCTTATGTGAAACGAAATGGTTTGGCATCTTTGCCACCTTTCTCATATGATGCTCACAGAGTGATGAATTCTTTGACGCCCCTCCAGATGTGGGTGGTAAAGAAAAAGAACTAATCTCTTCTGCAGGGTCAGGTCTCCAGACGTACTTAAACGTCTGAAGAATTTGCTGGGGACCTGAAAAAATGCCTGAAAGGACGCAGGTGAATCATGATGAAATGAACTTTCATTTCACACGTCCTCATACTGCTATATCTGTTTACTGCTTGATGAAATTCATCTGATGAACTTGATATCATATTCTTCACTGATGAAGCATATGAGATTGTAAGCTACACTAATTCATCTGCAGGATGATCAACCCAAAACCACTGAATGGGTCCTCGATAGTGGATGTACAAATCACATGACTGGTGACAAGAATCTATTGATGGATGCTCCCTTATCACCGTCACCTCTGAAGCATATCATCTTTGCTGACAAAGGCAAAAGTCAGGTGTTGGGTCTTGGTAAGGTTGCAATCTCTAAGGATAAACACATGGACAAAGTCATGCTTGTTGAGTCCTTAGGATACAATCTCATGTCAGTCTCAATGCTTTGTGATCTTGATATGGTTGTTGTCTTTGGCAAGTATCGCTGTGTTGTGATTATGGAAGCTGACAATTCCAAAGTCTTCGAACGCTTTAGGAGAGGAGATCTATATATTGTTGATTTCTCTACAGGACCACAACCAGCCGTGTGTCTACTTGCAAAAGCTTCAGAAGGCTGGCTATGGCATCGACGACTTGGTCATGCAGGCATGAGGAATTTGCACACGCTTGCAAAGAAGAAGCATGTCATTGGCATTGAGAATGTC
This sequence comes from Triticum dicoccoides, assembly GCF_002162155.2. NCBI lineage: Eukaryota > Viridiplantae > Streptophyta > Magnoliopsida > Poales > Poaceae > Triticum > Triticum dicoccoides. The sequence goes on from NC_041389.1 coordinate 160,066,709, forward strand.
AAATTCCTCAAGGATCACTTGTGCGGAGCCTGTGAAGCAGGAAAAATGACCAAGGCCAAGCATCCAGCGAAGACTATCATGACCACTACTCGTCCATTCGAATTGCTTCACATGGACCTCTTCGGACCTAATCATTACTCAACAGTCACTAATGATGCATCTCTATATGGTTTTGTCATTGTTGATGATTACTCTTGATATACATGGGTACACATTGTTACTTACAAACATGAAGTGCAGGAAGTCTTCAAACGATTTTCCTCGAGGGTTTCAACCAACTTTGGTGTGAAGATCAAGCACATCAGAAGTGACAATGGAACTGAGTTCAAGAATTCCGGTCTTGATGCCTATCTTGATGAACTTGGTATTACTCATGAGTTATCTGCTCCCTATACTCCTCAGCAAAATGGCGTCGTGGAGCGCAAGAACAGAACTCTTGTTGAGATGGCTCGCACTATGCTTGATAAATACAAAACGCCTCAGCGTTTTTGGATTGATGCAATTGATACTGCTTGCCACATCATCAACAGAGTATATCTTCACAAATTCTTCAAGAAGACGGCCTATGAACTCCTCACTGACAAGAAACCCAATGTGAGTTATTTCAAAGTCTTCGGTGCTAAATGTTGGATTAGAGATCCTCACCACAACTCTAAATTTGCACCGAAAGCACATGAAGGTTTTATGCTTGGTTACGGAAAGGACTCGCACACCTACAGAGTCTTCAACATTGTTCTTCACAAGATTGTTGACACTGTAGATGTGCGGTTCGATGAAACTAATGGATCGCAAAGAGAGCACCTACCTTCTGTGTTAGATGAACCAGCACCTGAGGATTCTATCAAGTTCAGGGCAACTGAGGATGTCATTCCTACTGAAGAATCTGCTGAAGAATTCATTCCTGTTCATGAAGAACGTCGAGCTGATGCACCTGAAGAAAATCCTGAGGAAAATGGTGCTGAAGAAAATGCTGATCAAAATCCTCAGCGACAACCAGCTCATCCTCGAGTTGCAAAAGAAGTGCAAGTGGAGAAGATCATCGATGACATTAGTGCACCAGGTCCCCTCACACGCTCAAAAGCTTCACATTTATCTAACTTTTGTGGGCACTATGCTTTTATCTCTATCACAGAGCCCACTAAGGTAGATGAAGCATTTCTGGAGCCGGAGTGGATTCAGGCTATGCAAGAAGAATTACATCAGTTCGAGCTTAACAATGTCTGGGAACTGGTCAATCGCCCAGATCCTCGCAAGCATAATATCATTGGCACAAAGTGGATCTACCGCAACAAGCGAGATGAAAATGGCCTTGTGGTGAGGAATAAGGCACGACTAGTAGCTCAAGGCTACACACAGGTTGAAGGAATTGATTTCGATGAAACTTTTGCACCTGTTGCTAGACTTGAGGCTATTCGCATATTACTTGCTTACGCTAACCATCATGATATCATCTTATATCAAATGGATGTGAAAAGTGCATTCCTCAATGGTAAGCTTGAGGAAGAAGTATATGTTGCTCAACCCCCAGGTTTTGAAGATCCAAAGAATTCTGACAAAGTCTTCAGACTTAATAAGGCCCTCTATGGCCTCAAGCAAGCCCCTCGGGCGTGGTACGATACATTGAAGGAATTCTTCGTGAAGAATGGCTTCACACTCGGTTCACTCGACCCTACTCTCTTTACTAAATCTTATGATGGTGAACTGTTTGTGTGCCAAATATATGTTGATGATATTATTTTTGGCTGTACTGACCAACGTTATAGTGATGAATTTGCCTATATGATGAGTGAAGAATATCAAATGTCTATGATGGGAGAGTTGAAATTCTTCTTAGGTGTTCAAATTCGTCAGCAGCGCAATGGCATATTCATATCTCAGGAGAAATACCTCAAAGATGTACTGAGGAAATTCGGCATGCAAGATTGCAAAGGCGTCAAAATTCCTATGCCCACAAATGGCCATCTATGCACTGATGAAAATGGTATTGACTTCGATCACAAGGTATACCGCTCCATGATTGGTTCTTTATTGTACCTATGTGCATCTAGGCCAGATATAATGCTTAGTTTTTGCATGTGTGCCCGATTTCAAGCTGCACCGAAGGAATCACACCATAAGGCTGTGAAGCATATTCTTCGATATCTAGCTCACACACTAACACTAGGATTATGGTCCCCCAAGGGCTCTGCTTTTGATCTCATTGGATATTCTGACTCCGACTATGCTGGTGATCGTGTGGACCGCAAGTCAACATCTGGCACTTGTCAATTCCTTGGACGATCTTTGGTCTGTTGGTCCTCGAAGAAACAGAACTGCGTATCACTGTCTACTGCTGAAGCTGAATACATTGCTGCTGGCTCTTGCTGTGCTCAACTGCTTTGGATGAAGCAAACTCTCAAGGACTATGGTGTCAACGTGAAGAATGTGCCTCGCCTCTACGACAATGAGAGTGCCATCAAGATTGCTCACAACCCAGTTCAGCACTCGAAGACAAAGCACATTCAAATTCGTCATCATTTTCTTCGTGATCATGTGTTAAAGGGCGACATCTCCATCGAGCACGTGAAGACTGAAGAACAGCTAGCTGATATCTTCACTAAGCCCTTGGATGAGAAGAGATTTAGCAAGTTGCGGTGTGAGCTAAATATCTTAGAATCTTCGAATGTTCTTTGAAAAGGACACACATCCTAACACTTATGCAAAATTGATGACTTAGATGTGCAACACATGAAGAAACGTTTTTCTTCAATCAATGAAGAGTAGCACTCTAAGTGTGAAGAAATTAATGAAGAATTTGATTCTCAGAACCCTACGACAATTGTACGCGGTGTCTGAAATCATCATTCTTATACGGTGGGTCACGCCACCACAAAAAGTTGAAAATCTTCAATTTGAGTTTTTCCTCATTTTTGAAATTCTTCAGTTTTTCAAATTCTTCAACTTTGCAAAATCTTCACTGTTTCCATTGTTTTTCTTCATTGGCTATATATATATATATATATATATATATATATATATATATATATATATATATATATATGAGTTTATGCCCTCTACAGCATTCACTTATGGCTATTTCTTCATGTTGCTTTTTCTGCTAAGTGAATGTGATCAGATCCTTCCCCCTCTATGCTATACTCAACCCAATCTATTCACAAATTCTTCATGTGCATTCTATTTGAAACTCGTTCAAAGTCTTCACTGTGTCCTTGTCAGCTGAAGAAATTGCGAACCAAACTTTAAAAACAAATCTTATCCAGATTTTCGGTTTTTCCGCTCAAACCGTTCCGCATCCCATGATGCATTATTATATTCACCCACGATCTTACACGATCTCATCTACACAGTACTTGGGTGACACATGTCGCGTGAAGGAGAAAGGGCAGGGGCATGTTCGTCCCAAAATCTTCGGGCGAACAGTTTTTCACCGTGGCTATAAATACCCCTCTCCCCTTCCTCACTTCATTTACTCCGCTCGACCGCTGTCTCTCGCTCGAGCTCCTCAAACCCTAGCGCCGCCGCCACTCCATCGTCGCCGGTGAGGAAGAGCTTCGCTGCCTCGACCTCGTCGCCGTCGTACTCGCGTCGGTTGCGGAAATCTTCACTCCGCCTCCACCGTAGCTGTCTCCCTGTGCCAAGTTAGGGCGTGGGAGATCTAACCTGATGAACTTCACATCTGTTCATCTCAGTTCGTCATGTTCTTCACTTCGGGTAATTAAAAGTTACTTTTATTACTCACTTTGATTCTCAAGCTTTCCTGAAAATCTTCAAAGGTGTTTTTCTTCAAATCCTCACACATATGAACACCTCACGGATCGTATGATCTTGAACTATTTCTCTAAGCAATCATTTTCTTCAAGATTCCTCAAATGTGTGGATCTTCGATCTATACAACTCTGGAACCTGAGACAAAACGCTTGGTGAAATTCCTCAAGGCTCATCTGGTCAAATTCCTCAAAACTTGTATTTTCGAAAAATCTTCTGAGAACGCATATGACCTCTCCAAATTCCTCGCACCTGCATTCTGTTCACAGGTACTCATGTCCGCTGTTGAATCACTAGGTTCTCATCAACTTAACTCATTTGCAGCGTTCCTCAAAGAAAAATTGCATACTTCTTCAGAGTGTTCAATTGTTCAAATTCCTCATCTGAAGAATATGGCTGAAGGAAAGAGACCGCGGAAAGGAGGGAAGAAGCCTGAGGTCATGACTGCTTTCGAGATCCCTGATGACATATACAAGGACTATTGCACACCTGATGAAGCCAAGTTTGGCAAAGAGAACAAAAATCAGCGTAAAGTGCGCATTCAGAGAATTGAACGGAGATGGGCAAGGGAATGGAGGGAATATCGATATGTTACTCCAAAGTACATGAAGAAATTCGCCCTCAATCCTCCATGCCCTAGAGCTCCATTGGCACCTGGCCAAGTAGCTGATCCCACTAGCATCAAAAGTGGTGAGGACTTTCCTAAAGAATGGGCTAAGCGCCAAGCCAAATTGGCAAGACAAGCCAGGGAGGCTGTGAAGAAATTTAATGAGGATTCTGCCGCTGCTGCTGCTGTTGAGACCTCGGTCAGACCGAGGAAATCAATGCCAAAGAAGCCTGCTCGCAAGCCAAGTGCTTCACCGACAGCACCCTCACGGCCAAGTTCCTCAGCTATGCCCTCACGACAAATTCCTCAGACTTCTACAGCTCCATCAAAGTCCTCAGCTCCTATGCATCTGGCTACATGCCAAAGGACTACTGGTTTTTCAATTGCCTCTGGTGTCTCAGCAAGTTCCTCAGCTGCACCAATGTCCTCATCAGGCCCCACACTGTTGAAGACTAAAGCAACAGCTGGACGCGGTCCTCGGCCAAGTCCAAGAAAGAAGCAGGTCGCATTCCATGTGCCCTCTGATGATGAAGCTTCTGATGATGAACTTGCAGAAATCATCAGAGACAGACAGGTGAAGGCCGCTAGAGCCAAAGGCACATCTATGGCACTGCTTTTGGATCCGAGGAAAATCCTCGATTACATTGACCTCTAGCACAAGGATCCAAACACCCCAATGCCTGATCTTCCTCTGACTCCTGGTCAAAGTCACATGATGACCCATTTCATCACTCAAGAGAAATGGAAGTTTGAGAAGGCAAGAGAGATAAAGAAAGCTCAATACAGAAAGGAGAAGCTCCTGAAGAAGAATGTTGTCAGAATGACACCTGAGGAACTTCTCAAGGCTCAGTCTGAAATTCAAGCCCTCAGCAAAGACTTCGATGCATACTATGCTGATTGGCAAGGAGCCAAAGTGAGATTCGTCAATCTGACGAAGAAATTCACGAATGTTGCAGCCCCATCGCAACAAGAAAATTTTCAGGCTGTAGACTCTGCTCAGCCTACTGAAGAACATGCCAGCACCGCTGATGACTTTCAGCCTGCTGATGAAAATGCTAGTTCCAGGGCTGATGACTCCATTCCAGCCGCTGAAGAAATTGCCAGGGCATCCACTAGTGGTGCGCCTGAAGAAACTGAAGAGATCAGGGCAACTACATCAGTTGCGCCTGAAGAAAATCAACCACATTCCTCAACTCCTCCCGTGCCTACACCAACTCCAATTATTCCATCTGCCTATGAGGTGAAGAAGATCAAGGCTGCAGAGCGAGCTGCAGTGAAGAAAACGAAGGCATCAGCTGTGTCAAATTCTTCGGCTGCGAAGAAAATGAAGCAAATGACCAGCTCACTTGAACATCCAATTGATGCTGTTCCAATTTCCTCCATGTCATCAAAGGAAATTGTTCCTTATGGAGAAGACTATAAGAACCCAAGTGGATCTGATGAAGAAAATCATTCTGCTTCTACGTCAGAGCAGCTTGATGAAGAAATTGAAGTGGACGCAATCCCTTCAACTCCAGTCATTTCCTCACCTATGCCTCAGTTCACAGCTGAAGAGGCTGCTGTTGAGGAAATTGAAGATGAAGATGTGGATATTGGATGCACCACACCCGTGATGAATGATGACTTTTGGGAAAGTCAGCATCCCAATACTCCTCCATTCACACCTATCCAACAAATTCCTCAGTCCCCGGCAACAACAGTTCAGATGGGCTCTGAAGAAACTCATCCCACTCCCTCTGTTCATGAAGAAATTCCAGCCACTTGTGCTGAAGAACCTGCTGCTGCTGATCCTCAAGTTGCACAAGAAGAGGAACCAGAAATTCCTCAGCCTGAAGAACCTGAGCTCGCGATTCCTGAGGTGGTACTGCAAATCACTGACACCCCTCTGCCAAAGCCGAAGAATCCGTTGTCAAGCAAACAGAAGTTCAAGGCTGAAGACTTCTTTTCCGAGCATGTATTCTTCACTGATTACAACCCCTATGACTCTGCTCGCATAAGGAAGAGGCATTTCTGGACTGCTAGTCAAGCCAACTTCTATTCCTCAGTGTTGTTTGACAAGGACAAAATCTTCGATCATGAACATATTCCTCATGTGGATATGGAATCTCTGCCATGCTTCGAGCCAGTCCTCAGTGTTATTCACGATGCAGGATTACTCAATTTCAGCACTGACATCTGTGATTGGAATGAAGAACTCATTCTTTAGTTCTACGCCACACTGCATATCACCGGAGACGCTGAACATGTCAATTCATGGGTGTTGGATTGGATGACTGAAAACACTCATTATAAGGCACCGGCAACTGAATTGCTTCGTGTCCTTCCTCTTGATCCTCCCCATGACCGTGCACGTTGCATCTACAATGACCCTGAACTGACAAATCACTATATGCAAGTGCTCATGAAGCCTTTGAAGCCAGGGCAGGCCCCACGAACCAAATTCCTCGTCAAGGAATTGCTCTATGTGCCTCGGACTGTCTATCGCATTCTGACGAAGAGTCCTATCAAAGGCCATGACTCAAATGATGAAGAAGTCGTTGGCATCATGAAGTATATGCTTTTCAACATCATTCATGGCGTTCCCATCAACTTCCATGATTTCTTCATGAGGACTCTAGCAAACGTTGCTATGTAACCATTCGAGCTAAAGCCCTATGCGCCTTGGATTATGAGATTCATAAGGGCAAGATCTTCACTGAATTACAAAGCTGACACTCTGAACCACGGTAGCTACTTGCCTCCCATTGAAGTCCTCAAACGGCCAGTTTCCTCATCTGATGATAAAGGCAAGGCAGCTGCTGTAATCGATGAAGGCACTCGTCCATTGGATGGTCAATTTCGTCTGGCTACATCTTACTCTACCAATGACGACTCTGCCACACATGACACTGCCGCAAATACCTCAGCCAAGCAAAATCCTCAAGTCACGGCACCCAGGGTGATGACTGATCGTGAGTTACTCCTCAGTCTTCATCAGAAGGTTGATCGCAATCACAAATGGGTAAAGCGTCAGTTTGGTGCAATTCTTCACAACATGACCTCAACACATAATGTAGTGAAGAAGAACCACTACTACCTTCATGAAACCCTCAATCGCACCTGGGCTGTTCTCACTCATGTTTATAGCGCTGAAGAACTGAAGACTATGCGTCTTAAGGAAGAATTTGACTGGTCTGCACCTCCTCCGAAGAAATTCAAGAGGGTCAAAGTTCCTCCACTGGTAGCCTGCTCTTATTCTTCATCGCGCGACACTGATGAGTATGAAGATTTGGATGACACTGCGACAGGCCTTGCTACAACAAACAACCCCGACAACGCTGGCGCTCCTCCATCAACTTGAAATTCTTCAGGGGCGTTAGTCCTCAGTTTCGATCCTTTTGGTCATTTGATGACAAAGGGGGAGAAATCTGAGTTCGTCTTCAAGCGGGTCTATACTAAGGGCGTTTTTTTTCTAAGTTACAACTCTCGTTCTTCCGAAACTTTTATTGGATCGAGTTGTAATCTTAAACCCGATGGTGCCCTGATACTTTTGGATGGTGCTCTGATACTTTTGATGCACTATGATCTGACACTTTTGATGTGCTATTCTGCATGCTTATTCCTCGTTAATATTATTGCACGCATGCTGAATTTCATCAGGCACCATATTTCATCATGCATTTCAAATTCTTCATATTATATATCAAATGCGTGTATGAATTACAAGATATAGGGGGAGATCTCCATGATTCAACTCCTCAAATGTGCATTGCCTCCAACGCAAATTCCTCACTATGCACATCTTCAGGGGGAGTTCTTCTATATCTTGCAATCAAATTCCTCAATATTAGTATTTACACTTCATATATTTATCCCCGTTGAAAACTTAACCTATGTTGTCATCAATCACCAAAAAGGGGGAGATTGTAAGTGCATCTAGTGCCCCTTAGTGATTTTGGTGTATTGAAGACTTATAGGTTAAGGGACTAATGCGTTTGTGAGTGTACACAGGTCTATAAGTCTATGAGGAGTTTGATATTTACAGAGAAAGTCGACCCCTAAAAATGAAGTTCTTCAACTGAAGACTTTGATATTCTGAAGACTTTCTGAAGACTTTGAAAGTGAAGAAATTGGTGTGTCCTTGAAGACTTGGTATCCACTTGAGGAACATGAAGCGTGAAGACTTTTGTTTTCGTAGTTTCATTTTCTCTTTCTTGAGTCATAGGAAACACCGTACTGTTAAAGGGGGTCAAGGAAATACTAAGGAAAAATTTCCATGTGATGCTCAACTCAAAATCCTACACCTACCAATCCCTTCGAGTGAAGCCATTGGAAATCTCATATAGTTCAGTCAATTTCTTCAGTGACAGAGACGCAGTTCTTCTGGTCACTGAGGACTTTGCTCTGACTGAGGAGTTAGGAATTTTCCATTGCGAATTGCCTACACAGTGAGGAACATGATAGCCCTGAGGAATTTGAGAGTCAAATTTCCGACCATTGCTGTGTTGCGCGCCAGCTGTCCCAAAATATCTTATCCACCTAACGGTCGTATCATTGAAGGGCATATATGTCTTATCATGTCGGGCTGCTCCCTAGGCTATAAATAGCCACCCCCTACAACCACTAGTTGGTTGGCTGCTCCGAGAGAACTTGACACTTGTCATTTGAGAGCAACCCATCCTCCGAGGACTTTGAGCGAAAATCATCAAGTGAGGAAAATCCAAAACCAAACCCCCACAAACCCAAAGTGATTGAGCATCACTGAAGAAATTGATCCTGCGTGGATCCGACGCTTGTTACCTTTGAAGACTGTGCTTCTTCCATATGGTTAGGCGTCAAGGTCTAGAGCATCCAAGAGGAATTGTGGATCACCGAGTGACCAAGTCTGTGAAGGTTTGGAAGTCACCTGAAGACTTACAACGAGTGATTAGACGAGGCCTGCGTGGCCTTAGTTCAAGGAGAATACGGTGAGAACTGGGTGTCCTGAGCTGCGTGCTCAGCGACTGGGTGTCCGGGACTGCGTGTCCTCGAGTTTAAATACTCAGCCGCTCCAACCAGACGTACAACTGAGATAGCAGTTGGAACTGGTTTACCAAATCATTGTCTTCACCAACCTAACTGGTTCTATTTCCTCAACTCTTTCATTTCCTCATTACTGTGTTGAATGTTTGTTCATAACTATGTTTGAAGACTTTGACTGAAGACTTTCTCAATTTCCTCAGTTCAATTTCTTCAGTCTGTTTGTCTTCATCTTGTGTTATCATGTGATTACGCTTTCTGTACTCTGTGCTAGTCTTCATTTCATCATGATGACCATGCTTGTATTCTGTTATGCATACTTCTGAGTACTTATTCCACTGCAAGTAGTTCTTCGCTAAGGAATTTCCTCACCAGCAAATTCCTCAGTGAAGAATTCATAAAAATCGCCTATTCACCCCCCCCCCTCTATTCGATATAACGCACTTTCAGTGGGTGGACCGGTGCTTGGGTACTGCCCTTACTTGGACAAGCATCCCACTTATGATTAACCTCTATTGCAACCATCCGCAACTACAACAAAAGTATTAAGGTAAACCTAACCATAGCATAAAACATATGGATCCAAATCAGCCCCTTACGAAGCAACGCATAAACTAGGGTTTAAGCTTCGGTCACTCTAGCAACCCATCATCTACTTATTACTTCCCAATGCCTTCCTCTAGGCCCAAATAATGGTGAAGTGTTATGTAGTCGACGTTCACATAATACCACTAGAGGTTAGACAACATACATCTTATCAAAATATCGAACGAATACCAAATTCATATGACTACTAATAGCAAGACTTCTCCCTTGTCCTCAGGAACAAACGTAACTACTCACAAAGCATATTCATGTTCATAATAAAAGGGGTAATAATATGCATAAAGGATCTGAACATATGATCTTCCACCAAATAAACCAACTAGCATCAACTACAAGGAGTAATCAACACTAATAGCAACCTACTAGAACCAATCCCGGACTTGGAGACAAGAATTGGATACAAGAGATGAACTAGGGTTTGGAGATGAGATGGTGCTGGTGAAGATGTTGATGGAGATTGCCCTCTCCCGATGAGAGGAGCGTTGGTGAAGACGATGGTGATGATTTCCTCCACCCGGAGGGAAGTATCCCCGGCAGAACAGCTCTGCCGGAGCCCTAGATTGGTTCTGCCAAGGTTCCGCCTCGTGGCGGCGGAGTCTCATCCTGAAAGGCTGCCCTCTATTTTTTTCTCATCGAAAGACTTCATATAGGAGAAGATGGGCGTCGGAGAGCCACCAGGGGGCCCACGAGGTAGGGGGGCGTGCCCCCCACCCTCATGAGCATTGTGTGGGCCCCCTGGCCTTCATCTTTGGCGACGATTTTTCTTTATTTATTGTAAGATATTCCATGGAGTTTCAGGACTTTTGGAGTTGCGCAGAATATGCCTTCAATATTTGCTCCTTTTCCAGCCCAGAATTCCAACTGCCGGCATTCTCCCTCTTTATGTAAACCTTGTAAAATAAGAGAGAATAGCCATAAGTATTGTGACATAACATGAAATAACAGCCCATAATGCAATAAATATTGATATCAAAGCATGATGCAAAATGGACATATCAACTCCCCCAAGCTTAGACCTTGCTTGTCCTCAAGCGAAAAGCCGATAACAATAAATATGTCCTCATGTTTAGAGGTAGAGGCATTGATAAAAATAAAATACGGACATGAAGGCATCATGATTATTTCCATAACAGCAACACATATAGATTTTGGCATATGATTACTTATGTTCAAGTGATGATCTTTTCACAAAGCCAAAGTATGAATCAGGAACCTTATTGAGCACCAACAAATTATAAACTCAGTCATTTAAGCAATTGCAAGTCCACATAGTCAACTATCACTTAGTCCTTCATAATTGCTAACACTCACGCAATACTTGTGGTTACGGAGTTTTAATCGGACACAGAGAAAGATAGGGGCTAATAATTTTGCCCCACAACCTTTTACCTCAAGGGTAATGTCAACAATAATAATTCATGCTCCCCTACATCCAATTAGATATATATATCATGTTCTTTCCAACATGCTGAGCTTGCCAAAGGATAAAATGAAAAAGGAAAGGTGAAGATCACCGTGACTCTTGCATAAGGTAGAGGGTAATAATAAAAGATAGTCCCTTCACAGAGGGAAGCAGAGGTTGTCATGCGCGTTTAGGGTTGTTGCACAAAATCTTAATGCAAAAGAACGTCACTTTATATTGCCCCTTGTATGTGGACCTTTATTATGCAGTCCGTCGCTTTTATTACGTCCACAACAAGTTCGTACAAAGCTTATTTCTCTACACTAATAAGTCATGCATATTTAGAGAGCAATTTTTATTACTTGCACCGATGACAACTTACTTGAAGGATCTTACTCAATCCATATGTAGATATGGTGGACTCTCATGGCAAAACTGGTTTTAAGGGTATTTGGAAGCACAAGTAGTATTTATACTTGGTGCTGAGAATTTGGCTAGCATGAGGGGGAAAGCAAGCTCAACACGGTAGAGGATCCATGACAACATACTTTATCTCAGATATAAGAAAACATCACTCATTATGTTGTCTTCCTTGTCCAACCTCAGCTCTTTAGCATGTCATATTTTAGTGAGTGCTCCCAATCATAAAAGATGTCAATGATAATATATCTATATGTGAAACCCCTCTTTCCTTATTACTTCCTATTAATTGCAACGATGACCAAAGCTATATTTGCCAACTCTCAACAACTTTTAATCATCATACTCTTTCTATGTGAAGCCATTACTTTCAGTAAGATCAATATGAACTCTTTGATTCTTTTTATTCTTTTTCTTCTAATCACCCAAGATCATGGCAAAATAATCAAGCCCTTGACTCAACACTAATCTTTATTATATAGCTCATGGACTCGAATACAAAGAAGGATCATAAAGCAAAACTTAAAACTAGATCATGCCATGACTTTATTCTACTAAATCAAGATACTACTAATAGGATCGAACTAAGAAAAACGGTAAATATAGGAGTTGTGATGGTGATACGATACCAGGGCACCTCCCCCAAGCTTGGAAGTTGCCAAGGGGAGTGCCCATACCCATGTGATTATTTCCTCGGAGGTGATGGAGGTGTTGTTGATGATGCAAGCTTGTCGTCCACCTTCCATGGCATAGGCTCACCATCATAGACGGATGATCGAGTCTCCGGAATCCTCAAATCTGCAGCCAAACTCATCCTTTTGAATCTATATTCATACTCACAGTTTTGGTTTTGCAGATCATAGATTTGGGCTTGGAGGTGCTCGATCTTCTCATGCAGCTTGAAGATGGCCTCCTCGGTCTTCTTGGCATCCGGCTCGTAGTTGTTGGTGAACTCCGCGAGCATCTTGTGGCTAGCGATGATTCCACGCTCCACCATCCCCTGGCACTTGAAAACTTGTTGGTCCATTGCTTCGAGCCTCGACTCCACGCCTCCAGTTCCCTTTGGTCCCTCAACATCGTGGATGTGCAGCAACCCATCACGCATCTCAATGGTTTGAGGGTGTTGCAGCACCTCCGTGAGGTAAGGGTTGATCACCTTCTCGAAGAACTTGTAATTGGAAGCACATGGGGGCGTCATGATGACCTAGACCTGTCAGAAAAACAGGGGAGATTTGCGTTTACCGACCAAAATACGTAATATGCAAGAAAACGGAGTCTGAAGGGCACACGAGGTGCTCACGAGGCAGGGGGCGCGCCTAGGGGGTAGGGCGCGCCCTCCACCCTCATGAAGGCCTCGTGTCCTTCCCGGACTGCCACTTATTTTTCTATTTTTCTAAATATTCCAAAAAGGAGAAATATTGCCTTAAAAATTGTTTTGGAGTCGGTTTACTTACCGTACCACATACCTATTACTTTTCAGAGTCTGGAACGGTCTGGAAGGTGTGCCTTATGTATTCCTCCGGGGTTACGGTTTCAATAATATTAGTTTCAACATTTATAGGATTACCTGAGATATAGTGTTTGATCCTTTGACCGTTTACCACCTTCGGGTTTGTGCCTTCGAAGTTGTTGATTTTTATGGCACCGGAACGATAGACCTCCTCGATAACGTAGGGACCTTCCCATTTGGAGAGAAGTTTTCCTACAAAAAATATTAAACGAGAGTTGTATAGCAATACATAATCACCTACATTAAACTCACGCTTTTGTATCCTTTTGTCATGCCATCTTTTAACTTTTTCTTTAAACAACTTGGCATTTTCATAAGCTTGGGCTCTCCATTCATCAAGTGAGCTAATATCAAATAACTTCTTCTCACCGGCAAGTTTGAAATCATAGTTGAGCTCTTTAATATCCCAATATGCCTTATGTTCTAGTTCGAGAGGTAAGTGACATGCTTTTCCATAAACCATTTTATACGGAGACATACCCATAGGATTCTTATATGCAGTTCTATAGGCCCACAATGCGTCGTCCAGTTTCTTGGACCAATTCTTTCTAGAACTATTAACAGTCTTTTGCAAAATTAATTTGAGCTCTCTATTGCTCAATTCTACCTGACCACTAGAATGCGGGTGATATGGAGATGCAATTCTATGATTAACGTCATATTTAGCAAGCATTTTGCGGAAAGCACCATGAATAAAGTGTGAACCACCATCAGTCATTAAATATCTAGGGACTCCAAACCTCGGAAAAATAACTTCCTTAAGCATTTTAATAGAGGTGTTATGATGAGCACTACTAGTTGGAATAGCTTCTACCCACTTAGTAACGTAATCAACAGCAACTAAAATATGTGTATATCCATTAGAGGCAGGAAAAGGTCCCATATAATCAAAGACCCAAACATCAAATGGTTCAATAACAAGTGAATAATTCATAGGCATTTCTTGATGTCTACTAATATTACCAATTCTTTGACATTCATCACAAGACAAAACAAACTTACGGGCATCCTTGAAGAGAGTAGGCCAATAAAAACCGGATTGCAATACCTTATGTGCAGTTCTATCTCCAGCGTGGTGTCCTCCATAAGCCTCGGAGTGACACTTGCGTAGGATCTGTTCCTGTTCATGCTCAGGTACACAACGTCTAATAACACCATCTACTCCTTCTTTATAAAGATGTGGGTCATCCCAGAAGTAATGTCGCAAGTCATAGAAAAACTTTTTCTTTTGTTGGTATGTGAAGCTAGGTGGTATAAATTTAGCAACAATATAATTAGCATAATCAGCATACCATGGAGTGCTACGAGAAGTGCTTATGACATTTAATTGTTCATCAGGAAAGCTATCATCAATAGATAGTGGGTCATCAAGAACATTCTCTAACCTAGATAAGTTATCCGCAACGGGGTTCTCAGGTCTATCAACAATATGCAAATCAAATTCTTGCAGCAAGAGAACCCATCTAATAAGTCTAGGTTTTGCATCTTTCTTTTCCATAAGATATTTAATAGCAGCATGATCAGTGTGAATGGTTACTTTAGAATCAACAATATAGGGTCTGAATTTACAAAAGCAAATACAACTGCTAAAAGTTCCTTTTCAGTAGTAGCATAATTTCTTTGGGCATTGTCTAGAGTCTTACTAGCATAATGGATAACATTTAATTTCTTATCAACTCTTTGCCCTAGAACAGCACCTACAGCATAATCACTAGCATCACACATAATTTCAAATGGTAAATTCCAATCAGGTGGCTGAACAACAGGTGCAGAGACTAATGCTTTCTTCAGTATTTCAAATGCTTCTACACAATCATCATCAAAGACAAATGGTACATCTTTTTGTAATAAATTAGTCAGAGGCCGAGAAATTTTTGAGAAGTCCTTAATGAACCTCCTATAAAATCCGGCATGACGAAGGAAACTTCTTATACCTTTGATGTACTTGGGACATGGCATCTTTTCAATAGTATCAACCTTGGCTTTATCAACTTCAATACCTCTTTCAGAAACTTTGTTCCCCAAGACAATACCTTCATTAACCATAAGGTGGCACTTTTCCCAATTCAAGACAAGATTAGTTTCTTCACATCTCTGCAAACTCGAGCAAGATTGCTCAAGCAATCATCAAAAGAGGAACCATAGACGGAAAAGTCGTCCATGAAAGCCTCACAAATTTTCTCGCAAAAGTCAGAGAATATAGCCATCATGCATCTTTGAAAGGTAGCAGGTGCATTACATAAACCGAAAGCCATACGTCTATAAGCAAAAGTACCAAAAGGGCATGTAAAAGTAGTCTTTGATTGATCTTTAGCCGACATAGGTATTTGAGAGAAACCAGAATAACCATCTAGAAAGCAATAATGTGTATGTTTGCATAATCTTTCTAGCATTTGATCAATAAAAGGTAAGGGGTAATGATCTTTCTTAGTAGCTTTCTTTAATTTGCGGAAATCAATTACCATCCTATAACCTATGACAATTCTTTGCGGAATCATTTCATCTTTATCATTAGGAACAACAGTAATACCTCCCTTCTTAGGGACACAATGGACAGGACTTACCCACTGACTATCAGCAACGGGATAAATTATACCTGCCTCCAGAAGCTTGAGTATTTCCTTTCTTACCACTTCTTTCATTTTAGGATTCAAACATCGTTGAGGATCACGAACTGGTTTAGCATCCGCTTCCAAATTTATTTTATGTTGACATAGAGTGGGACTGATGCCCTTAAGATCATCTAGAGTATATCCAATAGCAGCTCGGTGCTTCTTCAGAGTTTTCAATAATCTTTCTTCTTCATGCTCTAAAAGGTTAGCGCTAATAATGACAGGATATATTTTCTTTTCATCAAGATAAGCATATTTAAGATTATCAGGCAACGGTTTAAGCTCAAACACGGGATCACCCTTGGGTGGAGGAGGATCCCCTAGGATTTCAACAGGCAAATTGTGTTGCAGAATAGGTTCCTGTTTAAAGAATACTTCATCTATTTCCCTTCTTTCATTCATGAACATATCATTTTCATGGTCTAGCAAATAGTGTTCTAAAGGATCACTAGGAGGTACGGCAATAGAAGCAAGACCAATAATTTCATCCTTACTAGGCAATTCTTCCTCACGATGTTGTTTACTAAATTTAGAGAATTAAACTCATGAACCATATCATCCAAGCCAACAGTAACAACATTCTTTTTGCAGTCTATCTTAGCATTAATAGTATTCAAGAAGGGTCTATCAAATATAATGGGACAAAAGCTATCTTCTGGAGAACCAAGAATAAGAAAATCAGCGGGATATTTGGTTTTTCCACACAAGACTTCAACATCTCTAACAATTCCCATTGCAGATATAGTATCTCTATTGGCAAGTTTAATTGTAACATCAATATCTTCTAACTCAGCAGGTGCAATATCATGCATAATTTCTTTGTATCAGTCAATGGGTATAACACTAGCACTAGCACCCATATCACATAAGCCATGATAACAATGATCTCCTATTTTAACAGAAATAACAGGCACGCCTACCACAGGTCTATGTTTATCTCTAGCACAAGGTTTAGCAATTCTAGCAGTTTCACCACAGAATTGAATAACATGCCCATCAATATTATCAGACAAGAGATCTTTAACAATAGCAATATTGGTTTCTACTTTGACTTTCTCAGGAGGTGTATAAGTTCTAATATTGCTTTTATGAAAAACAGTTGAAGCTTTAGCATGATCCTTCATTCTAACAGGGAAAGGTGGTTTCTCAACATAAGAAGTGGGAACAATAGGATCATTATAAGAGACAGTATTTTCTTCAACTTTAATAGGTGCAGCTACTTTTACTTCTATGGGAGGATGATATTTAAACCACTTCTCCTTGGGGAGATCAACATAAGTAGCAAAAGATTCACAGAAAGAAGCTACTATCTCAGAGTGAAGTCCATATTTAGTGCTAAACTCACGGAAAATATCGGTATCCATAGAAGATTTAACACAATCAAACTTAGGTGTCATACCTGACTCCTTACCTTCGTCGAGGTCCCAATCTTTAGAGTTGCGTTTAATTCTATCCAATAAATTC
The DNA here is from genome assembly GCF_002162155.2 of Triticum dicoccoides. Taxonomy (NCBI): domain Eukaryota; kingdom Viridiplantae; phylum Streptophyta; class Magnoliopsida; order Poales; family Poaceae; genus Triticum; species Triticum dicoccoides. Next base: position 160,084,093 of record NC_041389.1, read on the forward strand.
CATCTGAATTCAATAGTCTTCATCATAAAAGAGCCAGCACAAGAAGTATCGAGCATGGTGCGATTGTTATCAAAAAGCCGAGCATAAAAACTTTGCATAATTACTTCTCTTGAGAGCTCATGATTGGGGCATGAATATAACATTGATTTAAGCCTCCCCCAAGCTTGAGCAATGCTTTCTCCTTCGCGAGGCCAAAAATTATATATATAATTGCGATCACGATGAACAAGATGCATAGGGTAATACTTTTGATGAAATTCCAATTTCAATCTTTTATAGTTCCATGATCTCATATCATCACATACCCTATACCATGTCAATGTGTCTCCCTTCAAAGATAAAGGGAAGGCCTTCTTCTTAACAACACCATCGGGTATACCTACAAGCTTAAATAGTCCACAAACTTCATCCACATAGCGTAGATGTTCATCAGGATGCTTTGTTCCATCTCCTGTAAAAGTGTTAGCTAGCAGTTTTTCCATCAAACCCGAAGTAATTTCAAAAGGAGTTTCATTTTCAATAGGTTCAGTAGGTTCAGTAGGTTGAGGAGAAACTCTTTGCTCTACTGGACGGGGTGAAGATACCCCGAACAAGCCCCTCAGACAATTACTTTCCATAGTAACAAGTGACAGAAAATTTCAGCACACTATATAAATTTTTCCTTACCAAATTGCACCCACCAAAGGCGCTTCACTCCTCGGCAACGGTGCCAGAAAAGAGTCTTGATGACCCACAAGTATAGGAGATCTATCTTAGTCCTTTTGATAAGTAAGAGTGTCGAACCCAACGAGGAGCAGAAGGAAATGATAAGCGGTTTTTAGCAAGGTATTCTCTGCAAGTACTGAAATAAGTGGTAACAGATAGTTTTGTGATAAGATGAACTGTAACGAGCAATAAGTAACAAAAGTAAATAAAGTGCAGCAAGGTGGCCCAATCCTTTTTGTAGCAAAGGACAAGCCTGGACAAACTCTTATAATAGGAAAAGCGCTCCCGAGGACACATGGGAATATCGTCAAGCTAGTTTTCATCACGCTCATATGATTCGCGTTCAGTACTTTGATAATTTGATATGTGGGTGGACCGGTGCTTGGGGACTGCCCTTACATGGACAAGCATCCCACTTATGATTAACCTCTATTGCAACCATCCGCAACTACAACAAAAGTATTAAGGTAAACCTAACCATAGCATAAAACATATGGATCCAAAGTAGCCCCTTACGAAGCAACGCATAAACTAGGGTTTAAGCTTCTGTCACTCTAGCAACCCATCATCTACTTATTACTTCCCAATGCCTTCCTCTAGGCCCAAATAATGGTGAAGTGTTATGTAGTCGACGTTCACATAATACCACTAGAGGTTAGACAACATACATCTTATAAAAATATCGAACGAATACCAAATTCATATGACTACTAATAGAAAGACTTCTCCCTTGTCCTCAGGAACAAACGTAACTACTCACAAAGCATATTCATGTTCATAATCAGAGGGGTAATAATATGCATAAAGTATCTGAACATATGATCTTCCACCAAATAAACCAACTAGCATCAACTACAGGGAGTAATCAACACTACTAGCAACCTACTAGCACCAATCATGGACTTGGAGACAAGAATTGGATACAAGAGATGAACTAGGGTTTGGAGATGAGATGGTGCTGGTGAAGATGTTGATGGAGATTGCCCTCTCCCGATGAGAGGAGCGTTGGTGATGACGATGGTGATGATTTCCCCCTCCCGGAGGGAAGTATCCCCGGCAGAACAGCTCTGCCGGAGCCCTAGATTGGTTCCGCCAAAGTTCCGCCTCGTGGCGGCGGAGTCTCGTCCCGAAAGGTTGCCCTCTATTTTTTTCTCATCGAAAGACTTCATATAGGAGAAGATGGGCGTCGGAGAGCCACCAGGGGGGCCACGAGGTAGGGGGGCGCGCCCCAGGGGGGGCACCCCCACCCTCGTCAGCAGGGTGTGGGCCCCCTAGCCTTCATCTTTGGCGACAATTTTTCTTTATTTATTGTAAGATATTCCGTGGAGTTTCAGGACTTTTGGAGTTGCACAGAATAGGCCTTCAATATTTGCTCCTTTTCCAGCCCAGAATTCCAGCTGTCGGCATTCTCCCTCTTTATGTAAACCTTGTAAAATAAGAGAGAATAGCCATAAGTATTGTGACATAACGTGAAATAACAGCCCATAATGCAATAAATATTGATATAAAAGCATGATGCAAAATGGACACGTATCACTCCGCCGCCTCGAGGGGTGCTGCTTCCCATTGGGAACAGATTGGCCCTGAATAAAAATTCAGACAACAGATGCCTAAATAAAGTGATTTGAGATGAGGGTGTGACCTATCTGGCGGCATGGTGAAGTAGGCAGGTCCAGTTGCCGAGTCGGCAAGGCCGGCGAGGTTGTGGTGGCGACCGGCGGCAGGGAAGCAGCGATGTCGTGATGGTCGACGACTACGGGGAAGCAGCACTGGGACTCTGGACAGATCCAAAGTTGGAGCCGCTCCGGCGCCGTGAATAACGGCGGGGGTGAATCGGCTCCGGTAGGGTTCACGCGGCTGCGGTCGAGGCATCTCCAGCTGCACGGAATAAGAGGCACACGGCCTAGTGCACAATGATAAATGGACAGCGTCTCCGGCATTAGGGAGGAGGCAGCTGTGAAATTGGTGCGGTGGGGGCGCCATGGAGGAGGAGCTGAGATTTCGCGGCTCGGAAGAAGGGAGCTTCCGGGGAGAAGGTGATTTGGTGCCCACGAGGTATGAATGGGGGGGGATTGGGAGGGGAGTGGAACCATATCTTACGGACGCATTTGTCTGAAATGTGATGGGGAGTTATAGTTCTACCCCTGCCTTTAGGCTTCTCGGCTTGGGTCTGTGTACTGAGGGTCGGGGATAGTAGAGTAACTTTGCTTCTCCCCATATAGTAGGCGGGAGCGATTTCGGGCGAGGAGGGCGTGTTTTGAAATATTGTGGGCGCGAGCGATTTCGGGCGAGGAGCGCGTGTTTTGAAATAGTGGGCGCGAGCTATTTCGGGCTAAGAGAGCGTGTTTTGCCGACCATGGTTTATGAATTATTTGGCACATGTCATTTCGGCCGAGGAAAAGGCGCGCTTGGATGAAGTTACGAACCTACCCTCAATGTACAACGGGCAAATTGATGTGTGTCCCACACAGGACGGTAATTTTGCGTCTCCCATTTATTTCCTTGGTGAATTCCACCGAGCAGAGTATGTTTAACAGTTCATTCAAGTTTTGGGAGAACGAGCGTCCACGTCTACCTCACCAAGTCGATTCGAATCAAATTTTGAAATATTAGCTTGCCACTTCTTTTTTAGATGGAGAGATGATGCTCGGGAGTAATGTGTTTTTACATGCTCGTTGCTAGCGATTTACTATATGACAAATAGTTGACCCACTCAAAAACGGGAATCAAACCCAAAATGAAATATCTCGATTCAATGAAATAGCTCGTTCACTAGGTCAAAATAGTGAACTAAATCCAAAATTGAACACCTCAATCGAGTAGCATGTTGTACAGTATTATAGTACTCCATGAACATGTTCAAAGTCAAATTAATGAACTTGTTTGATATACGCATATATCCATTCATGTGTGGATTGCAGACAACATGTTCTCCAATTTAAATATTTGAATGCAAGTTTATATGAGTCTTTGATGCATAAAACGCAACCTCCCCCTCTCCCGGGCTCCTGCTCTCTCTCTCTATCTCTCTCTCTCTCTCTCTCTCTAATTTATCGTTTGTTGACACTTTCTCTTTCACACACATACTCTTTTTGCACACTTACTCATTCTCCTTCACATGCACTTGATCTCTCTCGACTTAGGCACTCTCCTCGGTCCATAGCATATAGATTTATTGAAAAGTCAAACATCACAAAGTTTGACTATGTACATGGAGAAAAAAAATTACATCTAGAATGGTAAACATATACCATTAGATTCACCATGAGATGTAGTTTTGTATGATGTATCTTTGGTATTGTAGATATAAATAACATTTGCGTAAACCTGATCAAAGGTTCCAAAGTTTGACTTCTAAAAAATTTACATGCACTGCATTATCGAGCGGATGAAATATCTCTTTCCCCCTCCCAGCTATTTGACGCACCACTCAGCCTTATTGGGGCTCCTCAATCTCTCTCAAACTATATATCTCCCAGGTTCACACATACACAAGTCTTGCTCGCGCTATACATATAGACCCATCCAATACTCTCCACCCTTGTTCTTTCTCCATGTGACACGCACCCCCTAAGTACCATAATCCCTCACTCGATAATAGGCGCAAGCACCCCCC
>NC_041389.1:160088603-160132753 GCF_002162155.2 Triticum dicoccoides
GCCATCAGGAACACACGTATTGTCTCCTTCCATCCATACGTCTATCTCAATATCTCTCGGGGCATCTTCTATCGCGCACACACCTTGTCACTCGATCTCTCACCCATGTAGTCCCATCACGATCTCTAGGGGATCTCTCTATGATAAACATACACTCTCTCCTCCCCATGTGTGCATTTTCTCCATACATCTCTCTCGACCTCTCTCCCTTGTTTGTCATACCCCTCTTGGCCACGTGCTAGGGGTCTTGCTCTCTCGGTTGCAAACAACCACACACTATCTCCTCACCTTGCTTCGTTGTCGAAGATGCATGTGTGATATGTTTGCGTAAGACACACACACACTTTTTCTCTACTTTTATCGTGTGTTGTCCATGTCTCTGGCACACACGCACACACACTTTTTTCACTCACTCTTTCTATTTCTCTCTCTCTCTCTCTCTCTCTCTCTATCTCTCTCTCTCTCTAGTTAGGGACTCTGTCATGTCCATAAGCATATAGATGTTTTGAAAAGTCAAACCTCAGAAAAGTTTGACCAGGTATATGTGGAGAAAAACATTTACATCTGGAACAATCATTAGATTCATCACAACATGTACTTACTTCATACTATCATTTATCTTTGGTATTGTAGATATAAGTAATTTCTTTATAAACTTGGTCAAAGTTTCAAAAGTTTGACTTTAAAAAAATGTTGGAACTACATTATCGAACAGAGGGAGTAGCTCTTTCTCTCTCTCTCTCTCTCTCTCTGATATCTCTCACGGGCCTCCCCTCTCACTCGAACTCTCTATACCGACAGATTATACACTTCCTGTGTCAGAGTATAGCTCTGTATATTGTTTAGTTGACCGGTCAACCAGTTCACATGTTGCCTTGTCAGCTCGTGTTCTGTATCTTCGTGTGCTGGCCCATGTGGCAGTGGGTGAAAATAAGTAAACTAGAGGCCCATATGACACGCGGTGAAGTAAGCAAAGTTGAAACCACTCGGGGTAGCACCCCGAACGCTAGTAAATTGAGGGTGCATTGAGGACACGCTTCCTCTGCGTGAAGGACGCCTCGTGCACAATTCACCACTGCGCGGTGGCATGCACAGAAGGACGCACTTGCGCACACCCAACACACAACACACACCAGCACACGTGCACACCGGCATCGCCGCCGGTTGAGATGGACGGCGAGGCAGCCAACAAGTGGAGGCGGCTCGAGCCAAAACCGCATCCGGCGAGCCTAGACTTCATGAGCAGCCTCCCCGATGACATGCTGCTCGTCATCATCGGCCTCCTCCCCACCAAATCTGCCGTGCGGACCGCCCTGCTCTCCCGGCGGTGGCGCCCCCTCTGGCACCGTGTCACCCTAAACCTCACTGTCAATAGCTGTCTCTGTGACGGGGATTGCAAACGCATGGCCGCAGTCTCCAAGATCCTTTCATCGCACCCTTGCCAGCCAGACGCCTTGACATCTGCATATTCAGTACCAACTGCAAGGTCCAACCCAAGTTTGACGAGTGGTTCTTATCCCCCGCCCTAGATCAGCTCGAGGAGCTCAGCTTTGAAGCTGGACGATGTCACTCTCTGTTGCCGTCCGCGCTCCACCTCACTCCAACACTGTGTTATGCCAGCTTCAGCTCCTGCTATCTTTCCCAGATTAATGCCGCGCCCGCCCTTCTTCTCCCTCAACTCTAGCAGCTCGACCTCTTCGACGTTGTCATCTTGAAGAAGGCTATGGAGCACCTGCTCCGCAACTGTACTACGCTCGAGTACCTTCGTCTTGAGCAGATCCACGGGTTCATTAGCCTCCACATCGCCTCGACGAATCTCCGATGGATTTATGTGTCTTGCTGGCCTCGCAACAGGACATCAACTGGGAAGTGATCACTCCAGCTGTTCCATGTTATGGTCATTGAGAATGCGCCTTTCCTTGAGAGATTGCTTGTATAGGATCTAGAAGGTCCAACAAAAATCAGGGTCATTGGCACGCCAAAATTGACAGCATTGGTGTACTCATCTGCCAAATTTTCTGAACTCTTTATTGGATCCGTAATCGTTCAGGTACAACACTCATCTTCTTCTCGGTCTTCTTGACATTCACATTTTTAAATTTCTTCTTGATGTATTTACAACCATCTTCTAGAAAATGATTCCCCACAAGCTTGACCCAGTATGTGCGCATAGTGAAGATCATGGCAATAAAATCTATCGGCCCCAATCTGGATCAAGTTGTTGGATTCCTTACATGCTTTCCGTGCACGGAGAAGGTACTCATCGAGGTGAAACTTCTTTCCTATTAGTAAACGGTAATCAAAACATAGCTCAATTTTTTCGTAATTTGCCCAAATTACGATGACAAGTGTAGTGTTCAAAACTGCATCTACGCACTGCATCAAAAGAAATGTTTTTAGTATTTTTTCTCACGTGATCACTTGCATCATTTTTTTGTACTACTATAGTAGCCTAGGCTAGTCATAGTGGAAATTAACTTAGTCTACTCTAGTAACTCTATGGTTACCCTAAGAGCAAGTACTACCTCCGTCCTGGTTTACTCTTCCTGTTTTGACCATAGATTTAACTGACAAAATGTTAATGCATGTCACTAAGAACTATATCATTGGATTCGTATTTGAACATAATTTCAAATGGTGTAATCTTTTGTGACATGCATTGGCATTTTCTTAAGTAAATCTATGGTCAAAATTTTATACTAAATACGAGGTAGTACTCCCTCCATCCCAAAATTCTTGTCTTACATTTGTTTAGATACGGGTGTATCTAACACTAAAATGTAACTAGATACATCCGTATTTAGACAAATTTAAGACAAGAATTTTGGGACGGAGGGAGTACAAAAGTGGGCTATGTAGGCCAAAACACGTGCCAAATTCACTTATGATGCATTTGACATTGATGCCACTCCATTGCTCACCTAGTGCCCCAATCTGGATCACCCACTTTGTTCTGGTGCCAAATTAACTCCCGCAATGAAAAAACACTTGCGTGGGAGAGAGAGAGGACTGAGGAAATAAAAAACACTTGTTTTGGAGAGTGAGAGGCTGGTGTAGTTGGTTTTATTGATTTGTTTATACATGTGGGTCTGTATGCACAACGGTGCCAACTCTCTCACATCGCGAGAGCAGTGCCAAATTCTTTTGATTTGACATCGATGCGTATTATGTGGCATACTTTTGGGAAATATGGCATCGGCCACATAGTGGAATGCAACAAATGCCCAAGCTCTTCACGTGCTCCAAGGTAAATGAGAGGAAACAGAAAGAGAGAGAGAGAGAAAGAGAGAGTGAAAAAATATCACTAGCCAGCCAACCCTATCCTATGAGCGAATGATGTTGGTACCTCTTGATGACACGACAATCTTATACAGCCAACTGCTCTAATATGTTCTCTTCTTTTGCAGATAAAAAAAGACCCAAAAGTGAAAAATGTGCTGCACTATAAGAATCTCATCGAATGCCTTGATCTCCATCTTATAGAAATTGATTTGATCGACTACCGAGGCAGCACATCTGAGATTAAATTGGCCAGGTTCTTTGTTCTCGAGGCAAGTGTGCTCAAGGTAATGAGGTTTGGCATTCTCTGGCGCAATAATGAATGGCGTGCTGATCATCGCAAGCGTCTAAGCCTAAATGACAAAGTCTCCGCAGAAGCTGAATTTGTTTTTGAAACATCAAGTGGCCAAAGACTCGAAAACTTATTTGCCCATTAGTGACTTGTCAGGGCAGTGGATTTTAGTTTGTACGATAATGCTGCATCCACCTAAAGTAACGAAAGTTCTTACCTAAACTTCCTAGTAATTCCCTCTTCGCAGGTGCAACAATACTCCTAACATTTGTAATATCAGTTTGAAACTTGTAATATTGCCGTGTCCTATTCCTGCATTTTCAAAATCCTACGAATCAAACAGGTCCTAAGTTGGTGATGATGTTGTGCCTCCCATCTTTCACCAATAGCTGTCGGATCTAGATCTGACGCATACAAACCAAACTTCTCTATTTTTACAAAAATATGCCCGCACTTGTTCCCTATTTACAAACAACTCCTTGTCTCTCACAATCAGCCTTATCTCCTCCCCACCACATCTAGAAGGCCATGGAAAAATCTGGCGCGATGGTCGCTGCGGGCGCCGTCCACCCCCAATCTTGGTGTTCCGTGCAATGCACGGGCATCTACGCACGGGAAATTATGTCGAACAGGGATAGTTGTAAGCAAGCTAGCTCTACAGCCATGATGATAGTGACTGCAGACAGTGAGGCTGACTATGGTATGCCGAACACGGCGCCTATACTCAGGTGTCATCTCCGGCGCAGGGTCTTGTCACTTCACTATGAGGAGCAACACGCAATAATTTGACCAACATGTAGTACAGTGCTAGTACTACATTGGTAGTACTACTACTAGTACTACTAGCACCACCGTCTGGATTTAGGAGTACTACCGCGTCCATCTGGATTTTAGTATTTGACTAGCAATATCTAGTAATGCATGTCACAAAAAATGTGGTACTCCCTCTGTAAATAAATACATGGTGTATTGTTTTATTCCCATCGGTGAGAGAACTTAATGTATTTTTGCTAATTAATAGGATTACATGCAATGAACCAAACACTACATGTCATGTTTGGTAGTCTCAAGTCATTGAAAGCATGCACGGCCCACATCTCTCATTGGTTGATATGTCATGAAATAAGAAGCAAGGAGGGAGTTAATGTACCGTGCCTAAGTGTTTTGGGATTATTTGGTATTCATAAGGTGACTTACACAACATTTTTGTTTACATGCATTAACATTTTATTAGTTAAATCAAAGGTCAAAACTTGGCGCAAGATGCAAAGGGGGACCAATGAACCAGTAAACATCAAACTTCTCTCGTTTGGCCCCAACTAGAGGTCCGGTGAGATGACTATACTGCACCGGCACGGAGGGGGATGTAGCTTCATTGAATTACTGCAACTGCCTTTGGGTGAATGACATGTGGGCCCAACAGGTGGCTGGCCCACCTGTCATACAGCCGAAGGCAGGTGCATTAGAGGGCCGAGGAGTAGATGGCGAACACGCACATGAATTCAACGCAGTATGCACTTCTTATATAAAGGCTCCCCACTAGTCCAATCTAGTACGAAATACTACGCACCTACGCACGGTAACCAAGGGCAAGAGTGATCACTCGAATCGCAAGATCATTAGACTAGAAGCTAAGCTAGAACCATGGACGCGATGAGCGCGAGCATCAGCTGGCTGTGCCAGATGGTCCATGACGCTGGCCTGCGGCCCGGCACCGAGGAACGTCTCCAGGTAGTGCTTGAGGCCGCCAGGGCGATGGGCCGCTTGGACAATAGCTTCCTCTCCTTGTTCGATGAAGTCCTCGTCAGTTTCCTCGACAAGTTCACTGTCGTCAAGAAGCTCGTGGACAACTTTGATGTACGCCTCCAACCGATGCGCCCAGGCTCTGTGATGCCCACCACCCTCAACGGCCTCTATGGTGACAACCTCTTTGACGCACTGGTGGCCCTACGACTGTCCGCCATCGTGCCAGAGAATGTCCACCTCGAGGTCACGCTCGCCGCGCAGCGCCTGACGCAGCAAGATACCATCAACATAATTACCCACGTCTACGTGCAAGTCGTCCACAAAGACTACTACATGCAAGAGGAGGACAATAGGATGCTGGCTTTCTTGGACCGTAGGGGCAACCTTGGATAACATTGTTCAGAAGACGTTCAGCTTGCCGCCAACGCCGCTACTCCTCACACGTCGGTTGGTGACCCGGCGCACTAGGGCGTGAGGATGTTGTTGATGGATCCGTATGTACTTTTATCTTTTCGTCAAATCCAATTAATAGTATATGGCACTACTAGTAATTATCTTACCTTTCGCATCAACTTCATAATTTTTGTACGTACTCCATGCATGAACCGCGCTAGAATTAAACTTCTCATTACTCTAGGGAAAATCGTTATTTCTATCTACCGGTCGCGCCATGGAGCGGAACCAAATTTTACAAGTTACAAGTTCAAAAGGAAAAGCTTGCCGTGTTCGCGTCTCACCCCCACACGGTTGGTCCGGCATGCCGCTCAAGGGGGAATGCGTGCGGTGTTGCATTTTCACTTACAAGTGGGACCGCAGTTGAGCAAACTGATTATCGGCAAACCCCCACCCAGCCCACCGCGTGATGGCTGAGAAAACAGGAGGGAGAAGAGATGGTTGTAGCACGGACTCTAGAAAAATTGGTATCAGATGGGACTCGTGTGGGTGGCATGTGTCGTACTGGTAGACATGAATGCTAGTTATGTCCCATGCCACCCCACTATATCGAGCCTATATCGAGATGCTGGTTATGTAGAACAAATTTCCTGGAGTCCGTGCTTAGCCCTCCTCTATCTCTCTTCTCAGCCAGCCAGCGGACGCGCGGAGCCCATCGTCTATTTGCTCATATGCTGTCCCACATGTCAGTGAAAACGCAAGAGGACCCACTGAACCTGCACATCTTTCACCTCGACGTGCTGGTGATGAAAAACAAATCCAATAAAGATCTTCGATGGCCGCTTTTGGAGTTACTCAAGAGTAGTAAGATTCTATTTATTGTTTAACCAAACATGCACATCACGTGGCTTCAACTACCGCTCTATTTTCTTGCATGACACGACCTGGATGCTGGATGTCCCACGTGTCGGCCAAAGGAGGAAGAACCCGACCAAATTTTTGGTTGTGCTCTCGGATTAGACTAGTTGTGCTAACTTAAAATTTTATTATGTAGAATGGATGCAAGTTTTGGTATTGGGAAGAAGAGTACATCGATATATTGATAGAGCACAATTTAGTAGATGTTCTAGCACTTTAAGCTAGCATAGAGGATAGAGATGAGACTAGTGCACTTGTTGATAGAATAGAGGCTAGACATGAGACTAGATGAGAGGAAGCAACATCTACTTCTTTACACTCGAAGAAGAAAGAAGCACGCTAGATCGAGCCTCTGCAGATCAACAATGAATGCATCGAGAAGGCACTAATCAAACTTACATGAGCAGTTATGGAAGTTGGATATCTTCTAAAATGTATTCTTGTGGTTCTTGTTTTCTTTAGTCTTGCTTTTCTAGTCAAATTTTGGTGATGTATTTCCATGTACCAAAAAATCAATGATGAAAAAAGATATGTGTTTGCAAAGAAAAATGTACGCAGCCGGGATGCGTCCGCCCGTTCGGCGCACGGCCACCACATCCGAGAAATGGCCCGGACACAACCCCATTGCCCTACCCAAATGGACAGAATCCGGGCAAAACGGAGGTCTGTTTGGGGTCATGCGTTGGAGTTGGCCTGACAAATGGGACCGCAGTGAGGAAACCGACTATCGGCAAACCCCCACCTCGCCCGCCGCGTGATGGCTGAGTTAGAGAAATGACGAGGTTGAAGAGATGGCTGTAGCACGGACTCCAAAAAATATGGTGTCAGATGGAAGTCGTGCTGGTGGCGTGTGCCGTACTCCTGGAAGTGAATGCTTCTTCTGGCCCATGCCACCCTACTACTCCTACTACTTATATAGTACTAGTAGTATCGAGGATACACGGTGCTGGTTATGTATTGCGAACACATTAACATATGGCTACAGTAAAAACACCCGCCCAACGCACGAAGCATGTGAAGCTAGTACAAATAGTGTACTACTATTGTTGATTGGCCTCATCCGATATCCTATTGCAATGCACATACAATTATGTATTCGGAAACTATTTTTTTGCCTCGTCGCAACACTCACTCAGAGAAGTGACTCGAAAGCCATTCATAAATTTAGTAAGTTTATCACAGGCATATCATTTTATTACATACAACAGGTCATCAACCCACATCGACAATGAGGATACATTATAAATACTAAAGTTCTCATCACACAACAAATAACAAGCAATGTAATGAACTTCAACTCAACCAATCCTCGGCGTTGGAAACGCTTGCTTTGAACCACAAGTGATTATCTGGGAAGGGCCATCCATTGTCAATCTCGAGACCAACGCGGGACTAATCATCCAGGCTAAAGCGGCCTACTATATCATTACCAGGGTAGGGAACCACCGAAATGTCCGAGGTATAGATACAGTTGCTTCTCATAAATGGTTTGTGTCAACAGTAGTTGGATTGCCTTTCACCATCATTGGATAGTTTTGTCCAAGGAAGAGCGAGTTTTCTCCAAGACTATCAATTCTGTACCAGGGAGAAGGTGTTGGCGCTAGCACACTACTATCCATCCCGAATACCATGCAATGGGTGTTTGAATAGGTCCGGAGAGTGCGACCATGGGATACAACACCTGCTTCCTTAGTAGTAACATCAGCAGTGGGCTGTATACAGACAAGAAGGCGTGATCCATCGGAATAAGTTGCCAGGCGCCACCGAGTATATGGGCCCTGCTCGTCCTCATGCTCGTGATCATCACCATCGTCATCTCCCCCTTGGTTATAGAAGTTTTCAAGTATAGGTGGTGGAATGTTCACAGGACCTTGGAAACACAAGAAGAAGGTTAATTAGTAAAGGGAAATTTGCTAACCCGCATGCATGTGGATGAAACAATTATAATTACGGTGGAAGAGAAATGTACCGAAACTACGAGGATCCCATGCAAAAACCGTGCCATGAGTGGTGGAAACAAACACAAGACCCTCGTATTGAATTGCATCACAGTACACATCTGTGTACAGAAACTGATTTTTGAGCAATATGCATCCAGTCGAACCATGAACGACGGCAACAAGCTTGTCGAAGATAGCAAAACTACATAGTTCCTGTAATTCCAAGAGCGGTTGGGAACTCGACAAATTTCTACCTTCCGTAGAAGACAGTCACCATGATCATATTTGAACGTGCGTAGAATACCGGTGTGCTCAATCTGTGGGCAGTCTACTGAGATTTTTGGAAGTGGAACCTAGTGACGAGGGTACACATTCACAAGTTCCCACTCGCAGTTGTACCCAATCTAAACAACCCAATCTCCATTTGCGCCTACCCAAGCCTTGCCCTCAAGCAATGGCATCTTAACATCATACGTATCATTATCAAGCGGCATCAATTTGCACAAGGCGAGGCCTCTGTCGTCCCCGCGCCAGTCATCAGGGTCACGGCGAAGAAGAGAGGGGAGATCAAACCGCTCCTGGACCCTTGGGTTCCTTGTAATGATGTTATTAGTTGAGTCGAGAATGGTCTTGAACGAACCTACCATGCTAGCCGAGGCGATGACGTCGCACCGATCAATGTGTTCCTCTAGCACATCATCTTTCAGATCGTGGCAAGAATAACGGGGTCGTTTCCGGCCTGTTCCCTCCATGGAGAAGACGATCGAACAATGGCAGAAGGAAGGATGAAGGCAAATGGAGGAGGGAGGAAGAGCATGCGACAGCAGTTCCAAATCGAGAGGGAAAGGCGAAGAGTCGGTGGACGGTTGCCAGTTTGCCATGGTACACGAAGAGGTGCCCCGACCTACACATCCGTTCGGAAATACTAGTAGAAAAGGACTCGCCGTTGTCTCACTGACATGTTGGAACGGGACCACATGTCAATGATACATGGTGTGTAATTTCTCGTGCATAATGTGATCTGGCCACGTTGGACCAAGGTGCTGCATTAGATATCGACCTTTATTTTTTTAATGGCGTGCCATTCAGTTTTGAAGCACAACTAACTGGTACTATATGCAGAGAAAATATAAACTACTCTACCACTACTCCACCTCTAGTACTACTAGTATAAAAAATATATAGGCTGGAGCTTCAGCGCTTTCTTGCTAAGGGCTGCCCACTTTCTTCTCACACTATCACCCTCTCTCTAGATCTAAAAAAGTAGGCCTCTCTCTCCCTCTTCACCGGTGGTCACGGATCCGCCGGGGAAGAAAAGGATGTGCAGCATTGACGCACTCATCGTCGGCGAGCGAGGTCATGCACTGACGACAAGGCCGTCCTCTTAGACCTAGCGCCCGCGCGGGATGGCCTCTGTCCCCAAGCTCGCTGCCGTAGTGTGTGCGGAGGACGACGACCACGAACGAAGCCACTTCCCACCGACCCTCAGGTATGCTAGCTCTTTTCGAACCATACCCTTGTTCTATTGCCCCATCTGCCACGTCGTTGCATGTGGATCTTTTTCCACTCCACCATCTTCCCAATTTGCTATCCTCTGCTCTGCTGGTCACGTAGACGAAAACCTTAATTTGCACTATTAAAGGAAACCCTACTTCATGCAGACTAATCCATGTCTGGGTTGAATAAGGAAAGGAAGGGAGACTGTACTGTCCAAGAGAGTAGGCGTCGAACCCGCATCTAGGTTGAAAAGGGGAAAATCAGTAGCTAAGGAATGAGTCTCGTATCTCTTGGTTGAAGAAGGGTAGAAAGGCATGACAACACAATAGAGAATGACTAGGTCGATCGGTTTGTTGTCCTCACATAGGAAAAAGGTGGCTAAAGAGAACAAAAAATGGGACTTAATCCACATATGCTGCCTGGATATTTGTTGCTCTGGCCAACCATACCTCCCTCACCACTCTGCGTCCATGGAGGTACATCGTACTGGTGCGCCCACTATCCGAATGGGCCTCCCATGCTCTTATTGCCACTTTTTTGTTGTTAGTATAACGCCAGCAGCCATGTCAAGTCAATGCTACTGCTAAAGTGATGCCACATATAACTAATGCCGCACTCAGTCTAATGCCACCGATAAATTTAAACAATGCCATTTAATGTCAGTAGACTATTTCAAGGTTAGTTGTTGATTGTGGATGTATTAAAGATTTTTTAGCTAAGGCATTGCACAGCCAGTGTACCAACGATGAAACTGTTACTACCTTCACATTTTTGCACTGTTAATGCTTATAGATTACATACCTCACTTTCATGAGATAAGTTAATTTTTTTGTAAAGTGTCACCAAAATGCCAAGGCACTGATGTCATTTTATTTTGGTTAAACTACACAAAAAAATTATGAAGACAAGAGAAAAGGTCAAGAGTGGGCAGCTCCTCCTCCGGCTGTTCTTTTGATTCGTTCAATCAAGTTTTTATGTTTGATCGATTATCAAGGTTGGGATAGCAATTTTTAAGGTCCCCCCGAGTTCGAAATGATATTTACCTTGGAGGTACATGGTTTGCAAAAAATTTATACTTTCATTAGTTAATAATACTAGTTACCTTCAGACTTTTGTATTTGGTTTAATGCTCATTCACAACTAGTATACCAATGCTGAAACTTGTTACCTTTACATTTTGTAATTCTTATAGAAATCTTCCAGTTCTAGAGTTTATTGAAATCTATTCAGTAAAACCATCGTACTATACCCTGTAATAAAATAACTACTCTACTGTTGCACTAGGTACTGGATTAGTGTATATTTGTAGTATTCGAATGGTGTTGCATTAGCGTATGGACATAAATAAAGTGTGGCAAGCTTTCCCAGATATATGCTCAAGAAAACTACTACCTGTTTTTTAAATACTAGACGTTTGGGTACTTTAAATTCAACTGTGAAAACGTCTTATATTAAGGAACAGAGGGTGTAGAGTTCACTCAAATTACCCCGGTAAAG
Organism: Triticum dicoccoides; assembly: GCF_002162155.2. Classification (NCBI taxonomy): domain Eukaryota; kingdom Viridiplantae; phylum Streptophyta; class Magnoliopsida; order Poales; family Poaceae; genus Triticum; species Triticum dicoccoides. The sequence goes on from NC_041389.1 coordinate 160,100,166, forward strand.
CTAGTCACAACTTTGTTAAAATTAATGTTCATTATGTTATCGTAGGATGTCTATATGTTTGGCTCTAATGCCTGTCGACTACATACCTGACATCATGATGTAATGTTAAGTCATTTCCTTTTGTACAGTGTCACTGAATTGTCAAGGTGGTGATGGCATTTTATTTTAGTTGAACTGCACAAAATATGTTTAAAAGAAGAGGAAAGGTCAGGAGTCGATCATTCTTTCAAAAAGAACTATATATGCCTTTCTGACATCAGCTGTTTTGCCTTATTTATTCCTTCAAACAGGTGGTTAGAAATAGTCTTGCTACCTTTTCCCATTAAGAAATTGGAATGCTTATATTTGTGAGTCTATGCTTCAACTAGTGTCATTTTTACAGTAATCACACTTTCAATATCTGTGCAAAAAGGGATGCTCAATTTTAGTGGAACTACACAAAAAGTCCAACTGGTTCAACATTAGGAGCATGTTTTCTTCCAAACCTTTATATCCAATTGGTGGCACTATGAGCTGTTCATTACGAAGGTACATGGTTTTCTACTATCTTGCTACTCTTTTTGTAATCTCATTAGATAGTAATACTAGTGGTTTGCATGTGAATTTATTGACAGGGTGGACCTACATTGGAGGTGCAGGACAGGATTCAATGATTGGATGCTCAATTTCGGTTGTATCAATTTCACCTCTTCCATCAATGTGAACATGGATATCCTTGGTCTGATGAAGAATAGGCGCTATATTTGTGCTCTGAACCAGCACATCAATTCAGTATGAAATTTTCCAGGGCAAAACATAACTATATCAAATTGTCCAGTGCAGAACATGACAGATGCTACGCGGAAGAGACATGTTTAAACTGAAAATACAAGGTGGGGTATATGTTCTAGCTGCTTGATATTTGTGCAGATAGAGATGTCTGCCCGTTGCTATTTGGCAAACAAATAAAGTGACCGCAATTTTGGTTGAACTGCACAAGAGAATAGTATAGTCACTGCATGTAGTGCCATTTGAAATAGACACAAAAAGATTAGATAGTCACTTCATGGACTGCAGAAAAGTAGTATTGTACTATTTCTTGGCCAACACTAGGTGCTTCATTGCTTTGGTCTGATTATACAATGGGCATCATTTTGCCTAAGTTAAAGTTTGTATTCCGAAAATAGTCTCGCCGTGTGATCGAGAGAAGACCAAATCTATTGCAGTGGATGTTCCTCCATCATGTGTGGTTCATTCTCATGGTTCCAGATGTTGGTGAAACCACTTACGTTTGCAGGAGGAATTGTAGAGTTCACAAGAAAATTTGTCTTTCGGTATGTACTGAATGTTGGCCAAGAGAAGCATCCATGTTAGTAGGAAGAACAGATGTTTTTTCTAGATCTTTGCTTTTGGAGCTACATATTTGTATATGATCTGTGAATCATTGAGATGCATTAACATGTTGATCTTATGTATGGGAATCGTACTGGTTGGTTTTAGTTGCGACGCCAGATCCGAAGTGGCTGATCTTTGCTTTTGGAGCTACATATTTGTATATGATCTGTGAATCATTGAGATGCATTAACAGTTCCTTATTTCTGTTCGCTAAGTGTTTACAAGTTACTGATCGATCACTAGCTAGCCTACTAATACGCTCCTGGCAGTTTTAGTTGTGACGCAAGATCTGAAGTGGCAGTTTTTTGAATAAAAATGCTTACTAACAAGCTACACTATCTGACCTAGTCGATCCTACACGGATAAATAGCGGATCACGCACGTACTACCTTCTTTCCGGTTTGCAGGGCTCAATTCAAGAAACGACCTACTCGATCCTACACAAATAAATAGCGGATCACGCACGTACTACTCCCTCCGTCCGGGTTTATTAGTCCCGTGAGCAAAGCAGCAAGACCAAGGCATGGCAATAATTAACTACATGCAGAAGTTTAAGCCTAATTAATTCCAGCAATTTAAGTGGCTGCATGCGTGCCCTAGGCTGCGACTCATTGCATGCTGCTCTGTGTATTGGTTGCGAGCGATTCTGAGTGCCTGCATGTAGCCGGTCGTAATTAAGGCAGCTAACTGATGCGAAAAAAGATGCGCTTTAATTGTTGTCGGCCTTTTAAATCCGTGGAATCATTATTGACAAGGAGGGAGATGACTCGAGTGCACTCGTTTGATCGTCATGCCGGCGTGTGACCCAGCACGAACGGGACAGGACGACGTAGTCATAATTTCAGTTTCTCTAGTTTTCCACGGTAAGCTGGTGCGCAAAGCCATGCCTGCTTATGCATTGAATTATGATGACCGTCGCGCTACCTTCCGCCTATAAGTACTATTTCCCGGCCTTCTTCGGTGGCACCGTGACCCAACTCACCATAACCTCAGAAGCCCCCACCGGCCCGGCGTCGCTCGCCACTTATCCTTGCTCTCGCAACGTCCGCCATGCCCCCGCCCGTCCGCGATAGGCGAGGCTGGAGGCGGTCACCGCCGGAACTAGTGTTCGGTTTTTCACCGAAAGGCAGATGGAGGGAGGAGGCATTCTATTGGTCTTTAGATGGCAATGCTGAGATCGAGGACTTGTTGGAGTGCGACCTCCTGGCGGAGGAGCAGGAGTTGTTGGAGCGCGACCGCCTGGCGGAGGAGCAGCATATCGCTGATTTGCGCCGCCAGCAGGACATGATGCAGCAGTGCACCAATGCTCTGAGTCGTGAGCAGAGCGCCCACAACTGGGCCGACTACATGGAGGCCGGCGCCCGGCAAATTGCCCTGGAGGCTGTCGGGCACGCACGCGTTCACGACACCGATTTTTACTACAAGCTCGTCAAGTGGGTTTCCTGTTTAGAAGCCGAAGCTTCCTGGACCACGCCGGCATGGAAAGGGCGAACATGCGCGAGCAACGCGCCCTATCGCACCTCTGGCAAGTCCGAGGCGAGGCGGAGGACACCGGTGCCGGTGTTTAGCGTGTACTGCAGATGGCAGTCGGCATCGTCTAGTTATCTAAGAGTAAGTTAGTACTTGTACGCTACTAGAGTATTAGTGGGAGTAGATAGTTAACTTGGCTATGATGGTTGTCAAAGTGGAAGTTCAATACTCTATATGTGGATCAGACCTGTTACTTTGCTCTGAATGTTGAACTTTCCGGTTGAACATATGGAATGGGTTGTTATTTTTTTAAATGGGTTGTATTTGTCCTCCACGGGTTTAGAGGCTGACATGTGGGCCTACCAAGTTGACGCGTACACAATTAGGAGATGATTGTACGTGGAGAGGATGACAGCAGGGACATGCCAAGGTCATGGTTGTACGCAAGAAAGTGCCTCCTTATTTCAAGCCAATAAAAAATATGGCTCCTCCTAATGGATTTCTGACATCTGGGTCCCATGCCATTGTCAACGTAGTCAATAAAGGAGAGAATTCCACAACAAGCGGCTGACACCAGGGACCCAGCAACTCGCCCAGTTATTTTTGTTTTGGGTTAATTTGATAAATGCCACTCCAAATCTGGTGTTTCCGAGAAATGCCACTACAATTTCCAAACTTTGAAAAATGTCATTTCATGCCATTTCCAGTGGCATTTTTTGAAGTCTGGAGTGGCGTTTTTCAAAGTTTGCAAATTGAGTGGCATTTTTCAAAGGTTGGAAAAATTATAGTGGCATTTTTCAAAGTTTGGAAATTGCAGTGGCATTTTTATGAATCGCCATAATTAGAGTGGCATTTATCTAATTTGTTTTTGAGACAGAGGCAGGGTGTCAACTGGGCTGTGCGGGGCACTCTGGCCTATCTAGACAGCCTTTTGTTTTATGTTTACCATAGACCAACCGAGTAGTTTTTTTTTCTGAAAATGGCTAGCCTAGTTGTTTTGTGATTTGTCAAGTAAGTCGCTTTGTGAGGCCTGTTGGGCTGGCCGAGAAAATGGCCTACCAGTAATGAGAAATGGGTTGTACATTTTTAAAACACATCAAACTGGCAATTAGTTTCAAATTTCTTTTTTTTTTCATTTTGAGGTTTTAAATTGCATTGATTTTTAAGCGTGGAAAATTTATTGGATTTTATATTGATATACATTTTTTTGAAAATTAGTTTGAATGTGACTCAAAATTTCGGGATTAAAACAGTTCACACCGTACCGACATATGCAAAATTTCGTATAATTTTTTAACCGTGGCCACAATATGAGTTGTAATGCTAACAAAAAGAATATGGGCTCCAAAAAACCATAAGAATTAGCAAATGGGATGTAAATTATTAGAAATAATGGCACTGTTTTCCACAGATTTGAGGCTTTCCTAAAAAAAGGTTGACGCACAAGCAGTGACTGTTGGATCTCCATCCAACGGCTGTCGTGCTTCTTCAATCTCTGCTCTTCCTGCTCCAGCCGCTCAAACAAGCACCGGCGGGACTGCCTGCTCCCTCCTCCCCGCGGCCGGCTGTGCTGCCGCGCAGGCCTCACCACCTCACCGTACTCTCATCGCTGGCCTAGCCATCCCTCTACTCACCCACACCTGTTGTTATTCTCCGGCGACGGCAGACAAATCAGTAAACCCACGTACAGTCGTACTCCCCTCCGCATGGGAATCAACTGCCAAGTCTTCCCTGGCTCCGTGTCGTTCCCTTCCTAGGCCTCGCCATCGTCCACTGCCCTGGTGCTCTCGGCGCGGCGTGGTCAATGTGGTCAACGACTGAGGGAGTCCCAGATTAGGGGGTGTCCGGATAGCCGGGCTACCATCATTGGCCGAACTATCATCGGCTGGACTATCATCATCGACCAGACTATCATCATCGACCAGACTCCAAGACTATGAAGATACAAGATTGAAGACTTCGTCCCGTGTCCGGATGGGACTTTCCTTGGTGTGGAAGGCAAGCTTGGCCATACGGATATGTAGATCTCCTACCATTGTAACCGACTCTATGTAACCCTAGCCCTCTCTGGTGTCTATATAAACCGGATGGCTTTAGTCCGTAGGACAGAACAACAACCCTTACAATCATACCATAGGCTAGCTTCTAGGGTTTAGCCTCCTTGATCTCGTGGTAGATCCACTCTTGTAACATCCACAATATCAATATCAATCAAGCAGGACGTAGGGTTTTACCTCCATCAAGAGGGCCCGAACCTGGGTAAAACATCGTGTCCCTTGTCTCCTGTTACCATCCGCCTATACGCACAGTTCGGGACCCCCTACCCGAGATCCGCCGGTTTTGACACCGACATTGGTGCTTTCATTGAGAGTTCCTCTGTGTCGTCACCGATAGGCTTGATGGCCTCTTCAATCCACAACGACGCAGTCCTGGGTGAGACTTTTCCCCCCGGACAGATCTTCGTATTCGGCGGCTTCGCACTGCGGGCCGACTCACTTGGCCATCTGGAGCAGATCGAAAGCTACGCCCCTGGCCATCAGGTCAGGTTTGGAAGCCTAAACTTCACGGCCGATATCCGCGGGGACTTCATCTTCGATGGATCAGAGCCACAGTCGAGCGTGCCGTGCTGTCACGATGGGCACGACCTAACTCTGCCGCCGGACAGCACCTTGGAGGCCGCACACGAATCCGCTCCGACCTATAGTCCGGAGCCGATTGCACTGATCGAGGACGGGTGGCTGGACACCGCCTCGGGAGCTGCAACTTTCACGGCGATGGAGCCGAACACTGACCTTGTCCCGCATAAAGCTCATGACTCCGAGGTGCCGAACTCCCTGCCGGACTCCAAACCTCCTGCGCCCCTGCCAATCGAATCCGATTGGGCGCCGATCATGGAGTTCACCGCTGCGGACATCTTTCAGCACTCACCCTTCGGCGACATCTTAAATTCGCTGAAGCACCTCTCGCTATCCGGAGAGCCCTGGCCGGACTACGGCCAGGATGGTTGGGACGCGGACGACGAAGAAATTCAGAGCCCACCCACCACCCACTTCGTAGCCACCGTCGATGATCTAACCGACGTACTCGCCTACGACTCCGAAGACATCGACGGTATGGACGACAATGCCGGAGACTACCAAGAACCAGTGCCTACAGGACACTGGAAGACCACCTCGTCATACGACATATACATGGTGGACACCCCAAAAGATGGGGACGGCGAAGTAGCAGCGGAGGCCGATTCCTTAAAGAAACAGCCCAAGCGCCGACGTCACTGGCGCCGCTCTAAATCCTGCCACATCAAGAATGGAGATTCCGGCACAGGAGATAATAACACCCCAGAAAGTGCTAAAGATAACCCCCTCCAGCAAGATTCAACGCAGGAGGAGGCAGAAGCAAGCCCTCACGAGAGGGCGGCAAACGAAGAGGTCGAGGATGATAATTACATACCTCCCTCCGGAGACGAGGCAAGCCTCGATGACGACGAATTCGTCATACCTGAGGATCCCGTCGAACAAGAGCGTTTCAGACGCAGGCTAATGGCCACAACAAATAGTCTAAAGAAAAAGCAGCAACAGCTTCAAGCTGATCAAGACCTGCTGGCCGACAGATGGACCGATGTCCTCGTGGCCGAAGAGTATGAACTCGAACGCCCCTCCAACAGCTACCCAAAACGCAAGTTGCTCCCCCGACTAGAGGAGGAAGCATACAAACCGGCATCACCAGCGCACAATGCGGCAGACCAACCACCTCGTGGCCGCGACAGAGAGGCATGTAAGCCCTCCACCAAAACCGTACCCCGGCACCGCTCAAAAAGCGCGAAGCCAAGGGGGAACGCGCCAGACTTGCGGGACATATTGGAGGACAAGGCAAGACAATCCAGATCTATCTATGGATCACGTGGGCGCCCCAAGACCCACGATGAATACCGTCGCGCCGGATACAACTACTCCGGCCGGGCCGAACACAGCAGACAACGCTCTCTTGAGCTACGTCGCGATATTGCTCAATACAGAGGCGGCGCACACCCACTATGCTTCACTAACGAAGTAATGGATCATCAAATCCCTGAAGGGTTTAAACCCATTAACATCGAATCCTACGATGGCACAACAGACCCCGCGGTTTGGATTGAGGATTATCTCCTTCATATACATACGGCCCGCGGCGACGATCTTCACGCCATCAAATATCTCCCGCTCAAGCTTAAAGGACCAGCTCGGCATTGGCTTAATAGCCTGCCCGCAGAGTCAATTGGGTGCTAGGAAGACCTGGAAGCCGCATTGCTCGACAACTTCCAGGGCACGTATGTGCGACCACCGGACGCAGATGGCCTAAGCCACATAATCCAGCAGCCAGACGAATCGGCCAGGCAATTCTGGACACGGTTCTTAACAAAGAAAAATCAAATCATCGACTGTCCGGATGCAGAGGCCCTCGCTGCCTTCAAACATAACATCCGCGACGAGTGGCTGGCTCGGCACCTAGGACAGGAAAAGCCGAAAACCATGGCAGCCCTCACATCACTCATGACCCGCTTCTGTGCGGGAGAGGATAGCTGGCTAGCTCGCAGCAACAACCTCAGCAAAAATGCTGGCAATCCGGATACCAAGGACCGCAATGGCAGGTCGCGTCGAAACAAAAACAAATGCCGCATTAACGGTGACAGCAATGAGGATACGGCAGTCAACGCCGGATTCCGAGGCTCCAAACCCGGTCAACGGAAGAAGCCATTTAAAAGAACTACTCCGGGCCCGTCCAATTTGGACCGAATACTCGACCGCTCTTGTCAAATACATAGAACCCCCGAAAAGCCAGCTAACCACACCAACAGAGATTGTTGGGTATTCAAGCAGGCAGGCAAATTAATTGCCGAAAACAATGACAAGGGGCTACACAGCAATGACGAGGAAGAGACCCGGCCGCCGAACAACAGAGGACAGAAGGGATTCCCCCCTCAAGTTCGGATGGTAAATATGATATACGCAACGCATATACCCAAGAGGGAGCGGAAGCGTGCACTAAGGGACGTATACGCGATGGAGCCAGTCGCCCCAAAATTCAACCCATGGTCCTCTTGCCCGATCACCTTCGATTGAAGAGACCATCCGACCAATATCCACCATGGCAGATTCGCCGCACTGGTTTTAGACCCAATCGTCGATGGATTTCACCTCACGAGAGTCCTGATGGACGGCGGCAGTAGCCTGAACCTGCTTTATCAGGATACAGTGCGCAAGATGGGCATAGACCCTCCAAGGATTAAACCTACAAAGACGACCTTCAAAGGCGTCATACCAGGTGTTGAGGCCAGTTGCACAGGCTCAGTCACACTAGAAGTGGTCTTCGGATCCCCGGATAATTTTCGAAGCGAGGAGTTAATCTTCGACATAGTCCCGTTCCGCAATGGCTATCACGCTCTGCTCGGACGAACCGCGTTCGCAAAATTCAACGCGGTGCCGCATTATGCATACCTTAAGCTCAAGATGCCAGGCCCTCGCGGAGTCATCACGGTCAATGGAAACACGGAATGCTCCCTCCGAATGGAGGAACATACAGCGGCTCTCGCGGCAGAAGTACAAAGCAGCCTTTTAAGGCAATTTTCGAGTCCGGCCGTTAAACGACCGGACACGGCCAAACGCGCCCGGAGCAACATCAACCAAGACCACCTGGCACGTTCCGAGCACGCATAGCAATGCGGCCCCAACCCCAGCCCTTGCACAATTGCAAGACAAACTCTCCACGTACATAATTACGCCCTGGAGATACCATGGGTCTAGGGGAAGGGGCACGACCACAACAAACCCAGAGTGCGGTTCGACCACACCAGGGGCTCCCAAGTGTGTCGCTCTCTTCTTTTATTTTTCTCTTTTTTTACAGGACTCCGTCCGGCGGCGAACTTGCCGAACTCATGATGCAACAGCCAGGGAGGGACAAAGGCTGCGACGAACACTCAGGTGGTCTCCATTACGAGCATTAAATTTGTTAAATACACCATTCCGCAGCGTATCCCTGGAGGGAGACGCCTTTAATTCGTCCAATCCCTTGCTTTCCGCACTATTTGTATCATTCCGCACTCATAGCAGATCTTCTTGAATAAATAATGCAGCACTTTTTGCCCATCATTGCATTACATTATATATATGTTCATTTACGACATGTTGCATCCGTATATTTTGGTACGGCCAAATACACCAGGGGCTTATGTTCCCCGCATTATGGTGTGATAAAGTCCGAACACTTTCACAAGTGCGGCACCCCGAACTTATAGCATTATATGAATCGGCTCCGAATCATGTCTTGGGTCAATAGTTGGGTTTGCCCGGCTCCCATGTTTGGCACCTTACGTTCCGTTCTATCGGCTAAGGTAGCACTGGGAGAACCACTGCGATTGCGCCCCGGTTGAGCCGAGTTAACGCCTCAGTGGAGAAAGCTAAAACTGACTGTCATGATAAGGCGAGAGACTGGTCGCTGTTCGAGAGGTTTTTTCGGGTCCTTAAAGACCTACGCCGCTTCGAGCGAAGTACCGGATAATATCCGACGAACGCGTGGATAGCGCCCCGAATTCGGTCTTCCGAATACTAGGGGCTTCGCCGAAATTTAAAATTATAGAATTCTATGGCTAAGTGAGAGTGTTCAAGCACTATAAGTCCGGTTGCCTTGTTTGTTGTGTTGAGCGCCTCCCTAGATGGACCCAACAATGGGAACAAGAGTGCACAAGTTTATCCCGAACACCCCAGCACTAGTGGCATGGGGGCTGAAGCCAACGACTTGCCATCTCTCGGATTTTATAAACGGACGCACAGAAGGTAATATTTTAAATTAAACAAGCGTTGCTTAGCGCATATGAACACAGTTTTCAGTGCACAGGATAATACATAGCGAGTTTACTCAATAATTACATCTCGGGGGCACTCATCCGCAATATTGCGAGCACCCTTTAGGACAGTCTTATAGTACATTTCGGGCGTACGATACTCCTTGCCCACTGGCAGCGGATCCGTGAGAAGCCTCTCCGCATCCAGCCTGCCCCAGTGCACCTTTGCGCGGGCAAGGGCCCGACGAGCACCTTCAATACAGGCGGAGCGCTTGATGACCTCCACCCAGGGGCACGCATCCACCAGCCGCCGCACGAGGCCGAAGTAGCTCCCAAGCATGGCCTCTCCAGGCCATAGCCGGACTATGAGGCCCTTCATGGCCTCCTCAGCTACCTTGTGGAGTTCGACCAGCTACTTCAGTTGGTCGCTAGGGGGCACCGTATGGCCGGCCTTAGCATACTGAGACTAGAAGACCTTCTCTGTTGAGCTTCCCTCCTCACCACGGTAGAATACGGCGGCATCGGATACACTACGAGGCAAATCTGCAAACGCCCCTGGAGAGCTCCGAATTCGGGTAAGTGTCAGGTAGTTTACATTAACATGCTTGCTTTGCATGAAAAATGCCTTACCCGCCGCTATTTTCTTCACATCTTCCACCTCCTGAAGGGCCCTATGGGCCTCGGCCTTGGCGGATTTGGCACTTTCGAGAGCCGAGGCGAGCTCGGACTCTCGAGTCTTTGAGTCGCGCTCCAAACTCTCCTGCTTCTCCATGAGAGCCTAGAGCTCTTGCCGCACCTCCGCCACCCGCGCCTCCTGCTTCTCTCACTCTGACCGTTCCACGGCCGCATTACGTTCGGCCGCGGACACAGCCTCCTTCAGGGTTGCCACCTCGTTCGTGGCCCCTGCAGTACCCATGTTATCCTTGTTATTTTTTGTTGCAACCTAAATCCTTTTCTGTAAGGTACAAGTTCAAAGTGGTGTTACTCACCTTCTTTGTCCTGGAGGTGCTTCTTGGCACGGCCGAGCTCTTGCTCGGACCGGTCGAGCTCCTGCTTCAAAGCACCGACCTCCGCAGTCAGTGCGGCAGAGGTCAGCAGCGCAGCCTGCAACCCATATTGACATAACTTTTTAGCAACCCTGCGTATATCTTTTTAGATCCTCAGTCCGGCTTTTCTTTCCGAACACCGAACTGAGCATCAGGGGCTACTGTCTATGCGGTATTACATTGCATATTTTTAAACTTCTTACCTCAAAGCCTGATAGAAGGCTACTGCAGGCTTCGGTCAGCCCGCTCTTGGCGAGCTGAACCTTCTGAATCACCGCACTCATAATAGTGCGGTGTTCTTCCTCGATGGAAGCTCCTTTGAGCGCTCCCAGCAAGTTTTCCGGCGCCTCCGGTTGGACGGAAGCCGCCGGCGTCACGGTCTTGCCCTTCTTGCGAAGGGGCCGCCGGCCGGACTCCGGAACCACTGCGAGTTCCGACGTGGAGTCCGGCGCAAAGTCCGGGAGGCCGCCTTGAGGCGCCTCCGGAGCCTCCCCCTGATGGGTCCCTTCTTGGGATCCCACCTCGGCGTCCTCGGCGTCGCGAGGGGTGGAGGCGGTCGGGATGGAGTCCACATCCGACGGAGCCAACGACCCGCTCGATGAAGCGGGGAGATCATCATCGGCCGGACTGTAGGCAGTATGCGGCATTAGAAGGATGCTACGTGACATAAAAAGAAATTATAAATCATTCAGGAATCCGGATACTTACGATCTCGCCGGAGGCCTGGCCCTTGAAGGCCATTCTTCGTCGCCAACGTTGACATTGGCGGAGCTGTCCGGGGGAATAGTCCTTCCCCTCTTGGACCCTTCGGCCTCCCCTGTAGGGGAAGCCTTCCTCTTCCTCTCTCCCTCCTCTGGGAGAGAGTCCTCTTTCTCCTCCTCGTTTTCGGGGGAGGAGTCCGCCTCGGAGTCGTCGGACACCTGAAAACGGGAGCTCTTTCGAGTACCCGTGGCCTCCTTCTTGGCCTTCTTCTCCGGCACCACGTGCGGTGCCGGAACCAGCAGCCTCGCTAGACGGGCGTCTACTAGGTTTTCTGGCATGGGAGCTGGGTAGACGATCTGCTCCGCCTTCTTTATCCAGTCCTGTCAAAGGAAAAGGGGAAATTAAAACCCGCATAGAGTCAAACTATGAAAAGCAAGTGTCCCATAAAGGGGTAGAATCACTTACCTCGTCAGCTTGGCGCTGCGAGCGAAATCCGCGATCTTCAGTCACGGATGCAGGGGCTTCGGCGCCCTTAAACAGCACCCTCCAGGCGCCTTCGTACGTCGTGTCGAAGAGCCCGCTCAACGCCTGGTGCTGTTCCGGATCAAACTCCCACAGATTGAATGCCTGCTCTTCGCATGGGAGAATCCGGCGGACGAGCATGACTTGGACCACGTTAACCAGCCTGAGCTTCTTCACCAGCTTCTGGATACAGGCTTGGAGTCCCGTCAGCTCCTCCGAACTACCCCACAGCAAGCCCTTCTCTTTCCAGGAGGTGAGCTGTGTAGGGATACCAGATCTGAACTCGGGGGCCGCCGCCCACGTAGGGTCGCGCGGCTCGGTGATATAGAACCACCCCGATTGCCACCCCTTGACGGATTCCACGAAGGCCCCTTCAAACCAAAGGACGTTGGGCATCTTGCCCAACATGGCGCCTCCGCACTCCGCTTGAGTGCCCTTCACTACCTTCGGCTTGACATTGAAGGTCTTGAGTCACAAGCCGAAGTGGGGCTGGATGTAGAGGAAGGCCTCGCACACGACGATAAACGCCGAGATGTTGAGGATGAAGTTCGGCGCCAGATCATGGAAATCCAGTCCGTAGTAGAACATGAGCCCCCGGACAAAGGGGTGAAGTGGAAAGCCCAGTCCGCGGAGGAAGTTGGGAAGAAAAACGACCCTCTCATGGGGCCTGGGGGTGGGGATGAGCTGCCCCTCGTCGGGCAGCCGGTGCGCGATGTTGCCGGACAGATAGTCGGCGCTGCGCAGTCTTTCGATGTGCTCCTCCGTAACGGAGGAGGTCATCCACTTGCCTCCCGCTCCAGACATGGCTGGGGAAGGTTGAGACGAGATGTGCGGGCTTGGGCGCTGGAGCTCGAGTGCGCGGAGATGGATAAGCAAAGGAGGAAGAAGGCGTAGGTGAAAAGGTGAATCCTTATCCCTTATATATAGGCGGACAAAGGCTATGCGTCCCCACCAGCCTGGTAAAACTCGCTTATCTCCCAAGCGCCACCATCAATGGCGCGGTTGGGTTACCCACGTCCGTATTGATGAGAATCCCGGATTAAGGGGGAACACAATCTCTGCTTCGACAAGACGTGCCAAGGAAACCGCTTCGCTAAATGCGCTGAGGTGGTAAAATAAAAAACGATTCAAGTAATGGCTTGGTAGTGGTGTGACGTCATGCCGCAAAAAACGTCAGCAGATTGAACTTGTGTATATATTATTCTCTCTACGGCGGAATGTGGAATTTATTTTGCAGAGCCAGACACTATCCTGGTGTTCACAATCTTCTACGAATTATTCGGAGGAGGAACCCGCCTTGCAATGTCGAACAATATGCGCGTCGGACTCATCGTCATTGAAGCCTGGTTCAGGGGCTACTGAGGGAGTCCCAGATTAGGGGGTGTCCGGATAGCCGGGCTACCATCATTGGCCGAACTATCATCGGCTGGACTATCATCATCGACCAGACTATCATCATCGACCAGACTCCAAGACTATGAAGATACAAGATTGAAGACTTCGTCCCGTGTCCGGATGGGACTTTCCTTGGCGTGGAAGGCAAGCTTGGCCATACGGATATGTAGATCTCCTACCATTGTAACCGACTCTATGTAACCCTAGCCCTCTCCGGTGTCTATATAAATCGGATGGCTTTAGTCCGTAGGACAGAACAACAACCCTTACAATCATACCATAGGCTAGCTTCTAGGGTTTAGCCTCCTTGATCTCGTGGTAGATCCACTCTTGTAACATCCACAATATCAATATCAATCAAGCAGGACGTAGGGTTTTACCTCCATCAAGAGGGCCCGAACCTGGGTAAAACATCGTGTCCCTTGTCTCCTGTTACCATCTGCCTAGACGCACAATTCGGGACCCCTACCCGAGATCCGTCGGTTTTGACACCGACAACGACCGACATGCATCTGAAGTGGACTGTACGTGGAGAGGCTGACAGCTGGGTCCACGGCTGCACGCAAGGAAATGCCTCCTGATTACATGCAAAATAATGATTCCTCCACCTAACATCTGGGACCCACCGAAAGGGCCTCTGTATTTCACGAAGAAAACATTATCACCGCTGACAGCTCGGACCCACCAGCTATATCTTCGCACATAAGGAAGTGCCTCCTTATTACGCACAAAAAAAATGTATACTCCCCCTGCTAGATGGGACCCAGTATAGTGGGCCTACTAAGTTGATGGGGACGGAGGGCTTTGTCAACTTAGTCAATATGCACGATTCTAGCTCCAGTGACCGTACGATGTCCATCCAACGGTTGTAGTGCTTCTTCAACGTCTGGTCTTCTTGCTCCAGCCGCCCAAAGCAGTGCCGGTCGTGCCGCCTGCTCCTGCCTCCCGTGGCCGGCTATGCTAACGTGGAGGCCTCACCGCCCCCATACTACTCCCACCGCTGGCCAGGCCATCCCTCCACTCACCCACACCCTTGTTATTCTGCGGCGACGACAGCCTCACACCACAGCCGAACCAGTGAACCCTCATACTCCTCTTCGCGTGGGCATCCACTGCCGTGTCTTCCCCAGCTCCGTGTCATCCCCTTCCTAGGCCTCGCAGTCGTCCACCGCCGTGGTGCTCTCGGCACGGCATGGTCAATGTGGTCGACCACCGAGTTCCATCGAAAGAGTATTGTACGTGGAGAGGCTGACAGCTGGGTCCACGGCAGCCGCAAGGAAGTGCCTAATTATTACACGGAAAATAATTATTCCTCCACCTGACAGCAGGGACCCACCGGACGGGCCACCATATTTCACGAAAAAAGCGTTTCCCCCCTGACTGCTGGGACCCATCAGACGGGCCACCATATTTTGCAAAAAGAAAAAACGTTCCCCCCGCTGTCAGCTCGGACCCACCGGAAGTGCCTCCTTATTACGCACAAAAAAATGAATACTCCCCCTGCTAGCTGGGATCCACCTTGGTGGGAGGCTAACTTGTGGGCCTACTAAGTTGACTGGGATGGAGGGCTTTGTCAACTTAGTCAATATGAACGATTCTAGCTCCAGTGACCGTACAATCTCCATCCAACGGCCGTAGTGCTTCTTCAACCTCTGGTCTTCTTGCTCCAGCCGCCCAAAGCAGCGCCGATCGTGCCGCATGCTCCTGCCTCCCATGGCTGGCTATGATGCCGCGGAGGCCTCACCACCCCCTACTACTCCTACCGCTGGCCAGGCCATCCCTCTACTCACCCACACCCCCTGTTATTCTGCGGCGACGGCAGCCTCACACCGCAGCCGAACCAGTGAACCCTCATACTCCTCTACGCATGGGCATCCACTACCGCATCTTCCCCGGCTCTGCGTCATCCCCTTCCTAGGCCTCGCCGTCGTCCACCGCCCTGGTGCTCCCGGCGCGGCATGGTCAACATGGTCAAGGAACGACTTCCATCGGACGTGGACTGTATGTGGAGAGGCTGACAGCTCGGTCTACGGCCGCAGCAAGGCAGTGCCTCCTTATTACGCGAAAATAATGATTCCTCCACCTGACAGCAGGTACCCACCGGACGGGCCACTTTAGTGAAAAAAAAGTGTTTCCCCCCTGACTGCTGGGACCTACCAGCTACATCTTCGCACGCAAGGAAGTGCGTC
Source organism: Triticum dicoccoides (assembly GCF_002162155.2). NCBI lineage: Eukaryota > Viridiplantae > Streptophyta > Magnoliopsida > Poales > Poaceae > Triticum > Triticum dicoccoides. The sequence goes on from NC_041389.1 coordinate 160,115,681, forward strand.
CATATTACGGGCAAAAAAATGATTCGCCCCCTGACTGCTAGGACCCACTAGCTACATCTTCGCATGCAAGGAAGTGCGTCCGGGCAAAAAAAACGATTTGCCCCCCTGACTGCTGGGACTCACCAGCTACATCTTCGCACGCAAGGAAGTGCCTGACAGCCGGGACCCACCTGTTCGAAGCGTACGTAGTGTTGTCATTCTGGTCGCGAATGTGTACGTACATACTAGTCGATGTAGAGGCGCGCACGTGTCGAAGTAGAGGCACGCACGTAGCATGTACACGTATGTACAACGGCTGGGTGCAAGAAAGTAAATACGGCCACGTACGTACATACGGGCAGGGTCTCGAACGCCTACTCGCGCATATGTACGGCCCGGGCTCGTGTACATGGCTGGGTAGGAATGGAGAAACAACGTCGTCGTCGTGTTCATGGGGAGCCAACCGGCTGGGTCGGAACGGAATGCGTCGTCATGTTCATCGGGAGGGCTTGGATGGAACAACCGATGGAAACGAGGCCTGGCGTACCGCAGACCGGAGGAAATGACCTTGTGTTCGATCGGCCACATTCGAAACGGGATCCTGTTCATCGGGAGGGGTCCGGCGTACCGCAAAATGGAGGAAACGGACTTGTGTTGGACCTCCTACGGTCAAAACGGGGTCCTGTTGATCGGGAGGGGTGTGGCGTACAACAAAACGAAGGAAACGGACTTGTGTTGGTGCGCTACGGTCGAAACGGGGGCCCTGTTCATCGGGAGGGGTGTGGCGTACCACAAAACGGGACTCCACGAGATACTGTTCATCTCCATCATCGACCTCCTCCAGCCTCCATGGGCTACTATTCATCCACCGTCGACCTCCTCTAGCCTCCACCTGTGACTGTTCATCCACGGGCTCCTGTTCATCCAGCTTCCAGCGCGTGCTACTCCACCGGCTACTGTTCAACCAGCCCTCTCCATGGGATCCTGTTCAACCACCCCTCCACGGGGCTACTGTTCATCCACCCCTCCATCGTCTACTGTTCATCCAGCCCTCCACGGGGACGTCCTGTTCATCCAGCCCTCCACGGGGTCCTGTTCATCCAGCACCAACCGGCTTGATTGATCGGTGTCCTGTTTATCCAGAGGCAACACCACGGGGTCCTGTTCATCCACCCCCACCGGGAACTGTTCATCCAAACCCGCCCAGTAATGCTCACTGTTCATCAAGGGAAGGAGGCATCAGGGTTCGATCGGCTTCAGTTAGCAGCAATAGCGAAGGAATCACTCGGGTTCAACGACGTAGCTAGAGCAATCGCTCGGGTTCAGTTAGAGCCCAATGCCTCGCTCAGGTTCAGTTAGATCCCAACGCCTCGCACACACATGCGTATGTGTACGGGAGAAACGCGCATCGCTCGGCCCCCGACCACCCACCGTAACCGGGAACTCCCCAAAATTTTCCTCGCCCTCGATTCTACCACGGTTTTTTCCATCATGGACGGCCCAAAGAATGTCATGCAGCTATGTCTCCGGCCCGCCAAGGACGAAAAGCCCATTTTCTGTCATGATTTTATGTCATAGAAGTAGGAGCCTACCACATCAATGATGATACCGGGTTTTGTCACAATTATCGTCATAGAAGTGTCATAAGTACGCCATGATTTTTTTTTGTTTGGCCCAAAATGTCACGGATGTGTCTTTTTTGTAGTGATAATTGACTCAGTACTATCTTTTCTACTCTTCCTCACTAATTATCTTGAAGTGTGCCAAAGAGTTGATAGATGACAAAGTGGACATCGTGTTGGGACAAGAAACGAAGAAGCAAGACATGGCAGCTAAAAGGGAGGTTGATGTTTCCACCATACACACTTTGAGATTTTTAAGCATGTATTATTTTTACATGCATTTCATTTTGCAGTCACAGAATAATGATGATCGACCAAGGAAAAGGTTATTAATGGGACTGTGCTGAACAAAGACATGCATTGAGACAAAATATCATCATCATATGGACTTCTCAATGACTATGCTAAACGAAGATGTATTGTATTATTAGATGACATGGAGGATGGACGCACCGAGACAAGTGTTATAGAAAGAAAGCAAAAAAACCTGCAAGAACAAAAAACTGGTGCATGCAAAAGTAAAAAAGAATTATAACCCTTGAAGATGAAGACTCTGATATTGCCTATGGAAAAGGGAAGGCCTAACTGAACAAGGAATTTATCCAAAGGATTGATTGATCAGTAGCTTACGGATAGTAAAGGCAGTCTATTTATTTACGTAGATATAGTATGAGTACATGGACATCTATCAAGATAAGAAGAATCTTATTATATGATAAGAATGCGACACAAACTGTAATTCTTTTCAAATACATTCATAGATGCACTTTTGTTGGTCTTTTGTACTAGGTACCGTATGGCCTTTTCAATTTAAGATGTCGATGAAAAGATCTTCAATAGCATAGGCATCTCCTAAAACACAAGATTAATATAATATCCTAGGAGGAAGCACATAAGATAATCTGCATTATAAAGGACACAATGAAGTATAGATTGAAATATGCTTCCTCTGCCTCAGATCCATATATGCACTTTCTAATTCTTATTTCTCCCCCAAAAAGACCATAGAAGTACTTCATCAGCAAATCCAAAAACACCATCAGCAACTAAAAAGGCCGCAAATAGCTATTTCTCTCCCAATATGCTTATACGGATATACTTTGATACATACTTCTCATGGACCATGGCTGGTGTGTATCCTCTACCTCAGATCCATCACAATCTACCTCCCTCCAGCAACCATTTTTTTGTTCTCAATGCCGCCGTGACATGGATGGCCTGCTACCAACGACCTAACACCCACCTCAAAGAGTCCGACCCTGCTTCTTGGTCCACCCCGAATGCCATGATTAGGGCTTGCAACCTATGTTTGCAGACAGAAATTGGAGGAAAATAACCAACGAGTAGAGCTAGGTAGCCCAGGAAATACTTCTGTGAAGGCCAGCAATGAGATCTTCCATCCCCGTCTGCGAATCGGAGGTGGTAGCGCGGTGGCGCATCTGGGTGGGTAGCCTGGTGGTGGTGGGGATGGACTTTTTCCCTTTTTCGAGCCAAACCAACAGGTGACTTTTTTTACTGAAGCCTGGAGAGAGGTTTTTTTAACACAGTATAGACGCAAGCGCTCATATACACGCGCATACACTAACCCCTATGAACGCACACACGCATAGCCTACACCTATACCCCTATGAGCATCGTACAAGAAGCTAAAAGGTATAATAGGTAGTGCTCAATAAACACTCAAGCAACATTCATACTAATATTTACAAAATATAAATGGAAACAATTTTTACTAACCACTTTTTATTTTAAAATCTGGCCGCGCAATTGCGCGGGTACACATGCTAAGGTAAAGGTGTTTTCTTTTGAAAATAAAGTATCATGTTTACAATTCTCTAACTATAAATCTTACATAGGAATTGATGGACGATGCGGTGGGCACCGTGTTAAATTATGGAACGAACAAGGAGCACATGCTTGATAATAGCTGATTTATTTATTCACAGTACACACTTCTAAATGTTTAGATTTTTGTCTAATTTTGAAAATTCATATTTATTTTGCAGCCAAAAAATAATAAAGTTTAAGCTACCAAATTATGATGTGAATCGGTGCCGGTTAAAGAGGAACTAGACGATAGTAATGGAACTACTATCAAGAAAGATGGGCGTCACACAAAATATCATCACCGTCGTGTGAACTCAGCAGTGACAAAAAAAGAAGACTAAGACCTATTATAATATTTGATGACTTAGAGGATGAATGCACCAAGACAAGTTTGTCAAAAAGCAAGTGAAAATTGTCTGTGGAAGCAAGAAATATTTTACAACAAAAGTAAAAAATACAAGGCATGAAGATGATGATGAAGCACGGGGAGAAATCCTAGGAAAGGAAGAAGTTATCCACAAAATAGGAGATCAATAGCATATATATATATAGAGAGAGGGGATAGCACTATTCTAATCCTAAAATTAGAATAACTATTTGGATCACAGCCAGCTTATATAGGGCCCGATGGACTCGTTTCCGAACTACCGAACCGAGCCGTGACGAAAAAAAAAGTCCACCCTCCCTCGATCCAGCACCTTCCCCGATCTCCCACATCCCGCACCTCCCGCACCCGACAGCGACGCGCCCGCCGCCCCGTCCCCAACCGGCGGCGCCGCCACCACCAACCCCACAACCAGAGACGCGACCGTCGCTGCCCCGCCACGCCCCAACCGGAGACACCGCCGCCCCAAGATCCCGCCGCCGCCACCACCTGCGCACATCGCCGGCGTTGTGGTCCCCGGCTTTCCCCACCGCCGCGCCCAGCCTCCCACGCGCTCGCCTCCTGCCTCTGCGCACCGCCGCCCTACCTCCCGCGCGCTGCAGCCTGCTACCGCGCACCACCGTCCCCCATCCAGCCATCCCACGCGCTGCTTCACCTCCGTGCGCTTCTGCCTTCTTCCACTGGGGGGATGCCCTCCCGCTCCCCGGCGTTGCTGGAAAAACACCGGCGACAGGCTCCTCTGTGACCGCCGACCTCACCAGTGCGGCTTTTATTGTTTTTGTTGAAGTTCAGATTTAACGTACAGAGAAGATTTAGCGTTCAGAACGCAGACTCCTATCAACATGGATTTAATTTTCGCGTTGCTGATTCATGTATCTTGTTTCTATGTTTTGTGTTTGGGAAGTGCAAATTTTTGTGTTGGTGAGGTTAATTCATCATGCGTCACAGATTCTGACAAGGGGACGGTAGCAGTTTGCCGTGCTGAAAAGGGGCATTTAAGTTGATGAATGCTCTAGAGTAAATGCTTTCTTTGTTGGTACTCCACCAGTACTAGATTGAATCTAATATTTTTGTAGAAATGATCATTTGCAAGTTACAGTACGAGCTACAATTTTTTCAGTTGAAAACTTTACTGTATGTGGACAGATGATGACCTCTTTTGGCATTTGCAGCTCCAACCTTTGCGCCTAGTGCCTGATATTATAGCAGAAAAATCGGAAGATATTTGTTGCCACGGATTGAAAGGTGAAAGGGATGGGTGATGGGCTGATGGCTACTGCATCTTCCGTCAAACTATTTCTTCTCGTCTACTTGCAGGATCCCAACACCAATTTCTTCGGCTTCCATTCTTCATCAGGCTAACAGGGAAAAGCTTCTTCATCACTGCATCATCAGGGTAAGCTTACTCTCTTCAGTTCTCTTCATTTTCCGTTCCCCGTTGATTTACTTAGGGCGATCCTTGCTTGCAGAAGGGAGGTGCCTCTTATTTGTGCTGTTCTTGGATGCGATGGTGCCGTGGAGGATAGAGGCGCGCCTGGCGGAGACGGTGTGAGTGGTGCTCCTTGGCTGGCTCTCGTCTTGCCTCACCGTCGTCGGCTACTTCAGGATGCATCTCACGCTCATGGAGGTGGTGGTGTCTCCAGCGAGCTCCTCCATCCCCGAGTGTGGCACATCCACGGCAGCGTCCTCCCTCACATTCCCTTCCCCATCCGTTTTCTTCTCTAGGTGGCCGCGCTGCAGGCGCTCGTCCTCTTCGAAGGTCCAGCTACCAGCTTCTGCAAATCGTCCCAATTATACTTGCTACTGTGATGCAACAACAGACCTTGCGAGAAAGAGCTAGTTTGATCAGCAATAAAGGTAAAAAACTGGATATATTATGTTGTAACTAAGTCCAGTACGCATGTTTGTTGTTATGCCCATGAGAGTTGGCCATTTCATTTTATAAGGTTTTCCATTTGATTGATGATGAATCGTAGGAGTTCAATTAGGTGCTAAAAACCATAAGACAAGTTCAGAACGAAAAAGCATGAAGTTCACCTTTATTACTGTTGGAAAAAATTAACACTTGTTGCAGTATTTTAGATACATCATTTCTATTTTTTGTTCTTCAGAAGTGCAAACCACCAAGCCGCTGGCTATTGTAATTCTGTTCGAAGGCCATACTAGGAATGCTTGAAGTATCTTCTGAGTTTGGTCAAAAACTCTTTCCAATGGGTTTGATTTCCGTGTGTTATTTAGTAATGCTAAGCTTTCCCACATGTTGATGCATCCCACGTGCACATCTTCAACCTCATTCATGTATGTTCTGTGTGTAGAAAACTGGTCAATGAAATTTATATTCTGAGAAGTTCACATATTATTGTGTGGAAAGGTCATGTATTGGAACTATCCAGTACGTGAAAAAAAATGGAAATCACAATTTTCTACAGTAATTAGTGCGGCTGCCGTCCAGTGTGTTGATCTTCTTCATTCTGTGTTCAAGTCCAATGTGTTATTTTTGTTTTCGCAACTCTTCCTTATGTGAATCCCTCTACGTTGAGCACTTCTAATCCGCTTTGGAGAAAAAAGTACTTATAATTTGGGTGGAAGCTCATGTTTTGTTAAATAATGTCACACAAAAAAGGTTGATTTTGGCAAAACAAACAACATAGAAGTTCAGAATCAAAAGCAAAAGCAAAAAAATTCTAACAGGCAGGGTAGTTCTTTCAAAACACGTGTGAAAAAGTACGCAAAAAAATTAAAACTAAAATCTTAAATCCAAGGAAGGTCGCACAAAAAGAAACACCAAAAAAATTAAAACTTCGGCAATTCAAGAAGTTTGAATTAAAGAAACAAGACAAAAGCTCAATGTTTTATTAAAAACAATTTTTCTGGTTTCTAAAAGGTCACCACAGAGGAGGGGAGAAGGTCACCATAGAGGTAGGGAGAAGGTCACATAAGTTGCAGGAAGATCGTTAGAGTTCAGGAACAGGGTGTGTGACTTTTGTGTTGTTTTTGGGGTGCAAATTAACATGGGTATGCGATCTCACATCCGGTGTATTCTTGAGATGGCCTCCCTTAGCCTCAAAACCAAATTGCTTATAAATATGATAGTCCCAATGGGTCATGTGTAAAGAAAAAATAGATATATACATGTGCATGCTTTGTTGGTCAATATTTTGGCTTTCAATTTTTGTTTTGCGAAGGTCAAAATGTTGTGTTCGAGAAGGTCAAGTGTGTTATCTCGGCAAGTTCGAAAATAAATTTAAACATGGAAGGTAAAATATCGAAGAGTTGTGATTTTTTAGAACTTGAAGTGACAAACAATTTTGGAAAGAGCACAAAACAAAATTGAAGTCTAGAAAAATAACTTCAAAACAATAAAAAGGAAAAGTAATGTTCTCTTTGTTATCAAACGCAAAAACAAAAAAATGATGAAAGGGGAATGCAGTTTACACATTTTCTAAAAGAACTATTATAGAAAAGAGAAGGTCACATAAATTTAAACATGCAAGGTAAAATTTCATAATAAAGATTAAGAAAATAAATCGAGGAAGTTCATATTAAAAAGATGGAGAAGTTCGATGATTATAGAAAACTCAGATTTTCCTCGTTATTAAAGAATGGAAACAAAAAGTTCAAAAATAAAATAACAAGAAATTCAACTTTTAAAAATAGAGCGCTTCAAAATTTCATAAAAAAGATTGAGAAAATAAAACCAGGAACTCCATATTAAAAAGATGGAGAAGTTCGATGATTATAGAAAACTCAGATGTTCCTCGTTATTAAAGAATGGAAACAAGAAGTTCAAAAATAAAATAACAAGACGTTCAACTTTTAAAAATAGAGCGCTTCAAAATTTCATAGAAAAAATTAAGAAATAAAACAAGGAAGTCCAAATTAAAAACATGCAGAAGTTTGATGATTATAGAAAACTCAGATTTATCTCGTTATTAAAGAATGGAAACAACAAGTTCAAAAATAAAATAACTTCTAAAAAAGTTGTTGCTAGAAGTTCAAGTGCTCTGTCCGGAGAAGTTCAAAAAGTTATTGTGAGAGAGGTTGAACAAAAATACATGACAGAAGTTCAAGATGAAAATAGTGGGAAGTTCAACTACTACACGAAATGCGTTTCAGATAGGAAAATAAGAATAGAAAACAAAAAGCTTAAAAGATTTTGTTGCTAGAAGTTCACGTGCTACTCCCGGTGAAGTTCGAGATATCTAGTGTGAGACGCCCGACCTTCAGTTACATGTAAAAAACAGGCAAAAAAGACGTTGTTTTACGCATTCAAAAATATATTTTAAACCGTTGCGAGTATGAAAAACTCATCAACACAAAAAAGATGCATGTTTTTAATAGCTTTCCATCGGTATATCATTTGCTCAATTACGGTAAGTGGTTTGAGAATTATGGGCGAAAAACATCCCGTCAAAAACAGAGTGAAGTTCAAACAGACATGCTAAAGAAGTTCAACTACTTCACGCAGTGCATTTCCGTTCACGATGAATGCAGAAATCATGATCTCGCCATTTTCTAAGTTACCTCGAAACGACGGTAATATCATTTGTGTAAGTTCAAGTCCTTGGTCGGAGAAAGTTAAAAAAATTATTGTGAGAGACGTTTGTACAAAACGAATATTATTTGTGTAACACTTACGAATGGATGAGAAAATTACAAACAAAAATACGTCCCAGAAGTTCAACGTGAAAACAGCAGGAAGTTCAACTACTATGCTAAATGAATTTCAGATGAAAAACTTTCAAAATCGTCGCGAGTATGAAAAAATGATCAACACGGGAAAGTTGCGTGTTTACACCAGCTTTTCATCGGTATATCACCCGCTCAATTCCCGTGAGTGGGATGGAGAGCTATGAGCAGTGGATGAAGATCTACGAGCAAAAAAATCACGTGAAAAAGAGAGTGAAGTTCAGGTACACGCACCGAGAAGTTCAGGTTCTTCACGCGGTGCATTTTCGAAGAATCTGTTTCGCGGTAGAGGCAGAACGAATGATCCTGCCATTTTCAGAATTACTTGAAAAGGGCTAGGAATCAGAGAAAACCATCAACATGAAAAAGTTTCGCATTTTCCGTAGCTTTTCAATGGTATATTATTTGCCCAATTCTGATAAAGCTTGTAGAAATTACGGCGAAAATACGTTTTTCGCCATTTTTAAAACTGACTTAAAACCGTAAAGAATTGGGAGAAACAATACATACCAAAAAGTTTCGCATTTGTTCAAGATTTCCAACGCCATATCATTTGCTGCATTCGGACGCACAGTTAAAAAATTAGCTCAAAAATACGAACTCGGTAGGACTTGGACCATTTTCTAAATTACTCTTAAACCATTCAAAATTAAAAAAAACTTTCAAGATGAAAAAGTAGCGCATTTTCATATGCTTTCCAATGCCATATCATATGCCTCCATTGGATTAGCCGTTTAGAAATGACATGGAAAAAACGAACTCAGCTGTTCGGTTTACGAAATTTTACGTTTTTTCAAATTACACTTTAACCATAGTGAATTAGAAAAAAATTTCAACATGTGGAAGGAGCGGTTTTGCAGCATCTTTCCAACGCCATATTATATGTCTCATTCCGATAAACGTTTAGAAATGCAATTGAAATTACGATTCACGTTTTTTGTGTGAAGAAAAAACGGTTTTCAAAACTGCTCTTAAACCGCTTACATTTTGCGAAAAAAAATAACTTGGGTCATGATACTCGTGTCCATAGCTTTCCAACGGTATATAGCAAGCCCTATTTGGGCAATGTTACGGGAAGTTCAACCTAGCACAGGGGGAAGTTCAGGTCGAACAACTCAGGCAGTAAAATCGCAAAAAATGTGAGTTTTTCACGACCCGAGTGCAAAATCCTCCTATGAGCGAGATTCCTATCTAAAACGAGTATTTAGTTGCTAAAAATCGTTTCAAGATTACACTTACATCACATGGAACACGACTAACCAGAAAAACTCGCGGTAGAAGGCACGGTTGCGAAGATAGCCCGAAGGTCGGGTTCGTACAGAGAGAAGTTCAGGCGCACGTACAAACATAAATATGTCACAGAAGTTCAACGTGAAAACAGCATGAAGTTCAAGTACTACGCTGAATGAATTTCAGATGAAAAACTTTTAAAATCATTGCGAGTATGAAACAATGATCAACACGGGAAAGTTGCGTGTTTACAGCAGCTTTCCATCGGTATATCACTTGCTCAATTCCGGTGAGTGGATGGAGAGCTAGGAGCAGTGGATAGAGATATACGAGAAAAAAAGCACGTGAAAAACAGAGTAAAGTTCAAGTACACGTGTCGAGAAGTTCAGGTTCTTCACGCGGTGCATTTTTGAAGAATCAGTTTCATGATAAAGGCAGAACGAATGATCTCGCCATTTTCGCAATTACTCGAAAACGGCTAGGAATCAGAGAAAACTATCAACATCAAAAAGTTTGGCATTTTCCGTAGCTTTTCAGCGGTATATTATTTTCCCCATTCCGATAACGTATGTAGAAATTACGCCAAAAATACGTTTTTATTCATTTTCCAATTTGACTTAACACTGTAAGGAATTAGGAGAAATAATATATACAAAAAAGTTTCGCATTTGCTCAAGCTTTTCAACGCCGTATCATTTGTTGCATTCGGACGTACGGTTAAAAAATTAGCTTGAAAATACGAACTTGGTGGAACTTGTACCGTTTTCTGAATTACTTTTAAACCGTTCCGAATTAGAAAAAGTTTTAACATGAAAAAGTATCCCATTGTCACAAGCTCTCCAGTGCCATATCATTTGCCTCAAATGGATTAGCCGTTTAGAAATTACATTAAAAATACGAACTCAGCTGTTCGGTTTGCGAAATTTTACGGTTTTCAAAATTACTCTTTATCCATAGAGAATTAGAGCAAACTTTCAACATGTCGAAGGAGCGGTTTTGCAGCAGCTTTCCAACGCTATATTATTTACCTCATTCCGAGAAACGGTTTAGAAATGCCATCGAAAATACGATTCACGTTTTTTGTATGAAGAAAAAACGGTTTTCAAAACTGCTCTTAAACCGCTTACATTTTGCCAAAAATTTAACTTGGATCATGATATTGGTGTCCATAGCTTTCCAACGGTATATCGCAAGCCCCATTTAGACACTTTTTAGCTGAAGTTCAACCCAGTACAGGGGGAAGTTCAGGCGCGTTACTCAGGCAGTTCAGGTTGTGATCAGAATACTATTCTGATCCCGTGATCAGAATAGTGTTTATATATATATATATATATATATATATATATATATATATATATATATATATATATATATATATATATAGGGTCGCGCTATTTGTCACCCTGGGTGAGGAATAGTTATTCTTCACCCCCTCCCCCTCTATTTTAACATCAAAGCACCATAATTTTACGTTCCTTAAATTTTGTCTTATTCCAGACATAAAAAGAGAACGTAAGAAAATATATAATCGCCGTAAAAAATATTTTATGTTACGTAAATTACAGATGTAAAACACATAGTGTAAGATGTACATAAAATGTATTTTTTCTGGTATTCTGACCTTTTTTTATGCCAAATTTTATGCAGTGAATCAATATGACCGTAACTATTTGTAGTTGAAACATAATTTATTTATGAAATGATCGTAATATTACCTCGGGTGAAGAATAATTTGTTCTGCACCCTGGGTGATGAATAGTAACACTATATATATATATATATATATATAGGGAGAGAGAGAGAGAGAGGCGAAAAACTTGTCGCGTGCAGCTCAAGTTCCTTGTCGCGTGCAGCTGCAGATTCTTCTGCCTTCATCTTGATTGCCGCCAATTCTTCTTGCATCACTTCAGCTTGAAGCTCAGACCTCTCCAGCTTCTGCTCAAGGTCACGAACATGAGCAGCCACTTCAGCAGTTGCTTTGCCGGAGTTGTTCCTAGATGACTGGAGCCCAACATTCCTGAGGAATGTTCTTTGCTTGACTTCGGTCTTGAGCACTTCTTCGACAATTTCAACAGCAGACTTTGGCTCTTCACCTTCTGGTACCGGCGCGTCCTTCATTTTTTCCATCTCAAGCTAGCATATGGAGGAAAATGATAGGCATTAGTGGGAGATCTATTTCACATTTTGTAAACCAAACCAAGCAAGAGAAACCAAACCAGCACACAAATGGATTATTTGAAGTAACCAAACCAGCACACAAAATCTATACAAGAAGATGATGACTAGTGACCTGGAGACATGCAATTGGAACAATATGATCGCTTCATTAAGCCTAGAGTGGTGGTTCTATATAAGATGGCTTCCCGAGTGAGCCGATCATCAAACTAACATTCAGATCAAATTTCATCGTATCATAAAAATTGCAACAAATAGCTACAGCAAGTTCTGATATCTTTGGTGAACTATCAAACAACATCAAAGCATGGAACATAGCGTGTGTTCTTGACTGGCTCTGAATCAAACAGCATCAAATCATCAAAGCATCAAAGTTGGCTGTGAATCAAACAGGGCAAAGCATGGGGTGACTTACTATAGCAGTCTTGGCTGGCTTCGAAAACCCGTGCTTCTTGCTGTTGTGGGTGGCCTTAAACAAGTCAATCACAGACAACTCCTCACCCTTATGCTCTCCTTTCTGAAATGTTTTTCAACAAAAATCAAAATGTTATTCAGTAAGAATCAGAAATGTTATTCAATGAGGATCAAATGGTAAGGTCTCTAGAGAAAAGTTCTCATAGTGGCAAAAATGTGTGTTGTGTAGTGCCTGGACCAGTTCTCTGATTGTACATGACTTTTCCTTGATTCATCTTGTTCAACACACAGGTTTCCTACAAAAATGCATACTGTCAGCATGATCTAGCACTAGCATATCATGTGCAGAACATAAAGCATCAAACAAAGCAAAGACAAACCTTGTGTCTTGGGGTAGACCACATCTCCACCAGAGCTGGCCATTCACCATCCGTCAGATCAGGCACCGGAGACTTAATGCTGACTTTATTTGCGGCTATGGTATCAAAATACTTCTTCTTGATCTGATGCCGTCTGTTCTTTGAATTTTTCTGCAGAATATCTTTGCACGCGGTCTTGGTGGTCTCCAAGTCCGTGTTCATCTCAAAATTTTCCTACCAAGACAACAGACAAGGTAGGAACAATATTAGTGATCATGCATAGGTTTAACAGAAAATAGATATCACATTAACTCTGAAACAAGTAGCTTACAACAACTTTCCCAATGTAGTTCTCCAATATACTAGCTTTGTTTGTATTGCTTGAAGTGAGGAAGAACCGGAAGATGGCTTCTTGCAACGAGTCCACGCTCAGAAGCAAGCTTTGCTGCCTGCAGAGGCTTCTCTGGACTCTTCATCCCTTCGGCAATTTGGATAGGCACCTTGCTACCAAGCGACTTGGTGATCCTCTCTAGCCCTTTGCCCTTTCTAAGTCTAGTCTTGGTAGTCATTGCATCTGAAAATGAAATTGAACTCATAAATTAGAATTGAAATCGACAAATGCAGGAATCGACAAAAGCATACATGATCATTCCATTTGGAAAATGCACTAGTAAAAGATAGCATTGCAAAGGTCAACTTGCCTGATTGAAGCACAAGCTGTTGTTCTTCTTCATTGATGACAACATTCCTGTCAATAGAAGGTGCAACAGGGCTGAGGTCTGTGTGGACAATGCCTTCTTCATCAATGCAGATGGTTCCTACTTCATCTAGGCAGACAATGCCACTTCCATCCATGCTGAGAGTGGTTCCTTCAACCATGGGCGGCAACTCATCACCCATTTGCACCGAGGTCTCAGAGTCCATGCGCAGCAGACTTTCCTGATGGTCCGTCGCAGTCGCCATCTTTAATTTCTGCCTTGTGACTCTATCAAGGGCAGGTTCATCAGGTTCCAGGATCCTCTTTTTTTGTCCTGGAGCTGGGGCCATCACCCTTCCTGGAGGCTTTGCAGCAGATGTTTCTGAGCTCTTCTTCTTCTTGCTGACTGTCTTCTTAACACCAGGCCTCTTCATCCTAGATTCCTTCAGTGCCTCGTATAAACAGCACAGAAAAAAGCATTAGATCAGAAGAGAAATATGTGAGCACAAGGAATAACATAGGATAAAAGAACCCCAACCCTCCAAGCAAGACAGAGTTTGCACCTTAACAGTCTTGTTCACTACAACATCATCCACTTCCTCTCCATCAATAACGTTATCTTCCTTAGGATTGTACTCTAGGTCATCATTGATAACTCCACTACCTTCTTGAACCTCATCACTTCCACCTTCTTGTACACCATTTGTTTTCCTAATGATCGACGCTATTGCACCGATGCCAAGGGACTGGAACATCCGATTGTTCCTCATGATATTTCTAGCCCTAACCTTCTCGTACTCGGTGAGAGGCTCTTCTTTGCATGATAAAGGAAATGTAACTATTAGGTGAATGTTTGGAATGCATGGACAGACAGCCAAACATATCTTATGAAATTTTATTATCATTTAATCCTAGTTATTCAGGTAAGGAAGACTAACAGCACACAGGCACAATTAAGCCAGCTTATTTAGATTGCAGCAATACATTTCACTTAGCATATTAAGACACAGATTTTATCAAACTGACAGTATAACCACAAGGAGCAAGTTGCATACCAGCGGTTGGCCTCATGTTTGACCTTGTCATCCTTGCCATGGATGATCTTGAGGTGGTGGTTGCAAAATAGAATAAACAACAATCAGATACAACAGGGATAAAGTAAAATGATGCACTTGTATCAATAAAGGAAAGCATTTGGACCATCATGCACATACATGTAATACATGTGAAACAAACTTGATGGATCAACAATACAGTGATCTAGTGTTATTAATTAAGAAACATGTAAGTGCACTAAACAAGCATGCATGTACACTAGTAGCAAGTAAGCAAAGTGCATAAGTGCTACTAATACAAGCAAGCAAGCAAGCAAAGTGCTACTGATAGAAACAAGCAAGCAATGAAGGAAATTGGAAGCAAGCAAGTACTATTGATACAAACCCTAATTAATAAACAAGCAAGTAGCTTCTTCTCCAAGTTATACTGATACTAGCAAGTACTGCTGATGGAAACCCTAATTAAGCATGTGTGCTAGCAAGCAACATGTATGCTAGCAAGCAAGCAACATGAACTAGTGATAGCAAAGTGCTAAATATAGCAAACCCAGTAGTGCTACTGATAGCAAAGTGCTACAAGCAATCAAGTACATGTTGATACAAACCCTAGTTGCAAGCAAGCAAAGTGCATAAGAGCTACTAATACAAGCAAGCAAGCATGGAAAGTGCTACTGGTGAAAACAAGCATAGTGCTACTAATAGAAACAAGCAAGCAAGGAAGGAAATTGAAGCAAGGTTTTTGAGTCGCCGAGTCAAGCCAAGTCGCCAAGGCTGCGGCTAGTGGCTTGCTGGCTTGAGTCAGCGACTTGGCTTGATTAGTCGCCCCAAGTCGCCATGGCACAACAGTACATAGAGCAGCAAAGCACATAGATATACATCAGCAGTAGAGCACATATATAGCAGAGAAAATATACTACATCTAAGCAGAGCACATATAGAGCCCACCCTGCGCTCTCTTTCCTTCTCTAGTCCCTACATGATCACATATACATCATGTGGTAAATCTGACAACATCTCGTGCTAGTATTAGTATAGCACAATGGTCTACAATATCTGATTGGTACTGTGACAACACTATCAGGTACACCATGAATGGCAGATGGACTTAATCATTTAGTATTAGTATAGCTCGCAGGAATGGCAATGTCTCGTGCTAGTATTAGTATAGCTCACAGGAATGGCAGATGGACTTAATCATTTAGTAATGAACACCATGAATTAACTAGACCAACCCAGAGAGCATATATCACACCTACATGAACTACTCTAGTAGTACAGTGAGCAGAAAGCTTTCTATATGTAAACCAAAGCATGGCAGGAGCTCACAGGATAGAAACCAAACATGAATGGGAACCTACAAACCCTAGATAGCACGGGAACAACAACTACATAGATTTAGATTTAGTGGTGACCATAATCAAGAACAAATAACAGAGTGCCACAGCAAGCAAAACAAATAAAACACCCAAAAAGAATAACATCCTTATTCTAGCAAATACAAAACATAGAGAAGGCTTCAAAGGAAGATTTCTCAAAGAACATGTAGCCATTTCTGCGAAGATGCAAATGGATATCAATACTTCACACAATGGCACAACAATTACAACACAATAGCTTACTACAGGTTCTTATTTAACTCAAGAGGTGGCACTAAACTAGCCAAGTAAATTTAAAAGGAATATGCAATCCAAAACTTTAGTACCCGCTAGGGATTACAAAGATAAAACTACTACATCATGTTAACTATTAGTATGGCTACAAACAACCACTTACAAACATCAACTTCAATGTCATCAAGCAAGCAAATCGCTATGACTACAGATTAACAAAGCATAACAAGGATTGACAAAGCAAATGGCTCTAAAGTAATACACTATGACAAGTAAGGATTAACAAAGCATAACAAGGATTGGCAGCAGAGGGAGAGGGAGATGGAGATGGACAAAAACCTGCTTTTGTGGTAGCCGTGCTTGAGCTCCTCCTCCTGATGCTGCTCAATGACCTGCATGACAAACAAGGCCATGGATGAGCTGTCACAGGGCATCCACATGAAAACACAAAACATCAAGCAACGACATTGACAGGGATGCAAAATCAAAATAGAGCATACAAAATCTAGATTAAAGAACCACCTCCCCACAAAACCCTAACCCCATGAATCCATCCCCATCTCAAAATCACATTACCAACGACATGAACCCTAACCCCATGAACAAGAAGGATATCATCCCATGAATCCTAACCCCATGAATCCATCCCCATCCCCATCCCCATGAAGAAGAACCCTAACCACCAGGAGATCCTAACCCTAACCATCAGGAGATCCTAACACTAGAAGATGCACCATGAGATCCACCGAACCACCAGAAAATCCTAACCCTAACCATCAGGAGTTCCTAACCCTAGAACATCGAGGGGAGTACCTGCCGTCATGTTGTAGATGATGCCATGGTGGCTCCTGTCACAGTCGTCGCTTGCGGCCACCCTCTTGTCGCCACCGTCGATGTAGAGGAGTGGAGCGGCGATTCGTCATCGGGGAGCAGAGCAGGGCGGGGCGGAGCAGAGCAGGAGGGGCTAGGGTTGCAGGGTGGGGAGAGGGGAGGGGGGATTCGTTCAGGCTGGGATGGGGAATGGAGGGGCG
>NC_041389.1:160133071-160222575 GCF_002162155.2 Triticum dicoccoides
GATCCCGCGTGTTAGTGGGAGAGGGAGTGGTGGGACCTGCCTGGTAGTGGGAGAGGGAGTGGAGGGAGTGGAGGGAAATTTTGGGAGAGGGAAATTTTGGTGGAGGGAAAATTTTGGTGTGGGGGGGGGGATTCTTTTGGGTTTGGGGGAAGAAAAAAATAGGGTTTTTTTGTAAACTTTGTAGAAGTCATGGTTAAAATCATACCGAGTAGCTCAAGAAAACACTGGTATTGCAAGTTTAGTATTTTTGCTAGTTGGTAGGCCATAATTGATGATGTGACGCGGTGGTCTCCCATTTTTTTTTGATTTTTTTTAATTTTTTTACGGTGTTTTCAAAAACCGGCTGATTTCGTCGCGGTAGCCGTCCGTGGCTAGGGTTTGAGCCGTGCAAATCTGTCGTCAATTCTGTGATGAAATGCCTACCTGTGAAGCTAAAAATGATTTTTAATGAAAATAACGGGCAAACCATGGAGGACCCGCAGTTCAAATTCCAGCCGGTTCCAGCTGAATCGGCCGAAGGTGGTCTTAATTGCCGGGAGTAGCTATGAGGGTCGGAAATGCATGCTTTTTGGTGACCATCCATAAAATAGGGTCTACTTTGAGATAAACATGGAATAAGCCGTTTGGGGTGACCCTCCTTGTAGCTGCTTCACGAAAAGCACATGTCTTTAGCATTCAAAAAATGTAAAACGTTTTTTTTTGTTAAACAAGTTGGAACCTCGCTTTGGCAACATTGTTTGCCATCACAAGACGGAGGCATGCGCCAAATTTGGGCATATTATCATAAACTATTCAACGGATGCGGCCATATCATTGCTAGTTTGGCTTGAAAGCCATGAATCTTCGTTCATGGTAGGTCGTTTTTTAGAACACTTTTTCAAGAAAACGCCGGTATTGCAAGTTTAGTATTTTTGCTAGTTGGTAGGCCACATTTGATGATGTGTCGCGGTGGTCTCCCATTTTTCTGTTTTTTTTTGAATTTTTTATGGTGTTTTCAAAAACCGGCGAATTCCGTCACGGCGGCCGTCCGTGGCTAGGGTTTGAGCCGTGCAAATCTGTTGTCAATTCTGTGATGAAATGCCTACCTGTGAAGCTAAAAATGATTTTTAGTGAAAATAACGGGCAAGCCATGGAGGACCCGCAATTCAAATTCCAGCCGGTTCCAGCTGAATCGGCCGAAGGTGGTCTGAATTGCCGGGAGTAGCTACGAGGGTCGGAAATGCATGCTTTTTGGCGACCGTCCGTAAAATAGGGTCTACTTTGAGATAGACATGGAATGGCGCTGTTTGGGGTGACCCTCCTTTTAGCCGCTTCACGAAAAACGCATGTCTTTAGCATTCAAAAAATGAAAAATGTTTTTTTTGATAAACAAGTTGGAACCTCGCTTTGGCAACTTTGTTTGCCATCACAAGACAGAAGCATGCGCCAAATTTGGGCATATTATCAAAAACTATTCAACGGATGCAGTCATATCATTGCTAGTTTGTCTTGATAGCCATGAATCTTCGTTCATGGTAGGTCGTTTTTGAGAACACTTTTTCAAGAAAACGCCGGTATTGCAAGTTTAGTATTTTTGCTAGTTGGTAGGCCACATTTCATGATGTGACGCGGAGGTCTCCCATTTTTTTGATTTTTTTGAATTTTTTACGGTGTTTTCAAAAACTGGCCGATTTCGTCGCGGCGGCCGTCCGTGGCTAGGGTTTGAGCTGTCACATCCCTAGTTCTGGTATGACCTAGACTAGTTGGTCATGTGTGCATCATGTTTAACTTTTCAAATGAATTTGAATTGGGGAATTGGCGAGCCCCAGAAATCATTTCAAAAAAAAAATGATCAACATTAAAAATTGTTTCAAATGTTTCCAAGGAAATGTTCTTTTTCAGCTTTGAAAAATATTGGCAAGAATAAAATTCAAACCAATATTTTTGGAGGTTCAAAAGTATTTATCTTGGGCCTTTGAGTTAAATCCTATAGTATTTGAATTGGATTATATTCATAATAATTAGTTTACTAATCCAAAATTCTGAAAATTGGTGAGTGGCCCTGAATATATTATACATAGCCACATGATTATTTTCAGAAGCTAAAAAAATAGTTTAGTGCCTGAACTAAATCAGAACACAGAAAACGAAATAGAAAACAAAAAAAAACAGAAAAGAGGGAAACTTACCTGGCACTCACCTGGCCTCACCCACCTGGCCCACCTGGCGGCCCAAGTGGTCGGCCCAGCCCACCTACCTCCTCGCTCGTCGTCTTCCTCCTGCCAGTAGGCAGGAGCGAACACGCGCGCACCCGCGGAGCCCTCCACCTCCTGCTTCACGCTGGAGGCCGCCCCTTCGTCCTAATCCGCGCCACGGAGACGCCCAGCACCTTCCCCCTCACTTCCCCCAACTCTCTGGTGCCTCTCTCCCTCTATAGCCCTGCTCCACGCGCAGCCCGAGCACCACCGAGAGCACGCCGCAGCCGTACGCGTAGCCACCATCGATGAACCACCACCGCAGCGTCTTCCAAGGCTCCGTCGACGAGCACTACTTCACCAGGTCAAAGATCAAGACCTCGGACGCCCTCAAGCGACGCCATCGGGCTCGCCTTCATCGCCTCTGCCCGCTGCTCGCCGCCATGGATTCGCGGGCTCCAGTGCGTCCCCGCCCTTGCCGCTGGCTCCGTCCGAAGCGCTGTGAGCTCCTGCTCCTCCCTATATGCTCGCTTCCTCCGTTCCTGTCCGCTAGCTGCCGACGCCACAGCTAACCCTAGCTCCTCTGGCTTGCTCCATTGGATGCGCACGAGCGCGAGCTCCCTGTAGAACCCCTCCGCGCGTAGAATGGGCGCCGGAGCAGCCGTCCCGGCGTGCCTCCGTCGTCGGTTGACGTCACCGGCGGTTAAACTCCGGCGGGCTGACGTGGCAACATCTTTAACAGCTAAACACGCTAATTAACCCCACTCCCTGGACACTGACAGTGGGCCCTGCTACCTAATTAAACCGCTATTAGTTTTAAGTTAGTTTAGTTAACAAAACTAGCGGACCCACGCGTCAGAGTTGACTGGCTGACGTGGTAGTTGACCGGACCCACCTGTCTGTGGGACTAACCAGCCTGAGTCACTGACATGCTAGACCCACGCGTCAGGTTTGACCTGGACCGGGTCTGTTGACCTGCTGAGGTCAGCATGACGCAATGCTGATGTAGTAAATGATTTTCTGGATTTAAAATAAATCAAAAAATCCAGAAAATGTCCTAAACTTCTAAAAATCATATAAAATCAACCGTAGCTCCAAATCAAACAAATTATATATGAAAAATTATCAGAAAAATCCAATATATCCATCTATACTGGTTTCATGCATGTTAGAACACAATAACCTTGCTGTTTAGGTGAAACAAGTTAATGCACTAATATGACTTCATAAGATGGGTTTGCATTTGAATCTTTGGTTCAAATGGACTCATTTCAATCTGTTCTAGCTTGCATTAGCCCAAAACACATTCATATTGCCATGTCATAGCATGCATCATATTGCTGCATATCGCCATGTGTTGATTGTGTTCTTTCTGTGTTTGCCGGTGGTTGTTCCCTCTCGATAGACGTGGGTTCGACTATGAGATGGATGACACCGATGAAGAGATTTATTATCTTCAGAAGTGCCAGGCAAGCAAAAGCCCCTTGTTCATTCCGATACAATCCCACTCTCTCGCTCCTGCTCTCTTTTACTGCATTAGGACAACAACGACTCAATTGTTACTTGCCGCGGTAGTTGAACCCCTTTATCCTTTGCATGACCTGTCATTGCCACAGTAAATAGATGAAACCCACTAGCATGAATAGGAGTTGTTTGAGCCCTATTGTGCCTACTCATTCATGCTTGTTTGTCATGCCTGCTATTGCTTAGAGTTGTGTCAGGTCTGATTCATTCGGGATGAATTAGAGGTGTGTGAACATGTCCTATGGTGTGTAAGCTAAGCGTGTGAACACGATTTGGTAAAGGTAGCGGTGAGAGGCCATGTAGGAGTACATGGTGGGTTGTCTCATTGCAGCCGTCCTTAGGAACTGAGTTCTGTGTTTGTGATCCATGAAACAGATACTACCACGCATTGGGCCCGAAACCAATGGACCCTCTCGGCTTCTTGATCACCCTTGTCCTCTGTCCAGGAGTTGCAAGTAGTTTCTGGTGTTTGTAGTATGCTGGAGGCCGTGGGCAGTGCTGACCGGAGGGGTGGGCTGTGATGCGGTAGGCACGTGGCACGGTGTACCGGGCGCCCGTTTGGTGTCTTGGGAACCCTGTTCACATCGTTTGGGGCTGTGAGCGAAACCCCGGCCGGATCTCCTCATGGATGGAACCCGAATAGGCGATAAACCTGGACTAGAGACTTGAGTGTTTAGGTAGGCCGTGGCCGACACCCACGTTGGGCTTCCGCTTGAAGGTTGCCGAGTACATGTCGTGTAAACGACGGTAAGTGGTGAGAGCGTGTGTGAAGAAGTACACCCCTACAGGGTTAACATCATCTATTCGAATAGCCGTGTCCGCGGAAAAGGACTTCTGGGTTGCCTGTACAGTTCATAGACAAGTGAAAGTGGATACTCTAAAATACGCAAGATAAGCGTGAGTGCTATGGATGGTGTTCTCGTAGGGAGACGGGAGTGGATCCATAGTGGTGTATTGGTTGGTGAATATGTGGACTCGTGTGCGCCACCTCAAAAGAGTTACTTGCAGTCGTAGTTCAGGATAGCCACCGAGTCAAAGCTGGCTTGCTGTAGTTAAAACTCCACCATCCCCCTTTGTTGATAATGATGCATATGTAGATAGTTCTGATGTAAGTCTTGCTGGGTACATTTGTACTCACGTTTGCCTATTTTACGTTTTTGCAGAGAGACTTCAGTCTTGCTAGTAGTTCTGCATGGACTTCGACGTTTAGCTTGTTACCTCAGCTACGATCTTGTGCCCTCGGCAGGATCTGGTGGATAGTCAGGCTTCTCATCCTTTTTCATTTATAGTTGTCTGTACTCAGACAAGTTAAGCTTCCGCTTGCGTTTTGACTTGTATGCTCTGATTGTTGGGTCATGAGACCCATGTTTGTAATATCTCACTCCTCGGAGCCTATTGAATAAAATACTTGAGTTGTAGAGTCATGTTGTGATGCCATGTTGTATTTGCACATATCGAGCATATTGTGTGTATGTTATTGAAATGCTTGGTATGTGTGTGATCTGACTATCTAGCTGTTTATCCTTAGTAGCCCCTATTACCGGGAAATGTCTCCTAGTGTCTCCATCGAGCCATGGTAGCTTGCTACTGCTCCGGAACACTTAGGCTGGCCGGCATGTGTCCTTCTTCGTTCCTGTGTCTGTCCCTTCGGGGAAATGTCACGCGATGAATACCAGAGTCCTGTTAGCCCGCTATAGCCCGGTTCACCGGAGTCCTGCTAGCCCAGTGCTACAGCCTGGATTCACTCACTGACGACCGACACGTTCGATGCTGGGTCATGGATGCCTGTCCCTGTAAGTTTGTGCCACTTTGGGTTTATGACTAGCCATGTCAGCCCGGGCTCCTTATCATATGGATGCTAGTGACATTATCATATACGTGTGCCAAAAGGCGCAAACGGTCTCGGGCAAAGGTAAGGCGACACCCGTGGGGATACCGTGCGTGAGGCCGCAAAGTGATATGAGGTGTTACATGCTAGATCGATGTGGCATTGAGTCGGGGTCCTGACAGCTTTGGTATCAGAGCCTGACTGCCTGTAGGATTACCAAGCCAAACTGGTCGAATTGAGTCTAGAAATTCTTTAGTTATATAAGGGAATTGATTGTGGTTGGGAACGTAAGGCTCTTTTTACTCCTTATCCCTTATGCCTTCTGATCTGAGTCACCCTCTTCTTCTCTACGGGGTTAAGGAACTAGGCTTTCTCTTCTTTCTATCAGGATCACGTGTTACTAATCCGTAGACTTATAAGATTGTTGGATTTAAGTTTCAGTTCAGTTCCTACTACTTCCGTATGTTACTTGTTGATCTCGAAACCTTGATATTCTACTTCTGAGTGGTTATGCCACCATTTCTGTAGCATGTCTCCAATATTTTTGAGCATTTACAGCAGTTATGCTGTCCGAGTCATCCCAGGTTTCTGAAGAGTCTGATGCATTTGCAAATCCTTTCCTTCTGGTTTCGTTGTTCTTTTGGGCCAGGTTAATCACACTAATTGCTGAGTTGAGGTATTCTTCTGTCTCGGCATTTATGTTGGAGCTATTATTATGACCCTAGATGTCTAAAGTATCACCTAGTAATCTAGCCATGATTTGTGTTCCCAGTGTGATGATTCTGGCCATCATTCTCGAAAGCATCTCGTGATGTTATTAGTTAGTAGGTATTCTACTCCTGGGTTTTTGAGCCCAAGATTCACCTTGCCTCATGTTGATAGTGTTTGCTCGTACCTTTAGGATATTAGTAACCTTTGCGATAGCCTCGAGGTCCGTGGTATTTCCTTCTTCCAAATACCATGAACTGCTTATGGCAGAAGTTCTTTTGAACCAAAAGATCACAACTAGAGCTCTGGATGAGTTCATGATTCTATGTTGTGACTCTGCCAGTTCTACCTTTCCGCATGGGTTGTCCGGAAGAAATATGTTGAACTCGTTCGACATGCTAATCCATGCATCCACAACTCAGAAAGTCATATGTTCTTTTGAGTTGTTCCCCCTTTAGTTGTATTCTGACCCGCGTCTATCAATTGATAGTCAAGAGTATGCGTGCATTCGTTCATCGATGCCTATTACTCTTGTGGTCCGTCAAGCCATTCTATTCCGGAATGACTAGGAGAAACAAACTCCAGTACCTCATCCATATCTAGTATTTGGTCAAAGCAGTTGTATTCCGCAGATCAAAGTGCCAACCCATCTTCTGGTATGTTCCACCTTGGAGTATTACCATTTTTATATCAAGAATATCATGGGAATTGCACACCATCCTATGAACTCTTGATACAGTGATACTCTCTCCATCATTATTTATTTCTCGGTTCCCGTGTTGTTGCAACCGGAGTCGACAAGTGAATCGTGATGTGTGAAATCAATACTACTAGCAACCTTGTTGCTTGGTAGTTAAAGGACAATAATTTCATTCTTAGCGTGTTGGTTCTTGAATCATCATTCTAAGACTGATCGTGCTACCTAGTCCTTATTTCCGGTGCACTCTTCGATCAATGAGTTAGGATTATTCAAACCCTTGCTCTGTTGATCATATCGTCTTGCCCTGAAAAGCAAGATTATTCTCGAGCTTAGTAACCTATCGGTGGTTTGTGATTTTCCGAATATCTTCTCGGAAGTATTACCAGGTTGTCACCTGACCGCTATGTTGAGTTCGTGATCAAGATGGTTTCTTGTAAACCACCCCTTCTCCAAGAATCTGTGTGGGATACCCCTGAGCTAGTTGGTCAAGCTAAACAACAACTTGGAGAGTTGGAAGATAAAAGCATAGCCAAGTTTAGTTCGTTCCAAGGGATATCTTCACGTTTGTGTGTGTTGAAGAAAGATGATATATTCATCGATTGATCCTCGTGGTCAGTTGTTGGATCTATTGTCTTGTCAAAACTTCGATTTGAGTGTGGGCTATCGTCAAATCAAATCAGAACCAGTGATGTTCTTAATGTTGTCTTACTCGTGGTTGATCCCTCGAGCATACACCATTATATCCTTTGGTCTGACCAATACTATCACTTGTTCACATAATTATGGAATTCCATTTACATGGAAATCTCGATAACTTGTTGTTGAGCCCATCAGCAGCATTTTGTCTCCTCTATGATTTGTGTTGAACATCCAGCTAGTGTTGGAAACTTTTGAAAGCATTTCTTCATGCTAGCTCATGAAGCATATGTTTGGATGAAAGAAGTGACTTCTCCAAGTTCACGTGCATTAGGTGTAAGTTGCCACCATGAATTTGAGAAAGGTTTGTTTTGTTTCCCCTGGAATCATCCCAAATTAGTCAAACATGTGCAAAGTATACTATGGTTTGGTAGATTAATTACCTCCACTCCATATGTATTCCGTAGCACACCAAGCCACTGATTGATTTGTTCAAGGAGAAGAAGCTCCTTCTTAAGAGTATACCTTATGCAAGGACTTTGATATTCTTGATGAGGATTCCCCACCAGAAATTGGTAGTGTTTTATTGTAAGACTACCATGTGATCATGTTTGTCTGAGACAACTGTTCACATATTTGTAGCAGAACCAGCTCATGTTTTGGAGCTTGCTATCGTAGTTCATTTTCCTGAGAATCTCGCAACGTCATCTCTTCGGTTTGTGTTGCAAATTTCCTTTTCCAGACATGCTGTCTGAAATGTCCTTTTACCAACCAGATCTGAATCTCAGGCAGATATGATGGTTGGAACTATTCCAAGGTCTATGATGTAGGTCCCGACAAGGTTGATGTTGGCCGACACACCTAGTCGGAAGATCTATTATTGTAGTATCTTGAATGAGCAATTCGACCATCTTCTCCATGAGGATTTGGTATGACTTATTCCACAAGTTGTTCCTTATGGATTTTTGTGCTTCCGAAGTCCGACCTTTACTTGATGGCCATGTTGATGTTTTAAGCATTGACCATGGTACCTAGTACATCAAGGAGAACATTAGAAGCAGAGTGCTAAATGTCTCTCGGTCGATCATCCAGATTTTGTTTCCTTGGCATTGCTAGGGTGAAATCTGAGAAAGTGTTGTCTTACTTTCCATCTGCATCCTCCATCGTTATTCATCATGGTAGTATGTAGTTGTATTAACATTCTTTTCATAGATGTTGGTAGAACTATGATGATTATGGAATTGATCGAGTTCTTGAGAGCACACGCAAGCAAAATCATTCCTTGTGTTGTCTTCAACAAGGTAATCCACATCATCCATTCTAATTCGGGTATGCCATTCTACCGAACCCCTCCAAACGATCGCTCGAGAATTGCCTTAGGCTGGTATAAAGAGTTTCAATGATCTCTGAATCAAAGGTAATTCTTTTTGCCACTTAAGGGGATATTTCTACAAGTCACCTTCCCTAAGGTGCCCCGTTATGCTATCATGGCAACCCAACTCCTCGCTATGTCGACAACGGTTCACCACCTTCTTAAGTGTGGAATTGTTGTCTACCTAGTGAACCTTCGTCATCTGTCTTACACCATCACTCTAGTTTTATGCTTCGTGTCTCAGCTTGAGAGATGTCTCCATGTCTCACTCCGCAAGTTAATCCTGAGTTGTTCAATCTTCGAGAAGATCGATCCTTCTAGAGTTTCCTTCTCCTCTCTTTATCATGTTGGATGTAGTTCCCAAAGCAAGACGTCGGGATACAAGGTGGTGCAATGAATCAACATCTTCAAGAAGGGCAAATGGATCATGAAGATTGTGATAGTTTTGTGATCCCCCTTTCCTCTTACCTCACGTCTTGAATCTCGGGGCGAGATTCTTGTTCAGTGGGGGTGAGTTGTCACATCCCTAGTTCTGGTATGACCTAGACTAGTTGGTCATGTGTGCATCATGTTTAACTTTTCAAATGAATTTGAATTGGGGAATTGGAGAGCCCCAGAAATCATTTCAAAAAAAAATGATCAACATTAAAAATTGTTTCAAATGTTTCCAAGGAAATGTTCTTTTTCAGCTTTGAAAAATATTGGCAAGAATAAAATTCAAACCAATATTTTTGGAGGTTCAAAAGTATTTATCTTGGGCCTTTGAGTTAAATCCTATATTATTTGAATTGGATTATATTCATAATAATTACTTTACTAATCCAATAATTCTGAAAATTGGTGAGTGGCCCTGAATATATTATACATAGCCACATGATTATTTTCAGAAGCTAAAAAAATAGTTTAGTGCCTGAACTAAATCGGAACACAGAAAACGAAATAGAAAACAAAAAAAAACAGAAAAGAGGGAAACTTACCTGGCACTCACCTGGCCTCACCCACCTGGCCCACCTGGCGGCCCAAGTGGCCGGCCCAGCCCACCTACCTCCTCGCTCGTCGTCTTCCTCCTGCCAGTAGGCAGGAGCGAACACGCGCGCACCCGCGGAGCCCTCCACCTCCTGCTTCGCGCTGGAGGCCGCCCCTTCGTCCTAATCCGCGCCACGGAGACGCCCAGCACCTTCCCCCTCACTTCCCCCAACTCTCTGGTGCCTCTCTCCCTGTATAGCCCTGCTCCACGCGCAGCCCGAGCACCACCGAGAGCACGCCGCAGCCGTACGCGTAGCCACCGTCGATGAACCACCACCGCAGCGTATTCCAAGGCTCCGTCGATGAGCACTACTTCACCAGGTCAAAGATCAAGACCTCGGACGCCCTCAAGCGACGCCATCGGGCTCGCCTTCATCGTCTCTGCCTGCTGCTCGCCGCCGTGGATTCGCGGGCTCCAGTGTGTCCCCGCCCTTGCCGCTGGCTCCGTCCGAAGCGCTGTGAGCTCCTGCTCCTCCCTATATGCTCGCTTCCTCTGTTCCCGTCCGCTAGCTGCCGTCCCTGCGAGCCCGAACTCCGGCCGCCGTCTCCCTCGCTGCTGCCGACGCCACAGCTAACCCCAGCTCCTCTGGCTTGCTCCATTGGATGCGCACGAGCGTGAGCTCCCTGTAGAACCCCTCCGCGCGTAGAATGGGCACCGGAGCAGCCGTCCCGGCGTGCCTCCGTCGTCGGTTGACGTCACCGGCGGTTAAACTCCGGCGGGCTGACGTGGCAACGTCTTTAACAGCTAAACACGCTAATTAACCCCACTCCCTGGACACTGACAGTGGGCCCTGCTGCCTAATTAAACCGCTATTAGTTTTAAGTTAGTTTAGTTAACAAAACTAGCGGACCCACGCGTCAGAGTTGACTGGCTGACGTGGCAGTTGACCGGACCCACCTGTCTGTGGGACTAACCAGCCCGAGTCACTGACATGCTGGACCCACGCGTCAGGTTTGACCTGGACCGGGTCTGTTGACCTGCTGAGGTCAGCATGACGCAATGCTGACGCAGTAAATGATTTTCTGGATTTAAAATAAATCAAAAAAATCCAGAAAATGTCCTAAACTTCTAAAAATCATATAAAATCAACCGTAGCTCCAAATTAAACAAATTATATATGAAAAATTATCAGAAAAATCCAATCTATCCATCTGTACTGGCTTCATGCATGTTAGAACACAATAAGCTTGCTGTTTAGGTGAAACAAGTTAATGCACTAATATGACTTCATAAGATGGGTTTGCATTTGAATCTTTGGTTCAAATGGACTCATTTCAATCTGTTCTAGCTTGCATTAGCCCAAAACACATTCATATTGCCATGTCATAGCATGCATCATATTGCTGCATATCGCCATGTGTTGATTGTGTTCTTTCTGTGTTTGCCGGTGGTTGTTCCCTCTCGATAGACGTGGGTTCGACGATGAGATCGATGACACCGATGAAGAGCTTTATTATCTTCAGAAGTGCCAGGCAAGCAAAACCCCCTTGTTCATTTCGATACAATCCCACTCTCTCGCTCCTGCTCTCTTTTACTGCATTAGGACAACAATGACTCAAATGTTACTTGCTGCGGTAGTTGAACCCCTTTATCCTTTGCATGACCTGTCATTGCCACAGTAAATAGATGAAACCCACTAGCATGAATAGGAGTTGTTTGAGCCCTGTTGTGCCTACTCATTCATGCTTGTTTGTCATGCCTGCTATTGCTTAGAGTTGTGTCAGGTCTGATTCATCCGGGATGAATCAGAGGTGTGTGAACATGTCCTACGGTGTGTAAGCTAAGCGTGTGAACACGATTTGGTAAAGGTAGCGGTGAGAGGCCATGTAGGAGTACATGGTGGGTTGTCTCATTGCAGCCGTCCTCAGGAACTGAGTTCTGTGTTTGTGATCCATGAAACAGATACTACCATGCATTGGGCCCGAAACCAGTGGACCCTCTCGGCTTCTTGATCACCCTTGTCCTCTGTCCAGGAGTTGCAAGTAGTTTCTGGTGTTTGTAGTATGCTGGAGGCCATGGGCAGCGCTGACCGGAGGGGTGGGCTGTGATGCGGTAGGCACGTGGCACGGTGTACCGTGCGCCTGTTTGGTGTCTCGGGAACCCTGTTCACATCGTTTGGGGCTGTGAGCGAAACCCCGGCCGGATCTCCTCATGGATGGAACCCGAATAGGCGATAAACCTGGACTAGAGACTTGAGTGTTTAGGTAGGCCGTGGCCGACACCCACGTTGGGCTTCCGCTTGAAGGTTGCCGAGTACATGTCGTGTAAACGGCGGTAAGTGGTGAGAGCGTGTGTGAAGAAGTACACCCCTACAGGGTTAACATCATCTATTCGAATAGCCGTGTCCGTGGAAAAGGACTTCTGGGTTGCCTGTATAGTTCATAGACAAGTGAAAGTGGATACTCTAAAATACGCAAGATAAGCGTGAGTGCTATGGATGGCGTTCTCGTAGGGAGACGGGAGTGGATCCATAGTGGTGTATTGGTTGGTGAATATGTGGACTCGTGTGCACCACCTCAAAAGAGTTACTTGCAGTCGTAGTTCAGGATAGCCACCGAGTCAAAGCTGGCTTGCTGCAGTTAAAACTCCACCACCCCCCTTTGTTGATAATGATGCATATGTAGATAGTTCTGATGTAAGTCTTGCTGGGTACATTTGTACTCACGTTTGCCTATTTTACGTTTTTGTAGAGAGACTTCAGTCTCGCTAGTAGTTCCGCGTGGACTTCGATGTTTAGCTTGTTACCTCAGCTACGATCTTGTGCCCTCGGAAGGATCTGGTGGATAGTCAGGCTTCTTAGCCTTTTTCATTTATAGTTGTCTGTACTCAGACAAATTAAGCTTCCGCTTGCGTTTTGACTTGTATGCTCTGATTGTTGGGTCATGAGACCCATGTTTGTAATATCTCGCTCCTCGAAGCCTATTGAATAAAATACTTGAGTTGTAGAGTCATGTTGTGATGCCATGTTGTATTTGCACATATCGAGCATATTGTGTGTATGTTATTGAAATGCTTGGTATGTGTGGGATCTGACTATCTACTTGTTTATCCTTAGTAGCCCCTATTACCGGGAAATGTCTCCTAGTGTCTCCATCGAGCCATGGTAGCTTGCTACTGCTCCGGAACACTTAGGCTGGCCGGCATGTGTCCTTCTTCGTTCCTGTGTCTGTCCCTTCGGGGAAATGTCATGCGATGAATACCGGAGTCCTGTTAGCCCGCTACAGCCCAGTTCACCGGAGTCCTGCTAGCCCAGTTCTACAGCCTGGATTCACTCGCTGACGACCGACACATTCGATGCTGGGTCATGGATGCCTGTCCCTGTAAGTTTGTGCCACTTTGGGTTTACGACTAGCCATGTCAGCCCGGGCTCCTTATCATATGGATGCTAGCGACATTATCATATACGTGTGCCAAAAGGCGCAAACGGTCCCGGGCAAAGGTAAGGCGACACCCGTGGGGATACCGTGCGTGAGGCCGCAAAGTGATATGAGGTGTTACATGCTAGATCGATGTGGCATTGAGTCGGGGTCCTGACATGAGCCATGCAAATCTGTTGTTAATTCTGTGATGAAATGCCTACCTGTGAAGCTAAAAATGATTTTTAGTGAAAATAACGGGCAAGCCATGGAGGACCCGCAGTTCAAATTCCAGCCGGTTCCAGCTGAATCGGCCGAAGGTGGTCTGAATTGTCGGGAGTAGCTATGAGGGTCGGAAACGCATGCTTTTTGGCGTCCGTTCGGAAAATAGGGTCTGCTTTGAGATAGACATGGAATGGCGCCGTTTGGTGTGACCCTCCTTGTAGCCGCTTCACGAAAAACGCATGTCTTTAGCATTCAAAAAATGAAAAACGGTTTTTGAATTTTTTACGGTGTTTTCAAAAACCAGCGGATTTCGTCACGGCGCTCGTCCATGGCTATGGTTTGAGTCATGTTTTTAGCATTCAAAAAATGAAACTTATATTGTTTCATACATGAGCATGCACAAAAACCAATAATTTTATCTTTCATCCATGAGCATGCATAAAAAATTTCAATTCCCATCAATTTCGAAACTGAATAATCATTGTTAAGAAATTGACATGTTTAGATGACACTATCATACAACATCCATGAGCATGCACAAAATTAAATCTGACATACTTAACATTGACATGTTCAGATTACACTAACAAGATTAAACCTAACATGCTTAACATTGCCACTTCATTTTCTTAACATCTTCACTCCTCCTTCTTCTCCTTCATCAACCTGATGCGCTCAGAGTGGCGAATCCCAACGCGGACGTACTCCTCTACCACAATTGGCATGGTCCTGTCGCCAAGCTGTGGGATTGCAGGCGCCACCACCATCGCGAGGTCGTCGTCCGCCACCACCATAGCAAGGTCGTCGTCCGCCGCCACCATAGCAAGGTCGTCGTCCGCCACCACCATAGCAAGGTCGTCGTCCGCCACCACCATAGCAAGGTCGTCATCCGCCACCACCATAGTAGGGTCGTCATCAGCCACCATCATAGCATGGTCATCGTCAGCCAGAATAGGCTGCTCCTCTTCATCCCCGCTCTGCTCCTTGTCATCCCCGCTGCTGCTCCCATTGCCTGGCCAAAATGCAACAAAGTGTGAACATGGTGTTGCCGTCGTGTAGGTAGAGGAAGCCAAAAGGACATGAAGAAGAGAGGCAGAGAGCTTACTGGCATCGTCGCCGTGCTGGTAGTACATGCGGCACATGGTGTTGTCGAACATCTTCATGGCGAACATGTCATCGCCGTCGTAGCGGAAGACAAGGAAGTACCCGAGCTGTAGCTCCTGGGCGCGGGCGAAATGCTCCCAGCCGGGCCCTAGGTACATGTGGCCTTCACCATCGAACACCACCAACACGTCCCACAGCCTGTGAAGCCCGCTGTCGGCCTCCCGCAGCTTCACTTTGTGGGGCTCACGGCCGGCGAGTATCTTCGCAAACTTGTCAGGCAGCCTGTGCAGCGAGGGTCAAGTAGTGGTTAATTGTGGCAATCAAGCACTAGACAGCAGAGTGATGATAAAGAAATGAGTGATGATAAATATACCTGCCTACTGCAAGATTTCTCAATTACGATCTCGAAGAACTCGAAACCTTCCAAGCCAGCCATCTCACCTGAAAAGCAGCATTGTAAATTAAACAATAGGACTGGACAGAAATAGGAAACAAGCACTTCAAAACAGTAGAATAATTACTACATGTGTTTGCCAGGGCCTCAATTTGGAATACTACTATAAATGGCAATGGCCTCAATTTGCTCCTACTATAAACAAGCACATCAACATCAATAGCATACTAAACTAACACAGCAACAGCAACATCATCAGGTGACCACCAACAGCAACAACACTAAAATCTACTATAAATTGACCAGAACACATCAACATAAATTGACCAGAACCATATCTATTATAAATGGACCAATAGTGTACAGCAAAACAACAGTTTCAATATTACAATATAAAGAAGTCTCAGGTTTATCAAGCACAGCAAAACAACAGTGTGACTAAAGAAAATTATAGCAAGAAATACTTCATGCATCATCAAGAGATTATGATCATTTGAGCTAGCATGATCACATTACATGATGCACACATATGCAAACTTATATGAATATAACATCAAAATAGAAAAAACAAGAGACCAAGAAAATCTTAGCAGTGCAAACACCTAGATAGAATTGTATTTGTACACATCAGAACATAAGAACCAACCTAGCAGTGCTTAGCATGATCACATTGTAATTGTACACCTACATAGCAATGCTTAGCCACTCGGGTAAAACATTACAAAAAGAAAAACAAATTAGAACACACTAGTGTCTCACTGCCTCATGATGCTCATACTTGCTGTATATCAAATGGCACAGAACATTCTACAGCTCATACCAAGTGTCTCATACATCCGAACTTATCTAATTCCTTAACTGAATCCTTAACTGAATACTTGACAAGAACCCTTAACTGAATAATCCTTGACAGCATACTTCCCACTCTTATCAAAAGGCACAAAGCATACTTGACAGCATAATCCTTAACTGAATCAATTCCCACTACTCAAACCCTAATCTAATCCAACCCTAATCTAATCTAATGCAGTCCCAATCAAACCCTAACCAAATCAAACCCTAATCTAATCCAATCCCTATCTAATCTAATCCAATCTAGGCGATGGTAAGAACCCTAATCTAACCAGTAGCAGAAAACTAATCCAACCAGGAAGGAGAGAGAGAGGAAGGAGTCGGCGGCGGTGGGAGAGGAAGGAGTCGGCAGTGGTGGGAGAGGAAGGAGCCGGCGGCGGTGGGGAGGCTGGCGGTGGAAGAGGAAGGAGCCGGCAGCGGTGGGCGGTGCCGTCGATGGAGAGGAGGAGCGGGTCGAGTGGTGAGGAGAAGTGGGGAAAAGAGAGGGAGCGGGTCCACTTATCAGCGGGTTCGGTGTTTGCTACGTGACTGGTTTGATATATTAAAAAGGGTGGGCATAGATTACAAAACCAACAGCCTCTTCCTAGCCTAGTGGTCGAAACACAGTGAAATAAGTGCCAGGTCGTGGGTTCGAGCCCCCCGCGCGCATATTTTTTGGCCACGCGCATATTTTTGGTAGCTTGGGTACAATATCAAAATGGCCCACTTGTCAGTGAGGTGTGTGCTTGATACTTTGATATATTCAAAAAGGTTGGCAAAATTCAGTTAAAATAGCTTCTTCAGTTCAAAAAAATACTAAATGATAACAAAAACTACTAGACAACATTCTGTATGATCTGACCAAAACTTGAACTAAATGATCATCAAAACTTGAACTAAAGATGTTCAAAAAATCTTCTGTATGATCATTTTGCAATCTTTTGCATTACAAGACAACATTTTGACAACATTCTGAGCACAACAGCTCCATGCCATCAGAACACAACTTGTAGATCACCAAAATTTGAATCTCCATCAGTACAAAACTTCATTTTGCCATCAACTCCATGCCATCCGAACACAACATCTCAATTCAGTTCAAAAAACTTCATGAAGTAAAACAACATCACATCACAACCAAAAACAGCATCTGCTACAGCATGTGCATCTTCAGTTCACCAAAAATAGCATCATATCACAACCAAAAACTACATCAGTATCTTCATCACATCACAACCATAAGTCTAATTCAGTGAAGAAATTTTATTCAGTTTGATATCCAAAATGCACAACAAGTGTTTTGCATCCAAAATTCTTACAAAATACTACAACCATCAGGATCACATCAAATGCTTACACAAGGAAATCAAATGTTTTGCATGTTGCATCAAATACAGCCATCAGGATCACACCACTATAGCCATCAGGATCACACCACTACAGCCATCAGGATCTTCAAGCATTTTGCTACCTGGAGATAATTGTAGTACATCAGGATCACCATGCATATGCACAAGAAGGAAAACTACAGAGAGTTAGAAGGATCACCAAGGAGACAAAATTTACCTTCATGTCCATTCGCTACTCATCATCGTCGATACGAAAACAAGGAACTCTAAGCCCACTCCTGTTTTCCTCATCGTCACTACAATATTGCAGCATAGTATGATCAGTCCGGTTTTCCTCATCCTCGCTCTCATGTCCATCCTCTACCACCTTTCTTCTTTTCTTGATGCCTTCAACTGTTGCAGCACCAATGATCACACGTTCCCGGTCCCTTCGCACTCTGTTTTGCACCGGAACTTCCATAGAGTCATCATTAGCTTGCAACGGAACTTCCGTAGAGTCATCATCTTGGTATGTTAGTCCACCATTACCGGGGCCATTTTCCACTTCTGTTTCAGTCACACTGTTGGAAATATTCCCTAGAGGCAACAATAAAAGGATTATTATTATATTTCCTTGTTCATGATAATTGTATTTATTCATGCTATAACTGTATTATCCGGAAATCGTAATACACGTGTGAATACATAGACCATAATA
The DNA here is from genome assembly GCF_002162155.2 of Triticum dicoccoides. Classification (NCBI taxonomy): domain Eukaryota; kingdom Viridiplantae; phylum Streptophyta; class Magnoliopsida; order Poales; family Poaceae; genus Triticum; species Triticum dicoccoides. The sequence goes on from NC_041389.1 coordinate 160,150,997, forward strand.
TGTCCCTAGTAAGCCTCTAGTTGACTAGCTCGTTGATCAACAGATAGTCATGGTTTCCTGGCTATGGACATTAGATGTCGTTGATAACGGGATCACATCATTAGGAGAATGATGTGATGGACAAGACCCAATCCTAAGCATAGCACAAGATCGTGTAGTTCGTTTGCTAGAGCTTTTCCAATGTCAAGTATCTTTTCCTTAGACCATGAGATCGTGTAACTCCCGGATACCGTAGGAGTGCTTTGGGTGTACCAAACGTCACAACGTAACTGGGTGACTATAAAGGTGCACTACATGTATCTCCGAAAGTGTCTGTTGGGTTGACACGGACCGAGACTGGGATTTGTCACTCCGTATGACGGAGAGGTATCTCTGGGCCCACTCGGTAATGCATCATCATAATGAGCTCAAAGTGACCAAGTGTTTGGTCACGGGATCATGCATTACGGTACGAGTAAAGTGACTTGCCGGTAATGAGACTGAACGAGGTATTGGGATACCGACGATCGAGTCTCGGGCAAGTAACGTACCGATTGACAAAGGGAATTGTATACGGGGTTGATCGAATCCTCGACATCGTGGTTCATCCGATGAAATCATCATGGAACATGTGGGAGCCAACATGGGTATCCAGATCCCCCTGTTGGTTATTGGTCGGAGAGCTGTCTCGGTCATGTCTGCGTGTCTCCCGAACCCGTAGGGTCTACACACTTAAGGTTCGGTGACGCTAGGGTTATTAGGAAGACTTGTATGTGACTACCGAATGTTGTTTGGAGTCTCGGATGAGATCCCAGACGTCACGAGGAGTTCCGGAATAGTCTGGAGGTGAAGATTTATATATACGAAGTGCTGTTTCGGCCATCGAGAAAGTTTCGGGGTCACCCGATATTGTACCGGGACCACCGGAAGAGTCCCGGGGGTCCACCGGGTGGGGCCACCCATCCCGGAGGGCCCCGTGGGCTGAAGTGGGTAGGGGACCAGCCCCTGGTGGGCTGGTGCGCCCCCCCTGGGCCCCCCTCTGCGCCTAGGGTTGGGAACCCTAGGGGAGGGGGCGCCTCCACTTGCCTTGGGGGGCACTCCACCCCCCTTGGCCGCCGCCCCCTCCCCTAGAGATCCCATCTCTAGGGCCGGCTACCCCCCTGGGGACCTATATAAAGGAGGGGGGAGGGAGGGCAGCCGCACCCCTGAGTCTTGGCGCCTCCCTCCCCCTGCTACACCTCTTCCTCCTCCCGCGGTTGCTTGGCGAAGCCCTGCCGGAGTACTGCTTCTCCACCACCACCACACCGTCGTGCTGCTGCTAGAGTCTTCTTCCTCAACCTTCCTTCCCCCTTGCTGGATCAAGAAGGAGGAGACGTCATCCGCTCCGTACGTGTGTTGAATGCGGAGGTGCTGTCCGTTCAGCACTTGGTCATCGGTGATTTGGATCACGGCGAGTACGACTCCATCATCCCCGTTCGCTTGAACGCTTCCGCTCGCGATCTACAAGGGTATGTAGATGCAATCCTATCACTCATTGCTTAGATGAACTCATAGATGGATCTTGGTGAAACGGTAGGAAATTTTTTAATTTTCTGCAACGTTCCCCAACAGTGGCATCATGAGCTAGGTCTATGCGTAGTTCTCTATTGCACGAGTAGAACACAATTTTGTTGTGGGCGTAGATGTTGTCAACTCTCTTGCCGCTACTAGTCTTATTTTGCTTCAGCGGTATTGTGGGGTGAAGCGGCCCGGACCGACCTTACACATACATTTATGTGAGACAGGTTCCACCGACTGACATGCACTAGTTGCATAAGGTGGCTAGCGGGTGTCTGTCTCTCCCACTTTAGTTGGAGCGGATTCGAGGAAAAGGGTCCTTATGAAGGGTAAATATAAGTTGAAAAATCACGTTGTGGCTTTAACGTAGGTAAGAAAACGTACTTGCTAGATCACCTATAGAAGCCATGTAAAAACTTGCATCAACAATTAGAGGACGTCTAACTTGTTTTTGCAGCAAGTGTCTTGTGATGTGATATGGCCAAAGTTGTGATGAATGATGAATGATATATATGTGATGTATGAGATCATGTTCTTGTAATAGGAATCACGACTTGCATGTCGATGAGTATGACAACCGGCAGGAGCCATAGGAGTTGTCTTTATTTTTGTATGACCTGCGTGTCATTGAAGAACGCCATGTAAATTACTTTACTTTATTGCTAAACATTAGCCATAGAAGTAGAAGTAGTTGTTGGCGTGACAACTTCATGAAGACACGATGATGGAGATCATGATGATGGAGATCATGGTGTCATGCCGGTGACGAAGATGATCATGGAGCCCCGAAGATGGAGATCAAAGGAGCTATATGATATTGGCCATATCATGTCACTACTATATAATTGCATGTGATGTTTATTATGTTTATGCATCTTGTTTACTTAGAACGACGGTAGTAAATAAGATGATCCCTTATAATAATTTCAAGAAGTGTTCTCCCCTAACTATGTGCCGTTGCTAAAGTTCGTCGTTTCGAAGCACCACGTGATGATCGGGTGTGATAGATTCTTACGTTCACATACAACGGGTGTAAGACAGTTTTACACATGCAAAAACACTTAGGGTTAACTTGACGAGCCTAGCATGTACAGACATGGCCTCGGAACACAGAGACCGAAAGGTCGAACATGAGTCGTATGGAAGATACGATCAACATGGAGATGTTCACCGATGATGACTAGTCCGTCTCACGTGATGATCGGACACGGCCTAGTCGACTCGGATCGTGTAACACTTAGATGACTAGAAGGATGTCTAATCTGAGTGGGAGTTCATTGAAATAATTTGATTAGATGAACTTAATTATCATGAACTTAGTGTAAAACCTTTGCAAATATGTCTTGTAGATCAAATGGCCAACGCTCATGTCAACATGAACTTCAACGCGTTCCTAGAGAAAACCAAGCTGAAAGATGATGGCAGCAACTAGACGGACTGGGTCCGGAACCTGAGGATCATCCTCATAGCTGCCAAGAAAGCATATGTCCTAGATGGACCGCTAGGTGAAGCACCCATCCCAGAGAACCAAGACGTTATGAACGCTTGGCAATCACGTGCTGATGATTACTCCCTCGTTCAGTGTGGCATGCTTTACAGCTTAGAACCGGGGCTCCAAAAGCGTTTTGAGCAACACGGAGCATATGAGATGTTCGAGGAGCTGAAAATGGTTTTCCAAGCTCATGCCCGGGTCGAGAGATATGAAGTCTCCGACAAGTTCTACAGTTGTAAGATGGAGGAAAATAGTTCTGTCAGTGAGCACATACTCAAAATGTCTGGGTTGCACAACCGCCTGTCCCAGCTGGACATTAACCTCCCGGACGAGGCGGTCATTGACAGAATCCTTCAGTCGCTCCCACCAAGCTAGAAGAGCTTTGTGATGAACTACAATATGCAGGGGATGGTGAAAACTATTCCTGAAGTATTTTCAATGTTGAAGTCAGCAGAGGTAGAAATCAAGAAAGAACATCAAGTGTTGATGGTCAATAAAACCACCAAGTTCAAGAAGGGCAAGGGTAAGAAGAACTTCAAGAAGGACGGCAAGGAAGTTGCCGCGCCTGGTAAGCCAGTTGCCAGGAAGAAGTCAAGCAATGGACCCAAGCCTGAGACTGAGTGCTTTTATTGCAAAGGGAAGGGTCATTGGAAGCGGAACTGCCCCAAATACATAGCGGACAAGAAGGCCGGCAACACTAAAGGTATATGTGATATACATGTAATTGATGTGTACCTTACCAGTACTCGTAGTAACTCCTAGGTATTTGATACCGGTGCCGTTGCTCACATTTGTAACTCACAGCAGGAGCTGCGTAATAAGCGGAGACTAGCGAAGGACGAGGTGACGATGCGCGTCGGGAATGGTTCCAAGGTCGATGTGATCGCCGTCGGCACGCTACCTCTACATTTACCTACGGGATTAGTTTTAAACCTCAATAATTGTTATTTAGTGCCAAGTTTGAGCATGAACATTGTATCTGGATCTCGTTTGATACGAGATGGCTACTCATTTAAATCCGAGAATAATGGTTGTTCTATTTATATGAGAGATATGTTTTATGGTCATCCCCCGATGGTCAATGGTTTATTCTTAATGAATCTCGAGCGTAATGTTACACATATTCATAGTGTGAATACCAAAAGATGTAAAGTTGATAACGATAGTCCCACATACTTGTGGCACTGCCACCTTGGTCACATTTGTGTCAAGCGCATGAAGAAGCTCCATGCTGATGGACTTTTAGAGTCTCTAGATTATGAATCATTTGACACATGCGAACCTTGCCTCATGGGCAAAATGACCAAGACTCCGTTCTCCGGAACAATGGACCGAGCAACCAACTTGTTGGAAATCATACATACCGATGTGTGCAGTCCAATGAGCGTTGAGGCTCGCGGAGGATATCGTTATGTTCTCACTCTCACTGATGACTTGGGTAGATATGGGTATGTCTACTTGATGAAACACAAGTCTGAGACCTTTGAAAAGTTCAAGGAATTTCAGAATGAGGTAGAGAATCAACATGACCGAAAGATAAAGTTCCTACGATCAGATCGTGGAGGAGAATATTTAAGTCACGAATTTGGTACACACTTAAGGAAATGTGGAATCGTTTCACAACTCACGCCGCCTGGAACACCTCAGCATAACAGTGTGTCCGAACGTTGTAATCGCACTCTATTGGATATGGTGCGGTCTATGATGTCTCTTACCGATATACCGCTATCATTTTGGGGATACGCTCTAGAGACAGCTACATTCACTTTAAATAGGGCACCGTCTAAATCCGTTGAGACGACACCGTATGAATTATGGTTTGGGAAGAAACCTAAGCTGTCGTTTCTAAAAGTTTGGGGATGCGATGCTTATGTCAAGAAACTTCAACCTGAAAAGCTCGAACCCAAGTCGGAAAAATGCGTCTTCATAGGATACCCTAAGGAAACCATTGGGTACACCTTTTACTTAAGATCCGAGGGCAAGATCTTTGTTGCCAAGAATGGATCCTTTTTGGAAAAAGAGTTTCTCTCGAAAGAAGTAAGTGGGAGGAAAGTAGAACTCGATGAAGTACTACCTCTTGAACAGGAAAGTAGTGCAGCTCAGGAAAATGTTCTTGTGATGCCTACACCGACTGGAGAGGAAAATAATGATGATGATCAATGTACTTCGGACCAAGTTGCTACTGAACTTCGTAGGTCCACAAGGACACGTTCCGCACCAGAGTGGTACGGCAACCCTGTCCTGGAAATCATGTTGTTAGACAACGGTGAACCTTCGAACCATGAAGAAGCGATGGCGGGCCCAGATTCCAACAAATGGCTTGAAGCCATGCGATCCGAGATAGAATCCATGTATGAAAACAAAGTATGGACTTTGACAGACTTGCCCGATGATCGGCGAGCGATAGAAAACAAATGGATCTTTAAGAAGAAGACAGAGGTGGATGGAAATGTTACCATCTATAAAGCTCGACTTGTCGCTAAGGGTTATCGACAAGTTCAAGGGGTTGACTACGATGAGACATTCTCTCCCGTAGCGAAGCTGAAGTCCGTCCGAATCATGTTAGCAATTGCCGCATACTATGATTATGAGATATGGCAGATGGACGTCAAAACGGCATTCCTTAACGGACATCTTAAGGAAGAACTGTATATGATGCAGCCGGAAGGTTTTGTCGATCCTAAGAATGCTAACAAAGTATGCAAGCTCCAGCGATCCATTTATGGGCTGGTGCAAGCATCTCAGAGTTGGAACATTCGCTTTGATGAGATGATAAAAGCGTTTGGGTTTATGCAGACTTATGGAGAAGTCTGCGTTCACAAGAAAGTGAGTGGGAGCTCTGTAGCATTTCTCATATTATATGTAGATGACATACTCTTGATGGGAAATGATATAGAACTTTTGGACAGCATTAAGGCCTACTTGAATAAGTGTTTTTCAATGAAGGACCTTGGAGAAGCTGCTTACATATTAGGCATCAAGATCTATAGGGATAGATCGAGACGCCTCATAGGTCTTTCACAAAGCACATACCTTGATAAGATTTTGAAGAAGTTCAAAATGGATCAGTCCAAGAAAGGGTTCTTGCCTGTATTGCAAGGTGTGAGATTGAGCTCGGCTCAATGCTCGACCACGGCAAAAGATAAAGAAGAGATGAGTGTCATCCCCTATGCTTCAGCCATAGGATCTATTATTTATGCCATGCTGTGTACCAGACCTGATGTAAACCTTGCCGTAAGTTTGGTAGGAAGGTACCAAAGTAATCCCGGCAAGGAACACTGGACAGTGGTCAGGAATATCCTGAAGTACCTGAAAAGGACAAAGGACATGTTTCTCGTTTATGGAGGTGACGAAGAGCTCGTCGTAAAGGGTTACGTCGACGCTAGCTTCGACACAGATCTGGATGACTCTAAGTCACAAACCGGATACGTGTATATGTTGAATGGTGGAGCAGTAAGCTGGTGCAGCTGCAAGCAGAGCGTTGTGGCGGGATCCACATGTGAAGCGGAGTACATGGCAGCCTCGGAGGCAGCGCATGAAGCAATTTGGGTGAAGGAGTTCATCACCGACCTAGGAGTCATACCCAATGCGTCGGGGCCGATCAAACTCTTCTGTGACAACACTGGAGCTATTGCCCTTGCCAAGGAGCCCAGGTTTCACAAGAAGACCAAGCACATCAAGCGTCGCTTCAACTCCATCCGTGAAAATGTTCAAGATGGAGACATAGATATTTGCAAAGTACATACGGATCTGAATGTCGCAGATCCGTTGACTAAACCTCTCTCGCGAGCAAAACATGATCAATACCAGAACTCTATGGGTGTTCGATTCATCACAATGTAACTAGATTATTGACTCTAGTGCAAGTGGGAGACTGTTGGAAATATGCCCTAGAGGCAATAATAAAAGGATTATTATTATATTTCCTTGTTCATGATAATTGTCTTTATTCATGCTATAACTGTATTATTCGGAAATCATAATACACGTGTGAATACATAGACCATAATATGTCCCTAGTAAGCCTCTAGTTGACTAGCTCGTTGATCAACGATAGTCATGGTTTCCTGGCTATGGACATTAGATGTCGTTGATAACGGGATCACATCATTAGGAGAATGATGTGATGGACAAGACCCAATCCTAAGCATAGCACAAGATCGTGTAGTTCGTTTGCTAGAGCTTTTCCAATGTCAAGTATCTTTTCCTTAGACCATGAGATCGTGTAACTCCCGGATACCGTAGGAGTGCTTTGGGTGTACCAAATGTCACAACGTAACTGGGTGACTATAAAGGTGCACTACAGGTATCTCCGAAAGTGTCTGTTGGGTTGACACGGATCGAGACTGGGATTTGTCACTCCGTATAACGGAGAGGTATCTCTGGGCCCACTCGGTAATGCGTCATCATAATGAGTTCAAAGTGACCAAGTGTTTGGTCACGGGATCATGCATTATGGTACGAGTAAAGTGACTTGCCGGTAACGAGACTGGACGAGGTATTGGGATACCGACGATCGAGTCTCGGGCAAGTAACATACCGATTGACAAAGGGAATTGTATACGGGGTTGATCGAATCCTCGACATCGTGGTTCATCCGATGAAATCATCGTGGAACATGTGGGAGCCAACATGGGTATCCAGATCCCGCTGTTGGTTATTGGCCGGAGAGCTGTCTCGGTCATGTCTGCGTGTGTCCCGAACCCGTAGGGTCTACACACTTAAGGTTCGGTGACGCTAGGGTTATTAGGAAGACTTGTATGTGATTACCGAATGTTGGTCGGAGTCCCAGATGAGATCCCAGACGTCACGAGGAGTTCCGGAATAGTCCGGAGGTGAAGATTTATATATAGGAAGTGCTGTTTCGGCAATCGGGAAAGTTTCGGGGTCACCCGGAATTGTACCGGGACCACCGGAAGAGTCCCGGGGGTCCACCGGGTGAGGCCACCCATCTCGGAGGGCCCCGTGGGCTGAAGTGGGGAGGGGACCAGCCCCTGGTGGGCTGGTGCGCCCCCCTGGGCCCCCCTCTGCGCCTAGGGTTGGGAACCCTAGGGGAGGGGGCGCCTCCACTTGCCTTTGGGGACACTCCACCCCCCTTGGCCGCCGCCCCCTAGAGATCCCATCTCTAGGGCCGGCTACCCCCCTAGGGGCCTATATAAAGGAGGGGGGAGGGAGGGCAGCCGCACCCCTGAGTCTTGGCGCCTCCCTCCCCCTGCTACACCTCTTCCTCCTCCCGCAGTTGCTTGGCGAAGCCCTGCCGGAGTACTGCTTCTCCACCACCACCACGCCGTCGTGCTGCTGCTAGAGTCTTCTTCCTCAACCTCTCCTTCCCCCTTGCTGGATCAAGAAGGAGGAGACGTCATCCGCTCCGTACGTGTGTTGAACGTGGAGGTGCTGTCCGTTCAGCACTTGGTCATCGGTGATTTGGATCACGGCGAGTACGACTCCATCATCCCCGTTCTCTTGAACGCTTCCGCTCGCGATCTACAAGGGTATGTAGATGCACTCCTATCACTCGTTGCTTAGATGAACTCATAGATGGATCTTGGTGAAACCGTAGGAAAAAATTTAATTTTCTGCAACGTTCCCCAACACACACTCCACAAGTGTCTATGCTCAAAGTTTTGCACAACTCACCATTTTCCGTGCAAAAGAGTGTCTGGCAGATAAAACACCTGTAACAGCCCCAAAATTGGGTTATCAATTTTTGTGCTGTTATTTCTTCCTGGCACTCATTTTCAAAATCTTTCTCGTGACTGTTGCTGATGACTCTGAGATTTCTTGTCATTTCCAAGCTTCCAAAGCTTGCTCATGTCTTTTTTCAATGGGAAAGACCTCAGTTGCATCATCTTAAACCCTCTCAAACCCTAATTCCAAATTTTTGGAATTTGAATGTGCCCTTTGTGATTACAAAGGAGCTACCATTTTCCTTGATCTGTTGATCATTCCATCTGTTCCTAGAGACCCTTCTATCCTTCTAAACTTTGGATAAGCAAAAATATTGCCAAGTCCCATGCAATATTTTTGAATTGTGATTTATTCCTTTTCTTGCCTTTTTGAGGAATAAAATCCAAAGGCATAGCTATCCATCGCCAAAATTCATGTTAATTGGTGGAGTTGATAATTATGCCTAATCCAAGCTCTGGCAATTATATTGGCCATAATTAAATAAGGAAAATTGCCTTTTCCTATTTAATACCAATATTGCATTTCTGCCATTTTCTAAAGGAACTACTATTTTTATAACTGGGAAAATTCTCACATAAATTGTGGAGCTTGTCCTTGCTATATAATCACCAGTTCCATCATCATCTGATGTTCATCAGATCAAAAATTGAGCACATGATCCAATGCAAGTTTCTGCCTTCTTTGAAATTTTGCAAAGAAAGTGCTTTATTCCTAATTCCATTTGAGTTGCAAATTTGTAGGGTGTTTAATATTAATAATAACCCATGGATACAAAAGATGAGCTTAATCAAATCATCCTAGCGCCCTGTGAAATTTTTCAAACTTTCTGACCTGATTGTCACTTTGTGAAGGAAGTACCTTCATAGAGTTTCCAAATGGGATTAAACTTTGCCATCCTCTCAAGTATCCAAAATAATTATCCTTCACCCAAATTCAGATCATTTCATTGAGCTATATGAGCACAGGTGCAATTCGTGTTCTTTGTCCAATTTTTTAGTTTGTGAAGCAAGTATATTTTATCTTGCTCCATTATGGCTGAAAATAATTCCAAGCCTTCTCCTATACATAAAACACAGCTACCCAAGATTTTGGATAATTTTACTTAGCCAATATTGTCCTAGGATTTTACCAAATTTCTGGTTCAAAGTGATGCTTGTGAAGGAAATACCAATTTGGTAAGTCCATTTGGTTTGATATTTTTCCAGCATCTACTTATGACCTAATCATGAGTATTTGCCCAGTTATAGCTCTATCCAACACTCCTAGTGAGTGCTTCATCATCATTTCCTTTCTGGACATATTTTAGCAGTTGTACAACAACTATGCTAAATAATTGTCCTAATGACCTCAAAACCCCCAGGACTGCAGTACTTCCTACCCTAAGACTCCCAGACATCAAATTTACCATTTACCCTCTCTGGTTTTATCTCTAGAGTGTGGCCAAGTTTGCAATAGCAAACTTGTGGAGCTTGTTTTACTCATCTTCCTTTGCCTCTAACCGTGTATTTACAGTTTTAATAATCCAATCTGGAAGGACTAAGCCGTAGACATGTTTTGACCTCAGTAAAAACACCAGAGCTTGCTATGCCAGTGGTGACCACGAGTGCAGCCAGCCAAAATGGTGGTCTAGCCATTGTTCTCGTCGGTAGCGTTGCTCCTGCCGTCTCTGGCCTCGCCATTACTGTCTAGCAGCTCCGCATCGTCGTCGCCTTTCTCTTGGACCCTGCTCCGTCTCCGTTTTCTTCTCCAGCGAGCCGTGCCAAAGGTCGACAGTGTACGCCCGTGGCCATCGTCTTCTTCCTCGCCTCTGTCCTCTTCCTCCTCTTGTCCTCGAGCTCTGCTCGTCTCCGTGAGGCTCTAGCGCTCGTCCGCGCCCTCCTCGTCGCCTTCCCATGTGTTCCCGTGAGCCCTGGCCGCGTCTGCCGATGACTGCGCCGTCGCCGATGCGCGACACGTCGCCCGCCGCGTGCCACTTCCTCCCCTCCTCCCTCGAGCCCCTCCGCGGCTATTTAAGCAGCTCCCGAGCCCCCCTCGCAATCCCCAAGCCTCCCCAACCACTCGCAGCTCACCCCCCGGCCTCGGAGCTCCCCTTCCCCCTCCAATGGCCGAAGCCTCGCCGCCGGCCGCTGCCTAAATTCGGCCAGTGCCGTGCTCCCCTTGACTCCCTTCCTCCTCCAGTAGTACCCCAGAGTCCGGCGGCCCATCTCTCCCTCGTTCCCTCGGCTACCAGTTGCCGGAGCTCCGCGACCATCTCTTCCCGAAGCCGCCGTCCGCCCTGTCTCTGCCCGTCGCCCCTCAGTCCCTCCTCGGTGTCCGCAGCCGGTCCACGCGGACACGGCGCTCTGCCCCGATCGCATAGGTGCCCCCGCCCTCGCCGGAGGTGGCCGGAGCCGGCCGGTGCGTCGCCGGCGACGCGCCTGGCCTCGGCCCCTCTGTGCCGCGTCGGGGAGAAGAAGGAGATAGCCCGGTTGGAGCGTTGACCTAGCCACGCTGGCCAGGCGGGCCCCGCGCGACCCCACCTGTCAGCTGCACTAAAGCCCGGCCCGGCCTCTGCCCTTTGACCCGGTCTTCGCCAGCGTGGATAAGTGGAAGCACCCCCGCCGTGAGCCGATTTCCTGATTCGAAGACGTATTTCAGAAAACACGCGTCCGTTTGAAACTGCCAGGGACCTGTTTGTAGAAGCATTTTTACAGATTAGTCCCTGCGTTTTAAACGTCCGTATCTTTTTAACCGTAGCTCCGATTGAGGTAAATCCAACGCCCACGTCTTCGTCTCGTCGAGCCCGTTCCATTCCCATCATTTTCATTATGGTCTGACATATTGAAAATGACCATTTTGCCCTTGTCCGTAAACAACCCCCTCCAAGAGAGAACTGTTTCCGGAAAAAAAAATCTGCGGTCGTTTCTCACTTCTTCCCGGAGTATTTATCGACCCCCAGGCAAGCCAACCTCTTATCATGAGCCCTGTACTTGCATGTTGACTTTGCTTGCACCTTGTGTGTGTGTAGTTGCAGTTGTTTCTTATCGTTTTCGTGTGCAGTTATTTTATTATGCTTATTATGCATGCTTGTGTTTTCATGCTACTTCTTGCCATGATAATTAGAATGTTGTTATTGATGATGCCATGTCACTACTCTAATTTATTTTCAAGTCATCGTTATAAAGTGCTATGATGATGGTAATGCACCGTGGATATGTTAGTATTTGGTATTGTCATGTTCTTTATGCTGTAAGTGTTCACTGGAGAAGCTCGATGTTTTGTTAAAGCATTTGTATGAAGTATGCTCATTGTTGCATTCATGTTCAAATGCTGGTATGATGATTGATGATGGAGAAGATAATAACATGACTTAATAACAAAACCCCTCCGTCATCGATGGGATCGAGTCATAGTGCCGCCAAATCGAACTTTTTCCATGTGCAACCACATTTGCCGGTATGGGACGGCCTTAATTCGGTCTATTGTCATGCCTCTGGTCGGTGCCTCCAACTAGGGAAGGTTATGGGCGCGCGCTACCCTGATCAGGTAGGCGGAGCATAACCTTGTGAGCCCGTTGTTGTTGTTATGTGCACGTGTCCCAGAGTCAGACGGGCCATGACACTGGTCGTTGAGGTGTTTGGAGGTAGACACGGGGCCACCCAGGACTAGCCCAGTGGGGAGTGAGTCGGAGTGGCCGGGAGAGTGTCATGACAGTAGATTGGTTTCGTCGGAATGCCGTTGGTCCACCCGAATGGGAGGGCGAGGCCATGGGTTCCGTAGTGTGGGTACAGTGCGCTACCTATGCAGAGTGTATTTAAACTATCGATAGCCACGTCCTCGGTCATGGGCATAAGTTCGTAGTAGGGTACACTATCGGGTCTTGGTCGAAATGGAGGATAAACCTGAAATAATTAAACTGGGCCAGATGTGGTCGTGTTGTGATCGCCGTAAGGATCACGGGCCAGTTGTTGGTCGGGTTGTGATCGCCGTAAGGATCGCGGGCTAGTTGTTGGTCGGGTTGTGATCGCTGTAAGGATCACGAGTTTGTCTCTGTTTGTGATCAGGAAATGAGGTGATCACCGTTGATAAGAGAGTCCGAGGCACTCAGTGCACAAGTTTGGTTGCATTGCATGAGTAATATGTTTGCATTTAAAGAACCATGGTAGAACATGAGATGGTTATAGTTAACATGCTATGTCTGCGTTGGATATGATTGGTAGTTTATTTTAAGCATAGTTTCATGATGCCATGCCATGCTTTGATTGATATGATAAAGATTATATGCTATGTTTTGTTGTTGCCATGTTAGAAATAAATTTGATATACCATGTTATTGCCATGCTAGTGGATGCATGAGGTTAGTTTGATTTATGACTTTGGTTGATATTATGCCATGCTTAGTTCTGATATGAGATAGTTGTTGAAGACGCTTGGTTCTTGCTCTGTCTTCTGCTTGTTTCGATGCTATGTATTTGGTTGTCTTGCAAGTACATTCAATGTACTGACCTGGCGTGTCATGCCAGTTTTGTAGGTCGTTCACTTGTTTTGTCGTGCTAGGCCGTAATCTTGCCAGTCCTGTGAGTTGTGGAGCCCAGCCAGAGTGATATGATGCCAAGACTTCCGCCTCCATTTTAACTAGACTTCCGGTGCCATGTAAATAGCCTTAGGGCTATGTCAGAACATTATATTCATCACTAATGTAATCATATACACATGTATTTGATGAATATTCTTGTACCTGGAATGCTGTATCATGGACCTGTCGTGCGTCAGGTGTTATCCTGGGCTGACGTGCGAAGGCCCCCTGCTCCATGCGGATCGGGGTGCCACAGGGCTTGATATCAGAACAGCCAGGCTGGCATAGATTATCCAAGCATTAGATCACTGCCACCATTAACCCGTAATGACCCTAAGGGATTTGACCCATCCCTGGCAACCGGCATGGCCACCATTAATCAATAGGTGGCGCAGTCGGGACCGACACGTCCTCACCCCGCTGTCCCCGCCAAGTTATCTGTGAAACGTGCAGCAACCCTATCCTTTCTGGTCGGCCGCACTGCTTTTCCTTCGCCATTAAGGGAAACGGGCCACGCCATGCGGGTCTGTCCCGCGTAGCTGCCTATAAATGCCCTTTCTGCTAGCCATATCACTCGCTCCTCATTCAACCATGTCCCTGCCGAGAAGCTTAGCTAGTAGCACCCTAGTCATGGCTAGCAGCTCCAAAACTCCCACATATTACACCCGCACCTATGCCGCCAACCACCCTGGCTTTCCACCCCTTCTTGCCGAGATGCTTACCAAAGCATTTGGCGGTAAGACTAGCCCCAATTACCTGGTGTTCCAATCGACACCCGTCCCTCACCTTCATCGCTTTGTTGCAAGAGTGCACATCAGCCTAGGCCCTGCAGCAGATGTCCAACCTTTGGTTTTACAGGGTAGAGCCATGCCTACCTCTAGTTTAGCCATTCAAGCCGCTACTGTGGAGGATATCCTACACCTCCGAACCAACTTCCCTCATGTAGGAACAAGGCGGGAGTTTTGCTTTTTCCCCACTGTGTCAAACGCAGTAATGCAGCCTTCTTCCGTTAGCGAAGGAGATGATCCTGCAATCGCTCGCCCGGTGCAATACATCACTGCCCAGGGGATGTTGATTTCAATGCTTCTTGCCGAGTTTAGAGCCATGGACAATAATGTGGTACGAGTCGTCAAGGAAGCTTATCGTGAGGCTCGTATGTTCGCATCTCAAGCTATTGGCCCGATGCCATCCGAACCAGTGCTATCCTCTCAACCTATGATGTGGTCCAAGCCAAGCATCATCACCCTCGACAAGTCTCTTCTCTGGATCCATCAACTGCATTTTCCTGGAGCAATTCCAGCCCCACCACCCCAACCCATAGAAGTGTCAGACGATGAAGATGGAGATTGGCTCAGTCTTCGTCCTCCAGGCGAGCCCCGGCAAGGCCAGTCTTCCGCCTGACTTCAGTCACGCAGTCAGTGGTTCCTGCTAGTCGATCGGTCTGTCGGTTCGTCCCCGATATGAGGATAGAACCATGTATCCCGGAGTGAGTAGTTCCGATTAGCGCACAGTGCGTTTGTGTTTTGTTGTATGCTGGTACTGTTATAATCCATATGTTGTTTTATTTGCTCGCTTGCTTTTGTTTGTGTGGTTGTTTTTTCTTGTCTCTCTGTCAAGCAGAAATATTTGAGAGGGTTGGCAACGTGTGCTAACAAGATTTTAATCAGTAGAACACATACACTAAAAACAACATTAACTCATTCCGAGTCTCTAATAAAATGCATGCTGGTGTTGGTATATGTATACCAGAAGTACATACACCCACTAGCATTAAAATACCTTAGTGTGATTTGTCTGGTGTGTTTTTCTATTGCCTGTTTATTGCATCTGTCTATTTGTTTGGATTTTTCTGCATACTGCACACATACCCGGTTCACCCATGAGTACAGTTGAGCAGTACTCGAGGGGATGCAAAGTCACATATCCCTCTCTATCTGTGCATACCCAGTGCGCCAGATTTTCCAAGCCTAGAACCTCGAAGAGGCCATTTTTCATCTGGCCATTCCTCGTCCCTGATTCTTTTTCCAGAACCCGATTGTGTTTCCGGAGAAATACTGCCAGCTTTATTTCTTGCGATCCATTACAATTCCCCGATACAGATTTCAACTCCGATTCTACCTTGACACCTACATTTTGTGGAGTAATCCGCGAAATTTTTCCCGTGCCCTAAACTGATTCCTGAGCTGGCATAGCCACCTCACCTGCATATGGACCCCATCACCGACACCATCCCTGCCTTACGTGGCGCCGCAAGTCGCCACCACCGCCCCACCGCAGCACGCGATTACTCCGCCGGCGCGAAGCGACGGAGGACCAAGCGTGGCGGAGGACCATTCCGTGCACCATCTTCTTCCACACCTCGAGCCACCAGCCGCGCGTTGTCTCGAGCCCGCTCGTTCCTGATGAGAATCACCAGGAGGATCAACGAGCCAACCAGCGTGCCCAGCAGTGCCGCGAGGAACAACCGTAGCGCCACCAAGAACACCTCCTCGCCGAAGGAGCTCGGCTCGATCTCGCTCAAACCGAAGAGGTAGTAGAGTGGCATAGTGTGTGTGTGTGTGTGTGTGTGTGTGTGTTGGAAGCGAGCCGCGCTGCCGTTTTTGTAGCCCAACCCCGGTGTACTGTGAGCGGAGTCCAGGAAAACTCGCTCGTCGCCCGATCACCGGCGTCCAGTAAGCGAATCCACGGGCAGTGCCGACAAGGTGCTGGCCCGCGACTTGAGTGCTCGCTGCACCGGCGCTGTGCATGCCGCTCACTACGGCACTAGGGTCCTCATCGCCCTAGGAGCTAGATGCGCACTGCACCAAGCCACATGCGAAGCAGCAGCACGGGAGAAGTAGTTAGCCGGAGGTAGAAGAAGGAGGCTACCAGTGGGCCCTGGACCCACGTGTCAACAGGTGAGTCCACTGTTCACTGGGTGCATCTAGCAATTTTTCAAGAGTTTGATCTTGGGTGCCCCTAGCCGTGGATTTAACCATGTTTGCCCATATCTCTCCCCGGGTGTACCAATTATCGGTGCCCCAACTCGTTCGAATTTGACCAAAGGGTTAAAATTAACCCCGAGGATTTCTCTCCAGAGTGGTTATCTTTTCTTTGTGCTGTAACCCTAGGAATCTCGAGGACGAGATTCTTTTAAGGGGGGAAGGTTTGTAACAGCCCCAAAATTGGGTTATCAATTTTTGTGCTGTTATTTCTTCCTGGCACTCATTTTCAAAATCTTTCTCCTGAGTCTTGCTGATGACTCTGAGATTTCTTGTCATTTCCAACCTTTCAAAGCTTGCTCATGTCTTTTTTCAATGGGCAAGACCTTAGTTGCATCATCTTAAACCCTCTCAAACCCTAATTCCAAAATTTTGGAATTTGAATGTGCCCTTTGTGATTACAAAGGAGCTACCATTTTCCTTGATCTGTTGATCATCCCATCTGTTCCTAGAGACCCTTCTATCCTTATAAACCTTGGATATGCAAAAATATTGCCAAGTCCCATGCAATATTTTTGAATTGTGATTTATTCCTTTTCTTGCCTTTCTGAGGAATAAAATCCAAAGGCATAGCTAGCCATATCCAAAATTCAAGTGAATTGGTGGAGTTGATAATTATACCTAATCCAAGCTCTGGCAATTATATTGGCCATAATTAAATAAGGAAAATTGCCTTTTCCTATTTAATACCAATATTGCATTTCTGCCATTTTCTAAAGGAACTACTATTTTTATAGATGGGAAAATTATCACATAAATTGTGGAGCTTGTAATTTCTATATAATCACCAGTTCCGTCATCATCTCATGTTCATCAGATCAAAAATTGAGCACATGATCCAATGCAAGTTTCTGCCTTCATTTAAATTTTGCAAAGGAAGTGCTTTATTCCTAATTCCATTTGAGCTGCAAATTAGTAGGGTGTTTAATATTGATAAATAACCCATGGATACCAAAGATGAGCTCAATCCAATCATCCTAGCTCCCTATGCAATTTTTCAAAGTTTCTGGCCAGATTGTTACTTTGTGAAGGAAGTACCTTCATAGTGTTTCCAAATGGGATGAAACTTTTCCATACTCTCAAGTATCCCAAATCATTATTCTTCACCCAAATTCAGCTCATTTAATTGATCTATGTGAGCGCAGGAGCAATTCTTGTTCTCTGTCCAAATTTTAAGTTTGTGAAGCAAGTATATTTTATCTTGCTCCATTATGACTGAAAATAATTCCAAGCCTTATCCTATACATATAACCCTCCTACCCAAGAGTTTGACTAATTTTACTTAGCCAATAGTTTCCTACGATTTTCCTAAGTTTCTGGTCCAAAGTGATGCTTGTGAAGGAAGTACCAATTTGGTAAGTCCATTTCGTTTGATATTTTTACAGCATGTACTTATGACCTAATAATAAGGATTTGCCAAGTTATAGCTCTATACAACACTCCTAGTGAGTGTTTCATCATCATTTCCTTTCTGGACATATTTTAGCAGTTTGTACATCAACTATGCTAAATAATTGTGCTAATGACCTCAAAACCCCCAGGACCGTACTACTTCCTACCCTAAGGCTCCCAGACATCAAATTTGCCATTTACCCTCTCTGGTTTTATCTCTAGAGTGTGGCCAAGTTTGCAACAGCAAACCCTTTGCCTCTGACCGTGTTTTTACAGCATTAATAAGCCACTCCGAAAGGACTATGCCGTAGACATGGTTTGACCGCAGTAAAAACCCCAGAGCTCGCTATGCCAGTGGTGACCGCAAGTGCAGCCAGCCAAAACGGCGGTCTAGCCACTATTCTCGTCGGTAGCGTTGCTTCGACCGTCTCTGGCCTCGCCATTAATGTCTAGCAGCTCGGCATCATCGTCGCTGTTCGCCTGGACCCCGCTCCCTCTCTGGTTTCTTCTCCGGCGAGCCGTGCCAAAGGTCGACAGTGTGCGCCCGTGGCCATCGTCTTCTTCCTCGCCTCTGTCCTCTTCCTCCTCTTGTCCTCGAGCTCTGCTCGTCTCCGTGAGCCTCTAGCGCTCGTCCGCGCCCTCCTCGTCGCCTTCCCGTGCGTTCCCGTGAGCCCTGGCCGCATCTGCCGACGACTGCGCCATCGCCGACGCGTGACACGTCGCCCGCCGCGTGCCACTTCCTCCCCTACTCCCTTGAGCCCCTCCGCGGCTATTTAAGCAGCTCCGGAGCCCCCCTCGCAGTCCCCAAGCCTCCCCAACCACTCGCAGCTCCCCCCCGCCTCGGAGCTCCCCTGCCCCCTCCAATGGCCGAAGCCTCGCCGCCGGCCACTGCCTAACTTCGGCCAGTGCCGTGCTCCCCTTGACTCCCTTCCTCCTCCAGTAGTACCCCAGAGTCCGGCGGCCCATCTCTCCCTCGTTACCTCGGCTCCCAGTCGCCGAAGCTCCGCGACCATCTCTTATCGAAGCCGCCTCCGCCCTGTCTCTGCCCATCACCCCTCAGTCCCTCCTCGGTGTCCGCAGCCGGTCCACGCGGACACGGCGCTCCGTCTCGAGCGCGCAAGTGCCCCCGCCCTCGCTGGAGGTGGCCGGAGCCGGCCGGTCCGTCGCCGGCGACGCGCCTGGCCTCGGCCCCTCTGTGCCGCGTCGGGGACAAGAAGGAGATAGCTGCTGGAGCGTTGACCTGGCCACGCTGTCCAGGCGGGCCCCGCGCGACCCCACATGTCAGCTAAACTGAAGCCCGGCCCCGCCTCTGCCCTTTGACTCGGTCTTCGCCAGCGTGGATAAGTGGAAGCGCCCCCGCCGTGAGCCGTTTTCCTGATTCGAAGACGTATTTCCAAAAGGACGCGTCCGTTTGAAACTGCCAGGTCCCTGTTTGTAGAAGCATTTTTATAGATTAGTCCCTGTGTTTTAAACGTCCGTATCTTTTTTACCGTAGCTCCGATTGAGGTAAATCCAACGCCCACGTCTTTGTCTCGTCGAGCTCGTTCCGTTCCCGTCATTTTCATTGTGGTCTGAGATATTGAAAATGACCGTTTTGCCCTTGTCTGTAAACAGCCCCCTCCGAGTGAGAACTGTTTCCGGCAAATTTTTCCGCGGTCATTTCTCACTTCTTCCCGGAGTATTTGTCGACCCCCAGGCAAGCCAACCTCTTATCATGAGCCCCGAACATGCATGTTGACTTTTCTTGCACCTTGTGTGTGTGTAGTTGCAGTTGTTTCTTATCGTTTTTGTCTTCAGTTATTTTATTATGCTTATTATGCATGCTTGTGTTTTCATGCTATTTCTTGCCATGATAATTAGAATGTTGTTATAAAGTGCTATGATGATGGTAATGCACCATGGATATGTTAGTATTTGGTATTGTCATGTTCTTTATGCTGTAAGTGTTCACTGGAGAAGCTCGATGTTTTGTTAAAGCATTTGTATGAAGTATGCTCATTGTTGCATTCATGTTCAAATGCTGGTATGATGATTGATGATGGAGAAGATAATAACATGACTTATGTCAGGACCCCGACTCAATGCCACATTGATCTAGCATGTAACACCTCATATCACTTTGCGGCCTCACGCACGGTATTCCCACGGGTGTCGCCTTACCTTAGCCCGGGACCGTTTGCGCCTTTTGGCACACGTATATGATAGTGTCGCTAGCATCCATATGATAAGGAGCCCGGGCTGACATGGCTAGTCGTAAACCCAAAGTGGCATAGACTTACAGGGACAGGCATCCATGACCCAGCATCGAACGTGTCGGTCATCAGCGAGTGAATCCAGGCTGTAGCACTGGGCTAGCAGGACTCCGGTGAACCGGGCTGTAGCGGGCTAACAGGACTCCGGTATTCATCGCGTGACATTTCCCCGAAGGGACAGACACAGGAACGAAGAAGGACACATGCCGGCCAGCCTAAGTGTTCCGGAGCAGCAGCAAGCTACCATGGCTCAGTGGAAACACTAGGAGACATTTCCCGGTAAGAGAGGCTACTAAGGATAAACAACTAGATAGTCAGATCCCACACATACCAAGCATTTCAACAACATACACACAAAATGCTCGATATGTGCAGATACAACATGGCATCACAACATGACTCTACGACTCAAGTATTTATTCAATAGGCTCCGAGGAGAGAGATATTACAAACATGGGTCTCATGACCCAAAACTCAGAGCATACAAATCAAAGCACAAGCGGAAGCTATCATGTCTGAGTACAGACATCTATAAATGAAAAAGGCTGAGAAGCCTGACTATTTACCAAATCCTGCCGAGGCACAAGATCGTAGCTGAGGTAACAAGCTAAACGTCGAAGTCCACGCGAAACTACTAGTGAGACCGAAGTCTCTCTGCAAAAACATAAAATAGGCAAACGTGAGTACAAATGTACCCAGCAAGACTTACATCAGAACTAACTACATATGCATCATTATCAACAAAGGGGTGGTGGGGTTTAACTGCAGCAAGCCAGCTTTGACTCGGTGGCTATCCTGAACTACGACTGCAAGTAACTCTTTTGAAGTGGTGCACACGAGTCCACATATTCACCAACCAATACACCACTATGATTCCGCTCCCGTCTCCCTACGAGAACGCCATCCATAGCACTCACGCTTATCTTGCGTATTTTAGAGTATCCACTTTCACTTGTCTATGAACTGATATAAGGGGTCCACGTTTCCATATCCGAGGAATCCGGCTATTCGAATAGATAATGATAACCCTGCAGGGGTGTACTTCTTCACACACGCTCCCGCCACTTACCGCCCTGTACACGTCATGTACCTCGGCAACCTTCAAGCGGAAGCTGGGCGAGGGAGTCGGCCACGACCCGACTAACCGAACAAGTCTCTAGTCCAGGTTTATCGCCTATTCGGGTTCCATCCGCAAGGAGATCCGGCCGGGGTGTCGCTTACGGCCCCAAACGATGTGTGCAGGGTTCCCAAGCCCACCAACCGGGTGCCACTTGGTACACCGGGCCACTGTGCCTAGTCTGTCCCAAGCCCACCTGTACCGGGTGCCACTTGGTAGACTACTAACACTACCTACAAACACCAGAAACTAGTTGCAACTCCTGGACAGAGATCATGTTGATTAATAAGTCGAGAGGGGCACTTAAGCATTCCAATGTGTGGTAGTAGCTGGTCATGGATCACAAACACAGAACTCAGTTCCTGAGGACGGCTGCAATGAGACAACCCACCATGTACTCCTACATGGCCTCTCACCGCTGCCTTTACCAAATCGTGTTCACACACTTAGCTCACACACAGTAGGACATGTTCACACGCCTCTGATTCATCCCCGATGAATCAGACCTGACTCAACTCTAAGCAGTAGCAGGCATGACAAACAAGCATGAATGAGTAGGCACATCAGGGCTCAAACAACTCCTACTCATGCTAGTGGGTTTCATCTATTTACTGTAGCAATGACAGGTCGTGCAAAGGATAAAGGGTTCAGCTACCGCAGCAAGTATCAAATATGTCGTTGTTGTCCTAATGCAGTAAAAGAGAGCAGGAGCGAGAGAGTGGGATTTTATCGGAATGAACAAGGGGGTTTTGCTTGCCTGGCACTTCTGAAGATAATATAGCTCTTCATCGGTGTCATCGATCACATCGTCGGTACACGTCTATCGAGAGGGGACAATTACCGGCAAATACAGAAAAACACGATCAATGCAATGCACAATATGATGCATGCTATGACATGGCAATATGAATGTGTTTTGGGCTAATGCACCTAAAACCAGATTAAATGAAGTTGGTTTGAATCCAAGATTCAAATTCAAACTCCATATGTGGTTATTTAAATGTCATTCACTTCATTTGCCCTAACCAGTAGTGATAAGTTGTTATAACATGCATGAAAATGGTACAGATGGATTCCTTGAATTTTTCTGATAATTTTTCATATATAAATTATTTAATTTGGAGTTACGGTTGAATTTCTATGATTTATTAAGGTTTAGGGCATTTTCTGAAATTTTCTGAATAAAAACAAATCCAGAAAACATTACTGCGTCATCCTGACGTCATGATGACGTCAGCAGGTCAACGTGGCACAGTCCAGTCAAACCTGACAGTGGGTCCTGCATGTCAGTGAAATTAGTTTAGTTAGAATTTAATTAAACTGAACTGGGTTAATTAACAGGGCTGGGCCCCACCTGTCAGTGAGTCAGTGGGTTAGCTAAAATTTAATTAGCATCTAAACTAAATTAGCAGGGCCCCGGGCCCACATGTAAATGACCCAGGGGAGGTCAAACCCCTGGTCAACAGGGCCTAACACGCCGGCGGTTCGTCGCCGGTGGCAACAGGCGCGGCGGAGGGCTCGGGTTCGCTCCTCCGGCGTCCAAATGGACGGAGGAGAGCGGCTACGGAGAGCTGGAGCTCACCCGCGCCCGTTTCAGCAAGCAGCAGCAGCTAGGGCGGCCGGAGACGATGGCCCCGAGCTCGGCAGCGGCGGCCGGAGCTCGGGCGTGCTCGGGTTCAGCATTACACGGCACGGCGAGGTCAGCTGAGGGCCTCTACGGATTACTGGGGTCGTCAGGAGCACTCGAAGGCAACGAGCGCAGGTGGAGGAGCCCGGGAGCACGAAGCTCACCGGCCATGGCGGACGGCGGCTTCGGGTGCTCGTGAGGCGGCGGCTACAGGGCGCGCGCGAGAGAGAGAGGTGAGGGGAAACGACGGCAAGCTCACAGGGAGGCAGCAGGGTGGATCAGTGGGCTCGGAGACGCGCCAGACGTTGCGAATCGACGGCGGTGAGCTTCGGTGGCCGGCGACGGAAACGACGATGGTGGCGGCGTTGCAGCGCGTCCGGGGCCTCGTGGCTCAGTGGAGAGGAAAGAGGGGGTCGAGGCGGAGCCTCTGGGCTAGTCGGGGGAGCGAGGGAGGCCCGGTGGCCGTGGTTATGGCGAGCGGCGGCGACGGGCTCCGCTCGGTGAGGAGAACAGAGGAGGGGGGGGAAGAGTGTTCGGGGAAGAGAGAGGGAGCAGCGAGGGAGGAAGAGGAGCGAGGGGACACGAGGCATCGTCGTGGCGTCGCTAGGGAGGCCGGGGGAAGCAGGAGGTGGCCGGGGCATCGCCAGCGCTCGCCACCGAGCAGCTTCGGTGCGAGGGGAGGAAGACGACAGGAGAAGGGGGGCCAGGTGGGCTGGGCCGCGCAGGTGGGCTGCACAGTGTTGGGCTGTGGGTGGGCTGCCAGGTAAGCTGAGGTAAGTTCTCTCTCTGCTTTTATTTATTGTTTTCTATTTTGTTCTGTTTGTTTTATTTAATTTATTTTGCCACTGTTTTGAATTTAAAATAATTCAAACAATGCCAAAAACTCCTCTGAATATTTTATATTGCTAGATGGACTTTTCCAAAAGCTTATAAAATATATCAGGGGTATTTGAAATTATATTCTAATTATATGAATATAACTCAAATTCAAATAGCTAATGAATTAAATCCAAAGTCCCAAAAATAATTACTTAAAAATGTTCAATATTTTGGTTGGGACCAGAACCCTTACCAAAAATTATCAAACATTTAAGAAGAGCATTTTGGAGCAATGAATGAGATTTCTAGGGTTTTTGCCCCTCTTTTATTTAAGTTTTTGAGGCTTCCAAAATTCCTCAGTTCAAGTTTCAAAAATTTAAACATGATGCACAGATGGAAGCAAGCATAGGTCAGGCCAGAACTAGGGATGTGACAACTCACCCCCACTAAACAAGAATCTCGTCTCGAGATTCAAGTGTAGGGTAAGATGAAGGGGAAACGCAAACTAGTATAATCTTCACGATCCAGGTTGCACTTCGAATGAACGTTGATTCGATCACCATCATTGTCTCGAAGTCTTGCTCTGAGAACTCCAACTAACATGACAACGAGAGGAAAGGAAAAACCCTAACAGAATCGATCTTCTCGAAGGTCGAATCAACTCACGGAATGAGACATGGAACCATCTCTCGAGTTGAGACACTAAACAGACATCCATGGGAATGGAGTGAAGCAGATGACGAAGGTTCACTAGGTGGACAATAATTCCACACTTAAGAAGGTGGTAATCGATTGTCAACGTAGCAAGGAGTTAAGTTGACATGACACCATAATGATGCACCTTAGGGAAGGTGACTCGAAGATATATCCCCTTAAGTGGCAAAAAGAATTACCTTTGATTCAAAGATCATTGAAACTCTTTAAACCAGCCTAAGGAAAATCTCGAGCGATCGTTTGGAGGGGTTCGGTAGAATGGCATACTCGGACTTGGATGATGTGGATTACCTTGTTGAAGACAACGTAATGGATGAATTTGCTTATCACCGGAAATGGAAGAGACCCATGGTAGAATGGCACATTGGCGGTGCAAGCTAGGAACAAAATGCAAATGCTGGGAATGATTCTGGTAACTGGGGAAAAACCCAACAACAGAGAGTGAATTCACTGTTTGAAAAGATCATAGCATTGCCGAGGAAACTGAGAGCAAACCCAGTTAGTGCCGATGATAACACCTAGCGCTTGTGCGTGCTCTCAAGAACTTGAGCATTTCCATATTCATCAAGGTTTTACCAACATCCGTGTCAAGGATCCTGGCAACACAACATACCACCATGATGAACAACGATGGACGATGCAGATGCATAGGAAGATAACACCTTCTCAGATTTCACCCTTGGCGGGGCCAGGGAACAAAATCTGGATGATCGACCGAGAGACATTTAGCACTCCGCTTCTAATGTTCTCCTTGATGTACTAGTGTATCCCATTCATAGATATGGTTTGATATCTAGAACATCAAGTAAAAAGGTCGGACTTCGGGATCTCAGAAATCCATAGGGGCAACTAGGGAGTAAATCCTACGAAATCCTTAGGGGAGGTGGCCAACTTCTTCAATCAAGATACTACAATAATAGGTCTTCCGGCTGGGTGTGTTGGCCACGATATCCACTTTACCAGTTATCGAGGGACCAATTTTATAGTTCTTGGGGAAATGTTCCAACCATCATATCTGCCTGAGATTCAGATCTGGTTGGTGTCAGGATATTCCAGACTCACCAAGTCTGGAAAGAAAAATGAAAGTTTGCAACACAAATCGACGAGATGACGTTGCGAGATTCTCGAGGGACGAACTGCGATAGCAAGCTCCAAAACATGAGCTGGTTCTGCTACAAACATGTGAACACGCTGTCCTAGACAAACATTATCACATGGTAGTCTTACAATAAAACACTACCGAGTTCAGGTGGGGAACCATAATCGAGGATATTGAAGTCTTGTGCATGACCTAGGATTAGCACATCAACTCCTTTTCCGTGAACAAATCAATCAGTGGCTTGGTGTGCTAGGATATACATATGGAATGGAGGTTGCAAGTCTCCGAACCACATAATACTTCGCACGTATGCATGACTGATTTGGGATGATTCCAAAGGAAACAACATTGACTTTCTCGAGTCCATGGCGGCAACTTGCATCCAATGCACATGAACTAGAGGAAGTCTCTCCTTACATCCAAACATATGCTTCATGAGCTAGCATGAACAAATGCTTTCAAAAGTTTCGAACACTAGCTTAATGTTCAGCAAAATTATGGAGAAGACAAGGATGTTGTCGATGGGCTCAACAACAATTCATCCAGATTCCCATGAAGATGGAATTCCCTAATTATGTGAACATGTGATAGCATTGGTCAGACCCAAAGAACATAATGGTGTATGCTCGAGGAAAAACCACGAGTAAAACAACATTACAAACATCGTTGGTACTGATTTGATTTGACGATAGCCCACACTCAAATCAAAGGATTGATGAGACAATAGGTCCAGCAACTGATCACATGGACCAATCCATGAAGATATCATCTTTCTTCAACACACACTACACAAGATTATCCCTTTGGAACGAACTAAGTCAGGCAAGCTTTTATCCTCCAACTCTCCAAGTTGTTGTCTAGCTTAACCAACTAGCTCAGGGTATCCAACACGGATTCTTGGAGAAGGGGTGGTTTACAGGAATAAACCAACTTGATCACGAACTCAACATAACGGTCAGGTGACAACCTGGTAATACTTCTGAGAAGATATTTAGAAAATCACGAACCACCGGTATGTTACTAAGCTCGAGAACAATCTCGCTTTTGAGGGCAAGACAATATGATCAAATGAGTGAGGACTTGACAAGATCCTAACTCATCAATCGAAGGGTGCACCGAAATAAGGACTAGGTAGCACGATCAGTCTTAGAAGGATGATTCGAAAACCAACACGCTAAGAATGAGGTTATCGTCCATTTAACTACCAAGCAACGAGGTTGCTGGGAGTATTGATTTCACACATCACAATTCATTTGTCGGTATTCCGGTTGCATCAACACGAGGGCCGAGGAATGACTAATGATGGTGAGAAGTATCACTACGTCAAAATTCATGAGAGTTGGTGCAGTTCTCATGACAATTCTGACATAAAGGGGGTAATACTCCAAGGTAGAACAAAACCAAAAGCTGGATTGGCATTTGATCTGCGGAATACAACTATTTTGACCCAATCCTAGATATGGAAGAGGTACTGGAGTTTGTTTCTCCTAGTCATTCTGCGATAGAATGGCTTGACGGACCACAAGAGTAATAGGCATCGATAAACGAACACACGCATACTCTTGACTATCAATTGATAGACGAAGGTCAGAATGCAACTAAAGAGAACAACTCAAAGGAACATATGATTTTCTGAGTTGTGAATGCATAGATTAGCATGTCGAACGAGTTCAACATATTTCTTCCGGACAATCCATGCGGAAAGGTAGAACTGGCAGGGTCACAATTATGAATGGAGAACCCATAGAGAGCACTCCTGTTGTGATCTTTTGATCCAACAAACTTTTGCCGTAAGTGGTTCATGGTATTTGGAGGAAGGATATACCACGGACCTCGAGAACTACTGCAAAGGTTACTAATATCCTAAAGGCGCTAGCAATTACTATCAACATGAAGTAAGTAGAGTGAATCTCGGGTTCAAGAACCCAGGAATAGAATACCTACTACTAAGTAACATCACGGGATGCTTTCGAGAATGATGGCCAGAATCATCACACTGGGAACACAAATCATGGCTAAATTACTAGATGATACCCTAAGACACCTAGGGTCATAATACTAGCTCCATCATATATGTCAAGGCAATAAAGTACCTCAACTCACTGATTTGTGTGATTAATCTGACCAAAGGCACATCGGAAACAGGGGGAAGGGATTTGCAAATGCATCCGACTATTTAGAAACCTGGGATGACTCGGACAGCATAACGGCTGTAAATGCTCAGAAAGATTTGAGAAATTCACAAAAATGGTGGCATAACCACTCAGAAGCACAATATCAAGGTTTCGAGATCA
This sequence comes from Triticum dicoccoides, assembly GCF_002162155.2. Classification (NCBI taxonomy): domain Eukaryota; kingdom Viridiplantae; phylum Streptophyta; class Magnoliopsida; order Poales; family Poaceae; genus Triticum; species Triticum dicoccoides. The sequence goes on from NC_041389.1 coordinate 160,178,563, forward strand.
ACAGTTAACGTACGGAAGTAGTAGAAACTGAATTCAAGCTTAAATCCAACAATCTATAAGTCTACGGATTAGTAACACGTGATCCTGATAGAAAGAAGAGATAGCCTAGTTCTTAATCCCCGTAGGAAAGATAAGATGACTCAGATCAGAAGGGCATAAGGTAAAGGAGTAAAAGAGCCTTACGTTCCATCCCACAATCAATTCCCTTATATAACTAAAGAATTTCTAGACTCAACTTCGACCAGTTTGGCTTGGTAATCCTACAGGCAGTCAAGCTCTGATACCAACGCTGTCAGGACCCCGACTCAATGCCACATCGATCTAGCATGTAACACCTCATATCACTTTGCGGCCTCACGCACGGTATTCCCACGGGTGTCGCCTTACCTTAGCCCGGGACCGTTTGCGCCTTTTGGCACACGTATATGATAGTGTCGCTAGCATCCATATGATAAGGAGCCCGGGCTGACATGGCTAGTCGTAAACCCAAAGTGGCACAGACTTACAGGGACAGGCATCCATGACCCAGCATCGAACGTGTCGGTCATCAGCGAGTGAATCCAGGTTGTAGCACTGGGCTAGCAGGACTCCGGTGAACCGGGCTGTAGCGGGCTAACAGGACTCCGGTATTCATCGCGTGACATTTCCCCGAAGGGACAGACACAGGAACGAAGAAGGACACATGCCGGCCAGCCTAAGTGTTCCGGAGCAGCAGCAAGCTACCATGGCTCAGTGGAAACACTAGGAGACATTTCCCGGTAAGAGAGGCTACTAAGGATAAACAACTAGATAGTCAGATCCCACACATACCAAGCATTTCAACAACATACACACAATATGCTCGATATGTGCAGATACAACATGGCATCACAACATGACTCTACGACTCAAGTATTTATTCAATAGGCTCCGAGGAGCGAGATATTACAAACATGGGTCTCATGACCCAACACTCAGAGCATACAAATCAAAGCACAAGCGGAAGCTATCATGTCTGAGTATAGACATCTATAAATGAAAAAGGCTGAGAAGCCTGACTATTTACCAAATCCTGCCAAGGCACAAGATCGTAGCTGAGGTAACAAGCTAAACGTCGAAGTCCACGCGAAACTACTAGTGAGACCGCAGTCTCTCTGCAAAAACATAAAATAGGCAAACGTGAGTACAAATGTACCCAGCAAGACTTACATCAGAACTAACTACATATGCATCATTATCAACAAAGGGGTGGTGGGGTTTAACTGCAGCAAGCCAGCTTTGACTCGGTGGCTATCCTGAACTACGACTGCAAGTAACTCTTTTGAAGTGGCGCACACGAGTCCACATATTCACCAATCAATACACCACTATGGATCCGCTCCCGTCTCCCTACGAGAACGCCATCCATAGCACTCACGCTTATCTTGCGTATTTTAGAGTATCCACTTTCACTTGTCTATGAACTGATATAAGGGGTCCACGTTTCCATATCCGAGGAATCCGGCTATTCGAATAGATAATGATAACCCTGCAGGGGTGTACTTCTTCACACACGCTCCCGCCACTTACCTCCCTGTACACGTCATGTACCTCGGCAACCTTCAAGCAGAAGCCGGGCGAGGGAGTCGGCCACGACCTGACTAACCGAACAAGTCTCTAGTCCAGGTTTATCGCCTATTCGGATTCCATCCGCAAGGAGATCCGGCCGGGGTGTCGCTTACGGCCCCAAACGATGTGTGCAGGGTTCCCAAGCCCACCAACCGGGTGCCACTTGGTACACCGGGCCACTGTGCCTAGTCTGTCCCAAGCCCACCTGTACCGGGTGCCACTTGGTAGACTACTAACACTACCTACAAACACCAGAAACTAGTTGCAACTCCTGGACAGAGATCATGTTGATTAATAAGTCGAGAGGGGCACTTAAGCATTCCAATGTGTGGTAGTAGCTGGTCATGGATCACAAACACAGAACTCAGTTCCTGAGGACGGCTGCAATGAGACAACCCACCATGTACTCCTACATGGCCTCTCACCGCTGCCTTTACCAAATCGTGTTCACACACTTAGCTCACACACAGTAGGACATGTTCACACGCCTCTGATTCATCCCCGATGAATCAGACCTGACTCAACTCTAAGCAGTAGCAGGCATGACAAACAAGCATGAATGAGTAGGCACATCAGGGCTCAAACAACTCCTACTCATGCTAGTGGGTTTCATCTATTTACTGTGGCAATGACAGGTCATGCAAAGGATAAAGGGTTCAGCTACCGCAGCAAGTATCAAATATGTCGTTGTTGTCCTAATGCAGTAAAAGAGAGCAGGAGCGAGAGAGTGGGATTTTATCGGAATGAACAAGGGGTTTTTGCTTGCCTGGCACTTCTGAAGATAGTATAGCTCTTCATCGGTGTCATCGATCACATCGTCGGTACACGTCTATCGAGAGGGGACAATTACCGGCAAATACAGGAAAACACGATCAATGCAATGCACAATATGATGCATGCTATGACATGGCAATATGAATGTGTTTTGGGCTAATGCACCTAAAACCAGATTAAATGAAGTTGGTTTGAATCCAAGATTCAAATTCAAACTCCATATGTGGTTATTTAAATGTCATTCACTTCATTTGCCCTAAACAGTAGAGATAAGTTGTTCTAACATGCATGAAAATGGTACAGATGGATTCCTTGAATTTTTCTGATAATTTTTCATATATAAATTATTTAATTTGGAGTTACGGTTGAATTTCTATGATTTATTAAGGTTTAGGGCATTTTCTGAAATTTTCTGAATAAAAACAAATCCAGAAAACATTACTGCGTCATCCTGACATCATGATGACGTCAGCAGGTCAACGTGGCACAGTCCAGTCAAACCTGACAGTGGGTCCCGCATGTCAGTGAAATTAGTTTAGTTAGAATTTAATTAAACTGAACTGGGTTAATTAACAGGGCTGGGCCCCACCTGTCAGTGAGTCAGTGGGTTAGCTAAAATTTAATTAGCATCTAAACTAAATTAGCAGGGCCCCGGGCCCACATGTAAATGACCCAGGGGAGGTCAAACCCCTGGTCAACAGGGCCTAACACGCCGGCGGTTCGTCGCCGGTGGCAACAGGCGCGGCGGAGGGCTCGGGTTCGCTCCTCCGGCGTCCAAATGGACGGAGGAGAGCGGCTACGGAGAGCTGGAGCTCACCCGCGCCCGTTTCAGCAAGCAGCAGCAGCTAGGGCGGCCGGAGACGATGGCCCCGAGCTCGGCAGCGGCGGCCGGAGCTCGGGCGTGCTCGGGTTCAGCATTACACGGCACGGCGAGGTCAGCTGAGGGCCTCTACGGATTACTGGGGTCGTCAGGAGCACTCGAAGGCAACGAGCGCAGGTGGAGGAGCCCGGGAGCACGAAGCTCACCGGCCATGGCGGACGGCGGCTTCGGGTGCTCGTGGGGCGGCGGCTACAGGGCGCGCGCGAGAGAGAGAGGTGAGGGGAAACGACGGCAAGCTCACAGGGAGGCAGCAGGGTGGATCAGTGGGCTCGGAGACGCGCCAGACGTCGCGAATCGACGGCGGTGAGCTTCGGTGGCCGGCGACGGAAACGACGATGGTGGCGGCGTTGCAGCGCGTCCGGGGCCTCGTGGCTCGGTGGAGAGGAAAGAGGGGGTCGAGGCGGAGCCTCTGGGCTAGCCGGGGGAGCGAGGGAGGCCCGATGGCCGTGGTTATGGCGAGCGGCGGCGACGGGCTCTGCTCAGTGAGGAGAACAAAGGAGAAGGGGGGCCAGGTGGGCTGGGCCGCGCAGGTGGGCTGCACAGTGTTGGGCTGTGGGTGGGCTGCCAGGTAAGCTGAGGTAAGTTCTCTCTCTGCTTTTATTTATTGTTTTCTATTTTGTTCTGTTTGTTTTATTTAATTTATTTTGCCACTGTTTTGAATTTAAAATAATTCAAACAATGCCAAAAACTCCTCTGAATATTTTATATTGCTAGATGGACTTTTCCAAAAGCTTATAAAATATATCAGGGGTATTTGAAATTATATTCTAATTATATGAATATAACTCAAATTCAAATAGCTAATGAATTAAATCCAAAGTCCCAAAAATAATTACTTAAAAATGTTCAATATTTTGGTTGGGACCAGAACCCTTACCAAAAATTATCAAACATTTAAGAAGAGCATTTTGGAGCAATGAATGAGATTTCTAGGGTTTTTGCCCCTCTTTTATTTAAGTTTTTGAGGCTTCCAAAATTCCTCAGTTCAAGTTTCAAAAATTTAAACATGATGCACAGATGGAAGCAAGCATAGGTCAGGCCAGAACTAGGGATGTGACAACTTAATAACAAAACCCCTCTGTCATCGATGGGATCGAGTCATAGTGCCGCCAAATCGAACTTTTTCCAAGTGCAACCACATTTGCCGGTATGGGACAGCCTTAATTCTGTCTATTGTCGTGCCTCTGGTCGGTGTCTCCAACTAGGGAAGGTTATGGGCGCGCGCTACCCTGATCAGGTAGGCGGAGCATAACCTTGTGAGATCGTTGTTGTTATTATGTGAACATGTCTCAGAGTGGGATGGACCACGACGGTGGTCGTTGAGGTGTCTGGAGGTAGACACGGGGCCACCCAGGACTAGCCCAGTGGGGAGTGAGTCGGAGTGGCCGGGAGAGTGTCATGACAGTAGATCGGTTTCGTCGGAATGTTGTTGGTCCACCCGAATGGGAGGGCGAGGCCATGGGTTCCGTAGTGTGGGTACAGTGCGCTACCTCTGCAGAGTGTATTTAAACTATCGATAGTCGCGTCCTCGGTCATGGGCATAAGTTCGTAGTAGGGTACACTATCGGGTCTTGGTCGAAATGGAGGATAAACCTGAAATAATTAAGCTGGGCCAGATGTGGTCGGGTTGTGATCGTCGTAAGGATCACGGGCCAGTTGTTGGTCGTGTTGTGATCGCCGCAAGGATCACGGGCCAGTTGTTGGTCGGGTTGTGATCGCAGTAAGGATCACGAGTTTGTCTCTGTTTGTGATCAGGAAATCAGGTGATCACCGTTGATAAGAGAGTCCGAGGGACTCAGTGCACAAGTTTGGTTACATTGCATGAGTAATATGTTTGCATTTAAAGAACCATGGTAGAACATGAGATGGTTATAGTTAACATGCTATGTCTGCGTTGGATATGATTGGTAGTTTATTTTAATCATAGTTTCATGATGCCATGCCATGCTTTGATTGATATGATAAAGATGATATGCTATGTTTTGTTGTTGCCATGTTAGAAATAAATTTGATATACCATGTTATTGCCATGCTAATGGATGCCATGAGGTTAGTTTGATTTATGACTTTGGTTGATATTGTGCCATGCTTAGTTCTGATATGAGATAGTTGTTGAAGACGCTTGGTTCTTGCTTTGTCTTCTGCTTGTTTGGATGCTATGTATTTGGTTGTCTTGCAAGTACATTCAATGTACTAACTTGGCATGTCATGTCTGTTTTGTAGGTCGCTCACTTGTTCTGTCGTGCTAGGCCGTAATCTTGCCAGTCCTGTGAGTTGTGGAGCCCAGCCAGAGTGATATGCTGCCAAGACTTCTGCCGCCATTTTAACTAGACTTCCGCTGCCATGTAAATAGCCTTAGGGCTATGTCAGAAGATTATATTCATCACTGATGTAATCATATACACATGTATTTGATGAATATTCTTGTACCTGGAATGCTATATCATGGACCTGTCATGCGTTAGGCGTTATCCTGGGCTGACGTGCGAAGGCCCCCTGCTCCATGCGGATCGGGGTGCCACAACACCATTGTTGCTTGTGTTGTTAGACTAAATGGATCACTCTTATACCAGCACCTTGCAGTGTTGATGCTTTTGAAGTGGCCATCAGATTTGACAAAAGAGTCTCTCTTCTTCTTGCTACCAAGCTCAAACCAGTAACAGCAAAATAAGACAACCGGGCGATGGATGCCTCCACTAGAGTTGTACTGCAACTCTACGATGCTTCTCAACTGACCATAGAAGTCAACGTTCTCACGATCATGTTACCCCTCAGTGACGGTACCACTATTCTGTGTCTTCCTTTTTTCCTCGCGGTCAACGGTGTGGTACCGGACACCGTCAGCAATGCATGTTGCATACACTCTCAGTCGCTTATCCGGTAAGCATGCCAAAGCAAATAGATTATCACTGACCTTCTTCTCCTCATGTAACTTTCCAATCTGCACAAATAAACCATTTAGCAAACAATGGTATTTAACAATTGGTGAATAACATAGAAAACATGAAACATGTGGCTAAAGATCTCACATGATTCTTAAACCACTTAGCAAACCCCTTGGCAACCCTTTTATCAACATGGATATTGCTTTCTTCCTGATTTAACTCTTCCTTGCATGTCCTGCAATGCCAACAAAACATGTGAATTAAAACATTAGGCTGGTGCCAACCTAAGCAAAAAAATAATATAATGAGTGCACAAGATATAACTTACTCGATATATGGTAGAACCTCGGCGCAATTGCTGAGCACAAAGCAAACCATCTTGTCATACTCATCACCAGCCTCCAAGTATTGTGAGGCTCCAAGATAGTTCACACCATGGTTGAAAACAGAGACATCACCACTTTGCGAATCAGACCGCTCTATATTTCTGCCCGACCGGTTCCATCTTGTTTCCACATTGCCAAAGTATCTAGAGCAAAAAGTCAAGCACTCGTCAAAGACCTATGCTTCAGCAATAGAACCTTCAGGTCTTGTCGTGTTTTGCACATAATGCTTACAAGTAAGCAACCTTCTTTCGATTGGGTACATCCAACCGTATTGCACTGGGCCTCTAAGCATTTCCTCTTTTGGTAAGTGCACCGCCAAATGGACCATCACGGTGAAGAAAGCTGGATGGAAAATCTTCTCGAGCTTGCAAAGAATAATTAGGATTTCTTTTTCAAGTCTTTCCAGGACAGTTAACTTGAGTGTTTTGCAGCACAGTTCTCTAAAGAAATTTCCCAGCTCAGCAACCGCTTCATATATATCCTTGTCCATGATTCCTCGGAGGCCCGCCGGCAAAATCCTTTGGAGGAGGATGTGACAATCATGGGTTTTCAGTACTGAAAGCTTGAATCCATCAGAAGTAACACACTTTGCTAGGTTAGCAGCATAACCATCTGGAAATTTCACCGCTCTTAGGAATTCACAGAATGCAAGCTTTTGTTCTTTACTCAATGTATACCATGCTCGTGGCATTTCAAATGAATCTTCATCTTCATTGTGCTGTAGATGCAAAACTTCTCTTATGCCCATGTCCTCCAAATCAAGCCTAGAACTAATCGTGTCCTTTGTCTTCCCTTCAATGTTCAGAAACGTCCCTAGCAGATTCTCGCATATGTTTTTCTCAATGTGCATTACATCGAGATTATGCCTTAATTTCAGATCAGCCCAGTATGATAGGTCCCACAAACAAGACCTCCGGTCCCAACATTGACCTTCCTCACGCTTTGTTTTCTTCGCCACCTTTCCTGGTCTCACATCTTTCACCTTTTCAAGTTGCTGCTCCAGCTCTTCTTTAGTGAATTCAGCTGGCTTGTCACGGGTTTCATTCTCACCATTAAAATCTTTGCTTCTTCGCCAGCGATGGTTTCGGGGAAGAAAGCGGCGGTGCCCAATATAGCAGATCTTGCTCCTTATTCTCTTTGAGCAAGGGTCTTTGTCACAATGGACACAACCCTGATAACCCGCTGTGATCCTCCCAGACAGAGTGTGCAGAGCCGGGAAATCATGGATGGACCATATGATTGCAGCATGTAGATTGAACTTTTCTTCCGGACTAAAGGCATCGTAGGTAGGTGCACCAGTCAAGAGCTGGAGCAATTCTTCTATGAGGGGCTCCATAAAGACATCAAAATCCTTTCATGGAGACTCTGGACCCGGGATAAGCAATGACATCATGAAGTTGGACTGATCCATGCATGCCCATGGTGGCAGGTTGTACGGCACCACAAAAACTGGCCACATGCTATAAGATGTGCTCATGTTCCCAAACAGATTAAACCCATCTGTGGCAATGCCAGGTTTTATGTTCCTTGGATCTGTAGCAAAATCTAAATGTATATGGTCAAACTCTTTCCATGCCTCTCCGTCTGCTGGATGGCTCAGCTCATTGTGCACAGGTTGCCACTTCAGCTTGTGCCACTGTACCCCACGCGATGATTTCTTCGAGATGAACATCCGCTGCAGCCTTGGTATCAAGGGAAATTGCCTCAGTACCTTCTCCGGTATTGACTTCTTCCCATCAGCATCTTTCCACCTAGAGGCATTGCATTTTGGACAGTTGTCATGCTCTGCTAAATCCTTCCGAAACAAGACACAGTTATTTGGGCACACATTGACACATAACCTAACCCCAGCCCGCGAATTATGCTCAATGCTTCATCATAAGATCTGGGAACACAACTATCAGGGAATTGCATGCTCAAAAGACGGAGTATTGCGTTGAATGCGGCATTGCTAATCCGGTAGAAAGACTTGATGTGGAGTAACTTCACGGTGAAGGTAAATCTTGAAAATTTACCCCCTTCATGAGATGCGCGCTTCGCCTCCTCTAACAACTCAGTAAACAATGACTTCTGTCCATCAGCATGATCTTCAGCATCGTACAAATCCTTCAATAGGTCAGGAATCCTATCATCTTCATGCCCATCCTCTTCCTCCAAAACAACATTATCTCGCAAAACCTTTTCCATGAAATCAATGCTAGCATCACTATCACCCATCATATGAGGGGCCTCTGTATCAGCATCAAAATGTTGAGGTTGATTGTCTAAAGGTTCTCCATGATATATCCATCTATCATATGTGCTGGACATCCCATTAAGAAGCAGATGATCTTCCACTCTTCCTTGAGCCATTCTTGAATGGTTGAGGCATTCGCAGCATGGGCAAAGAATGTGAGCATCATTGGCAAAATTTGCCCGAACAAATGCCATGAGATCATCAACTCCTTTCATATGTTCTTTCGAAAACTTTCTAACTCCTTTTCTAATCCAACTTTTGTCCATTTGCCAAAGACAAAAAATTGTTGCAACTTAGCAAATCAATCTAAGTGCATCAACATTAATTAATGAAAATGGATGGAAGTAATGGAAGCTAAAATTCCCGAGAATTTTATATGCTAATTGCCTAACCACAACATTGAAACAAACCAAACTATAAATCAAACCAACACTGAAATTGGCATGAATTTATGTTGTAGAGAAGGCTAATTTAAATTAAACCAAACCAAGATTTAGAAGGATCATGTTTCTGGGAAGACCAAGCTAGCTAGCTCCTAACAAATACTATGTTGTTTCTATCAATTACAATTACTATTATCCTAACAATCTGTAGACAAACAATTGAAGAACAACTGAGGCCATCTAGCTCAAATTCCCCCCAAATCTTAACTGAACAAGGCCTGAAGAATTCTTAACAAACAAGCTGAAGAACTCCTAACAGTACATCAAGAAAATTCATCTATGCAATATCTACCAAACAAGCAGGCTATCTCCTAACTCCTAACAGTGCATCAACAAAATTCATCTATGCTGAAGAACATCTGACTGAAATCCATCTCCCACTGAAACCCATGCTCGGTGACGAGGTGCAGATAGTGAGACAGGAGAGGGGGGAAGATGTGAGGGGTGCATACCGAGATGTGTGCTTGCGACGGCGGCGAGTCCACCATGCTCGGCGTGCCTCTCCTTGCGTGGGCGAGGACACCGTTCCTGCACCCGCCCCCACCACCGTTGGTCGCCCACGCTCCTGCTGGTCGCTTCGCCTCCACGCCCCTGCCTCGCCTCCGCCTCCTGCTGGTTACCTCCACTGCCGGCCCCGCCCCCACCTCTGCCCCTGTTGGTTGCTTCCGCCGTGAGGCCGTGGGCGAGGTCACCTGTAGTGAGGTCGTGGGCAAGGCAAGCGGCCCCTATTGGTTGCTTCGGCCGCCGCCTGCCCGCCGACCGCCGTCCGCCCACCGCCGCCCACCGGCCCCGCCCTCTTCCGAGCGACCCCTGCTGGTTGCTTCCATCGCCGCCCGCCGCCACCTGGTTGGAAGCCCTAGAAAAATGCTAAGTGTTGCTCTGTTTGATGCCACCCGCCGCCACCAGGTCGGAAGGCCCCACTTGTCACTGGTACGAGAGAGCCGTGGTTTTGTATAGTATATAGAAAACTACCCACACATTAGCAACAATCCCTCTCTAGCCCAGCGGTACCAAACGAGCGAACGAGCGCCAGGTCGTGGGTTCGAGTCCCTGCTAGCGCACATTTTTTAGGGAATTAAACGCTCGCTCACCCACCTGTCAGTGGCTCACCCACCTGTCAAATGGGTCCCGCCTGTCAGTGTTGCTAATTGTTGCTCTGTTCGATGCCACTTGGTCGGAAGGTCCCACTTGTCAATGATATGAGAGAGCCGTAGTTTTATATAATGTATAGATAAATTCCCATACCTGAGAAACTGTCCCTCTCTAGCCCAGCTATAGCAAGCGAGCGAAGCAAGCGCGAGGTCGTGGGTTCGAGTCCCGCCTCGCGCCTCTTTTTTGGGCGAATTAAGCGCTCGGCCCCACTTGTCAAATGGGTCCTGCATGTCAGTGTGTGCCCCATCTGTTGTTGAATATTAACATTTAAGAAAAAATGACACCTAGACAGTGACACATAAGCGAGGTTGCTGAGGTGGCTGCCTAATCATCCCAATTCATTCAAACTCAATTGTAGTGACCATGTTATATTGGTCGTTATCAGCTAGGCGTGAGGCAGTGGATAGTGCTTCCCGCTTTACGACCATTTCCTGTAATGACATTATGACCTTTCTGACCAGAATGGTCGTTATAGGTTAGGGTTTGGGGCCCTCCCAACAGCTTTTGACCTATTGGTCTAAAATGGTCATAAATTTATGACCAATTCTTCCAGGGTCACTGACAGAAGGTCACTAGTTGACATATTTCTTGTAGTGATCTATATTTGAGTATATTGACTAAGGAGTTAAATAAGAACGTTTAATCGTAGGTCATACTCATCGTTTAATCACAAGTGGGGTTACCACTTTTACGTAAATCATTGATGTGTTCACACCATCAGAGTTGCTTTAGCTCATTTTTTATAGCAAAGCCCCCCCTAGATGTGATATCCCCCCCTAAGAAGGATGAAGTAACCTTGGGTTTTGTCGATGGTGACTTCATGTAGATAGTGAAGATGTGGATGCTCAATGTTGATGTAGATCTTTTGGAGCGATCCATTTGGGTGTTGCACTTTCAATACATACATGTGTTAGTCCCACAATGAACATACAAGGATATCCATAGACATAGAGTGAATTGCACACATGGTGTTTTCCATCAAAGGATTAGGCTACCTTGTTCCTTGTCTTACCAACAAGAGGGTTTGTGACTCCATGAACTAGTGCAAGATATGAAAGTTGATTGCACAAGTCCTCGCCAAAATGAATATGAATGAAGTGTGTTGGCGAGTCACCCTCAGAAACACTCTAGTTCTTCTTCTTTGGGATCCACATCAACTTGATGGGAATCCTTGGAGTTGTAGTCGAACTTGATGATGTTGAGGTTGATGTAGGATTGGTAAGCCACTTGACCATGGCCTTAGGAGCTTCTTCAAATGAGTCAATCTCTTCTTCAAGCGTGTCCTTGCCTTTTAGCTTGTGGTCTTGTGGTGGAAGATCATCTTCAGCTTGTGTTCCCTTGAAACAAGTGGGGTCATACTTCTCTTGTTGAGGAACAAACTTCGTCTGGGGTATTGATCTTATTCCCAATCAACTCCATTGGCATTGAACTTTCGTTCAAAACCAACACCTTGATTCTTCCGGTGCCTTCCTTGCTTGCATACAATTTCCTCAAACTGCTTACTCCCAACAAGGCTCTTGTAAACACCTTTCTCTATAATTCCCTTCAATACGCTATTTTCTTGCTCAAGTGCAAGTTGGCTAAGAGAATCATTAGTGGATTCAACAGAACTGCTAGAAGTAAAACTATTGGATTTAACATGGTTATTGTTACTAATAGAGGAAGAACCTTTCTTGCTCTTGTTGCTAGATTTTACTTGTGGCATATAAGTAGATAAAGAGGACACATTTGGAAAGATAATAAGAACCGTTCTTTCGAAGATCATCATTGATAGCCTTTAGAAGTAGCTTCTAAATTTAGCTTCTTGAAGCGTAGCTTCTCACGAGTCCTTAGGAGCTATCTATGATCCTCTAGAGTTGTTTCATGAGCTAACTTAAGAGTGTTTAGTTCTTTAGTTAGACGCTGAATCTCCTTCTTATCATTGTCATTCATTTCATCTTGATTAGCATGATTACTAGCAAGTTCATCATAGTTTTCATCACTAGTATTGTCAACAAGTAAATCATCATCACCTAGCAAATCATCTTCATCACTATTGAAATCAACATACTCGGGGTGTGATACCTTAGGGCCTTTATCCATGAAGCATAAACCAATTCCTTCATTTGGTGAGTCCAATATGTCGTAGGAGTTGGATGGCACATGTGCAAGACTAGAAACACCTTCATCTTGAGTATAGTCGGAGTCGGAGTGATAGCTTCTCTCGGAGTAGTTGTCGGAGTCAGAACCGGATACCCATTCACCAACGTGATCTTGGTGTCTTCGTCTTGTGTAGCTCTATGATGACTTGTCCTTCCTTTCCGAATCCTTGCTTCTACGAGAGCATCTTCGTTCATAACAATCATCTCTACTCCTTCTCTCTTTTGGAGGTGATTCATATCTTCTACTCCACCTTTTTGGCGAGTCTTCTCTTTTCTTGTAGGGAGTTGTACACTCATTGGAGTAGCGTATGGGTTTTGCACAATTGTAGCAATTACGATCACGACTAGAAGATCTTTTTTCGTCGTAGGACCTTGACTTGGAGCTTCTCTCTTTGCTTATATTCTTGTCAAACTTGTTGAAGTTCTTCACCATTAAACTCAATTCTTCATTAGAGACTTGCTTATCACTTGATGTTGTAGGAGCATCACTTGAATCTTTGTACGCACTGCTTGACTTGTTTTGGAGCTCTTCCTTATCCTTGAATGACATCTCATGAGCAACAATTCTACCAATGACTTCCGTGGGCTTGAGATCTTTGCAATTGGGCATCCTTTGGATCAAAGGGCACACGGTGTCATATTTTGCATCCAAGGCTCTTAGGATCTTCTTGATGATGAATTTTTCGGTCATCTCTTCACTTCCTAAGCCGGCAATCTCATTTGTGATAAGAGCAAGCCTAGACTACATTTTGGCAACTCCTTCACCATTCTTCATCTTGAACTTGTCAAGTTGACTTTGAAGCACATCCAACTTGGATTCCTTGACGGACTCGGTACCTTCATGTATATCAACCAAAGTATCCCAAATTTTCTTTGATTCTCAAGGTGGCTGATTTTGTTGAATTCTTCGGGGCATAATCCATTGAAGAGAATGTCGCAAGCTTGGGAATTGTATTGCAACATCTTCATTTCTTCTGCTATTGCTTCACTATCTGGTTCTTTTCCATCCTCGAAGAAATCACCTTGCAAGCCAATACGCACAACAGCCCAAACAGCGGGTGAGGGAGTCCTGGACTAGGGGGTGTCCGGACAGCCGGACTATCATCGTCAGCCGGACTCCAAGACTATGAAGATACAAGATTGAAGACTTTGTCCCGTGTCCGGATGGGACTTTCCTTGGCGTGGAAGGCAAGCTTGGCGATACGGATATGTAGATCTCCTACCATTGTAACCGACTCTGTGTAACCCTAGCCCTCTCCGGTGTCTATATAAACCGGAGGGTTTTAGTCCGTAGGACACAACCATTACAACAATCATACCATAGGCTAGCTTCTAGGGTTTAGCCTCCTTGATCTCGTGGTAGATCCACTCTTGTACTACCCATATCATCAATATCAATCAAGCAGGAGTAGGGTTTTACCTCCATCGAGAGGGCCCGAACCTGGGTAAAAACATCGTGTCCCTTGTCTCCTGTTACCATCCACCTAGACGCACAGTTCGGGACCCCCTACCCGAGATCCGCCGGTTTTGACACCGACATTGGTGCTTTCATTCAGAGTTTCTCTGTGTCGTCACTGATAGGCTTGATAGCTTCTACAATCAACAACAACGCCGTCCAGAGTGAGACTTTTCTCCCCGGACAGATCTTCGTGTTCGGCGGCTTCGCACTGCGGGCCAATTCACTTGGCCATCTAGAGCAGATCAAAAGCTGCGCCCCTGGCCATCGGGTCAGGTTTGGAAGCCTAAACTTCACGGCTGACATCCGCGGGGACTTGATCTTCGACGGGGTCGAGCCATAGCCGAGCATGCCGCACTGTCACGATGGGCATGATCTAGCTCTGCCGCCAGACAGTACCCTGGAGGCCGCACACAAGTCCGCTCCGACACATAGTTCAGAGCCGACCGCGCAGATCGAGGACAGGTGGCTGGACACCGCCTCGGGAGCTGCAACTTCCACGGTGATGGAGCCGAATACTGACCTTGTCCCTTATAAAGCTCGTGACTCCGAGGCGCCGGACTCCTTGCCGGACTCCGAACCTCCTGCGCCCCTGCCAATCGAATTCGATTGGGCGCCGATCATGGAGTTCACCGCCGCGGACATCTTTCAACACTCACCCTTTGGCAACATCCTAAATTCGCTAAAGCATCTCTCGTTATCGGGAGAACCCTGGCCGGACTGCGGTCAGGACGGTTGGGATGCGGACGACGAAGAAATTCGAAGCCCACCCACCACCCACTTTGTAGCCACTGTCGATGATTTAACCGACATGCTAGACTATGACTCCGAAGACATCGACGGTATGGACGACGATGCCGGAGACGATCAAGAACCAGCGCCTACAGGGCACTGGAAGACCACCTCATCATACGATATATACATGGTGGACACCCCAAAGGATGGGGACGGCGAAGAAGCAGCGGAGGCAGATTCCTCTAAGAAACAGCCCAAGCGCCGACGTCAGCGGTGCCGCTCTAAATCCCGCCACAACAAGAATGGAGATTCCAGCACCGGAGATAATAACACCCTAGAGAGTGCCGAAGACAACCCCCTCCAGCAAGATTCAGCACAGGAGGATGAAGTAGCCAGCCCTCGAGAGAGAGCGGCAGATGAGGAGATAGAGGATGACAATTACATGCCTCCCTCCGGAGACGAGGCAAGCCTCAACGACGACGAATTTGTTGTGCCCGGGGATCCCGTCGAGCAAGAGCGTTTTAAACGCAGGCTAATGGCCACGGCGAATAGCCTAAAGAAAAAGCAGCAACAGCTTCAAGCTGATCAAGACCTGCTGGCCGACAGATGGACCGAGGTTCTTGCGGCCGAAGAGTATGAACTCGAACGCCCCTCCAAAAGCTACCCAAAACGCAAGTTGCTCCCCCGACTAGAGGAGGAAGCATACAAACCTTCATCACCAGCGCACAATACGGCAGATCGACCACCCCGTGGTCGCGACAGAGAGGCATCTAGGCCCTCCATCAGGACCGTACCCCGGCACCGCTCGAAAAGTACGAAGCCAAGGGGGAATGCACCGGACTTGCGGGATATATTGGAGGACAAGGCAAGACAATCCAGATCTATCTACGGATCACGTGGGCGTCCCACGACCCACGACGACTACCGTCGCGCCGGATACAGCAACTCCGGCCGGGCCGAACACAATAGACAACGCTCTCTTGAGCTACGTCGTGATATTGCTCAATATAGAGGCGCCGCACACCCACTATGCTTCACAGACGAAGTAATGGATCATCAAATCCCTGAAGGGTTTAAACCCATGAACATTGAATCCTACGATGGCACAACAGACCCCGTGGTTTGGATCGAAGATTATCTTCTTCACATCCATATGGCCCGCAGCAACGATCTCCACGCCATCAAGTATCTCCCACTCAAGCTTAAAGGACTAGCTCGACATTGGCTTAACAGCTTGCCCATAGAGTTAATTGGGTGTTGGGAGGACCTAGAAGCCGCATTCCTCGACAACTTCCAGGGCACATATGTGCGACCACCAGACGCTGATGACCTAAGCCACATAATTCAGCAGCCAGACGAATCGGCCAGACAGTTGTGGACACGGTTCTTAACAAAGAAAAATCAAATCATCGACTGTCCGGATGCAGAGGCTCTCGCAGCCTTCAAACATAACATCTGTGACGAGTGGCTGGCCCGGCACCTAGGACAGGAAAAGCCGAAATCCATGGCAGCCCTCACATCACTCATGACCCGCTTCTGTGCGGGAGAGGACAGCTGGCTAGCTCGCAGCAACAACCTCAGCAAAAATGCCGGCAGTCCGGATACTAAGGACCACTATGGCAGGTCGCGTCGAAACAAAAACAAACGCCGTGTTAAGGGCGATAACAATGAGGATACGGCAGTCAACGCCGGATTCAGAGGCTCCAAACCCGGTCAACGGAAGAAGCCATTCAAAAGAACTACCCCGGGTCCGTCCAATTTGGACCGAATACTCGACCGCTCATGCTAGATACATGGCACCCCTGAAAAGCCAGCTAATCACACCAACAGAGACTGTTGGGTATTTAAGCAGGCAGGTAAGTTAATTGTCGAAAACAATGACAAGGGGCTGCACAGCGACGACGAGGAAGAGACCCGGCCGCCGAACAGTAGAGGACAGAAGGGTTTCCCCCCACAAGTGCGGACGGTAAATATGATATACCAACCCACATACCCAAGAGGGAGCGGAAGCGTGCACTTCGGGACGTATATGCGATGGAGCCAGTCGCCCCGAAGTTCAATCCATGGTCCTCTTGTCTGATCACTTTCGATCGAAGGGACCACCCTACCAGTATCCGCCATGGCAGATTCGCCGCATTGGTTTTAGACCCAATCGTCGATGGCTTTCACCTCACTAGAGTCCTCATGGACGGCGGCAGCAGCCTGAACCTGCTTTATCAGGATACAATGCGCAAAATGGGCATAGACCCCTCACAGATTAAACCTACAAAGACGACCTTCAAAGGCGTCATAACAGGTGTCGAGGCCAATTGCACAGGCTCGGTCACGCTGGAAGTGGTCTTCGGATCCTCGGATAATTTTCGAAACGAGGAGTTAATCTTTGACATAGTCTCGTTCCGCAGTGGCTATCATGCCCTGCTCGGACGAACTGCATTTGCAAAGTTCAATGCGGTGCCGCATTATGCATACCTCAAGCTCAAGATGCCAGGCCCTCATGGAGTCATCACGGTCAACGGAAATACTGAACGCTCCCTCCGAACGCAGGAACACACAGCGGCTCTCGCGGCAGAAGTATAGAGCAGCCTCTTAAGGCAATTTTTGAGTCCGGCCGTTAAAAGACCAGACATGATTAAACGCGCCCGGAGCAACATACATCAAGACCACCTGGCATGTTCCGAGCACGCGTAGCAATGCGGCCCCAACCCCAGCCCTTGCATGATTGCAAGACAAACTCCCTGCGTACATCATTACCCTCTGGAGATACCTTGGGCATAGGGGGAGGGGCACGACCACGACAGGCCCAGAGTGCGGCTCAACCACACCAGGGGCTCCTAAGTGTGTCACTCTTTTTCTTTTCCTTTTTTTTATTTTATCTTATCTACAGGACTCCGTTTACAAGAGGTCCTGTCCGGCAGTAGATCGGCCGAACTCACGATGCAACAGCCAGGGAGGAACAAGGGCTACGACAAACACTCAGGTGGTCTCCGTTACGAGCATTAAATCTGTTTATTACACCATTCCGCAGCCCACCCCTGGAGGGGGACATGTTTAAAATAGTCCACTCCCTTGCTTACCGCACTATTTGTATCGTTCTGCACTCATGGCAGAATTCCCTGGATAAACAATGCATCATTTTTTCGCTTATAATTGCATTCCTTTGTTTATATATATGTTCATTTATGACATCTTGCATCCGTACAATTTGGTACGGCCGAATACACTAGGGGCTTACGTTCCCCGCATTATGGTGTAAAGTCCGAACACTTTCACAAGTGCGGCACCCCAAACTTATAGCACTATATGCATCGGCTCCAAATCATGTCTTGGGTCAATAGTTGGGTTTGCCCGGCTCCCATGTTTTGGTACCTTACGTTCCGTTCCGTCGGCTAAGGTAGCACTGGGAGAACCACTGCGATTGCGCCCCGGCTGAGATGGGCGAGCGCCTCAGTGGAGAAAGCTAAAACTAACTGTCATGATAAGGCGAGAGCTAGTCGCTGTTCGAGAGGTCTTTTCGAGTCCCTAAAGACTTACGCCACTTAGAGCGAGGAACCGGATAGTGTCCGGCCTAGGCGTGGATAGCGCCCCGAACTCGGTCTTCCGAACACTAGGGGCTTCGCCGAAATTTAAAATTATAGAATTCTATGGCTAAGTGAGAGTGTTCAAGCATTATAAGTCCGATTGCCTTGTTCGTTGTGTTGAGCGCCTCCCTAGATGGACCCAAATTTGGGAACAAGAGTGCTCAAGTTTATCCCGAACACCCCAGCACTCGTGGCATGGGGGCTGAAGCCGACGACTTGCCATCTCTCAGATTTAATAAACGGCCGCACAGAAGGTAATATTTTAAATCAAATAAGCGTTGCTTAGCGCATATGAACAATGTTTTCAGCGCACAGGATAACACATGACGAGTTTACTCAATAATTACATCTCTGGGGCACTCATCCGCAATCTTGTGGGCACCCTTCAGGATAGTCTTGTAATACATCTCGGGCGTACGATACTCCTTGCCCGCCAGTGGCGCGTCCGTCAGAAGCCTCTCAGGGTCCAACCTGCCCCAGTGCACCTTTGCGCGGGCAAGGGCCCGACGGGCACCTTCAATACAGGCGGAGCGCTTGATGACCTCCACCCAAGGGCACGCATCCACCAGCCGCCGCACGAGGCCGAAGTAGCTCCCAGGCATGGCCTCTCCAGGCCACAGCCAGACTATGAGGCCCTTCATGGCCTGCTCAGCTACCTTGTGGAGCTCGACCAGCTGCTTCAGCTGGTCGCTAGGGGGCACCGGATGTCCGGCCTCAGCATACTGAGACCAGAAGACCTTCTCCGTTGAGCTCCCCTCCTCATCCCGGTAGAATGCAGCGGCATCGGAAACGCTGCGAGGCAGATCTGCAAACGCCCCTGGAGAGCTCTGAATTCGGGTAAGTAACAGGTAATTTACATTCACATGCTTGCTTTGCATGAAAAATGCCTTACCCGCCGCTATCTTCTTCATCGCCTCAATCTCCTGGAGGGACTTATGGGCCTCGGCCTTAGCGGCTTTGGCACTTTCAAGAGCCGAGGCAAGCTCGGACTCTCGAGTCTTCGAGTCGCGCTCCAAACTCTCATGCTTTTCCATGAGAGCCTGGAGCTCTTGCCGCAACTCCACCACCCGCGCCTCCTATTTTTCTCGCTCCGCTCGTTCCGCAGCCGCATTGCGTTTGGCCGTGGACACGGCCTCCTTCAGGGTCGCCACCTCGTTCGTGGCCCCTGCAGTACCCATGTTATCCTTGTTATTTCTATTGCAACCAAAATCCTTTTCTGTAAGGTACAAATTTCAAAGTGGTGTTACTCACCTTCTTTGTCCTTGAGCTGCTTCTTGGCAAGGCCGAGCTCTTGCTCGGACCACTCGAGGTCCTGCTTCAAAGCACTGACCTCCGCAGTCAGTGTGGCAGAGGTCAGCAGCGCAGCCTGCGAACCCATATTGACATAATTTTTAGCACTCCTGCGTATATCTTTTTTAGATCCTCAATCCAGTTTTTCTTTCCGAACACCGAACCGAGCATCAGGGGCTATTGTCTATGCGGTATTACATTACATATTTTAAACTTCTTACCTCAAAGCCTGTTAGAAGGCTACTGCAGGGTTCGGTCAGCCCGCTCTTGGCAAGCTGAACCTTCTGAATCACCGCACTCATGATAGTGCGGTGCTCTTCCTTGATGGAAGCACCGTTGAGCGCCTCCAACAAGTTGTCCGGCGCCTCCGGTTGGACGGAGGCTGCCGATGTCACGGTCTTGCCCTTCTTGCGAAGGGGCCGCCTACCGAACTCTGGAACCACTGCGGGTTCCGGCGCGGAGTCCGGCACGAAGTCCGGGAGGTTGCCTTGGGGCACCTCCGGAGCCTCCCCCTCCTGGCGGGTCCCCTCCTGGGATCCCACCTCAGCATCCTCATCGCGAGGGGTGGAGGCGGTCGGAATGGAATCCACGCCCGAAGGAGCCAAGGACCCGCTCGATGAAGCGGGAAGATCATCGTCGGCCGGACTACAGGCAGTGTGCGACATTAGAAGGACACTATGTGACACAAAAGAGAAATTATAAATTATTCAGGAATCCAGATACTTACGATCTTGCCGGAGGGCTGGCCCTTGAGGGCCACTCTTCATCAGCAACATTGGCGTTGGCGGAGCTATCTGGGGGAAGAGTCCTTCCCCTCTTGGACCCTTCGGCCTCCCCCGTTGGGGAAGCCTTCCTTTTCCTCTCTCCCCCCTCTGGGAGAGAGTCCTCCTTCTCCTCCTCGTCTTCGGGGGAGGAGTCCGCCTCGGAGTCATCGGACGATGAGTCCGATATCACCTGGCGCCGGGAACTTCTTCGAGTTCCCGTGGCCTTCTTCTTGGCCTTCTTCTCCGGCACCACATAAAGTGCCGGGACCAGCAGCCCCGTTAAACGGGCGTCCGCTGGGTCTTCGGGAAGGGGAGCCGGACAGTCTACCTGTCCGGACGTCCTCTGCCAGTCCTGTCAATGGCATTGGGAGTTTTAGATCCCACCTAGAATTAAACTATGGAAGAAAATAAGTGTCCCATAGAGGATAACAAAGCTTACCTCGGCGGCCGGGCGCTTGGTGCTGAATCCGCGATCTTCGGTCGCGGACGCGGGGGCTTCTCCACCCTTGAACAGCACCCTCCAGGCAGCTTCGTACGTTGTGTCGAAGAGCCCGCTGAGGGTACGGTGCTGTGCCGGATTAAACTCCCACAAATTAAAGGCCCGCTGTTGGCAGGGGAGAATCCGGCGGACGAGCATGACCTGGATCACATTGACAAGCCTAAGCTTCTTGTTCACCAAGGTCTGGAGACAGGACTGGAGTCCTGTCAGCTCCTCTGAACTGCCCCATAGCAAGCCCTTCTCTTTCCAGGAGGTGAGTTGCATGGGGATACCAGATCTGAACTCGGGGGCCGCTGCCCATTTAGGGTCACGCGGCTCGGTGATGTAGAACCACCCCGATTACCACCCCTTGACGGACTCCATGAAGGCCCCTTCGAGCCAGATGACGTTGGGCATCTTGCCCACCATGGCGCCTCCGCACTCCGCTTGGACGCCCTTCACTACCTTCGGCTTGACATTGAAGGTCTTGAGCCACAACCCGAAGTGGGGCCGGATGCAGAGGAAGGCCTCGCACACGACGATAAACGCCGAGATGTTGAGGATGAAGTTTGGCGCCAGATCGTGGAAGTCCAGGCCGTAGTAGTACATGAGCCCCCGGATGAAGGGATGCAATGGGAAGCCCAGTCCGCGGAGGAAGTGGGGAAGGAATACGACCCTCTCATGGGGCCTGGGGGTGGGGCTGAGCTGCCCCTCGTCGGGCAGCCGGTGCGCGATGTCACTGGAAAGGTATCCGGTGCCGCGCAGCTTTTCGATGTGCTCCTCCTTAACAGAGGAAGCCAACCACTTGCCTCCCGCTCCGGACATGACTGGAGAAGGTCGAGGCGAGATGTGCGGGCTTGGGCGCTGGAGCTCGAGTGCGCGGAGATGGATAAGCAAAGGAGGAAGAAGGCGTGGGTAAAAAGGAGGATCCTTATCCCCTTATATATATGCGGACGAAGACTATGCGTCCCCACCGGCCTGGTAAAACTCGCTTATCTCCCAAGCGCCACCATCAATGGCGCGGTTGGGTTACCCACGTCCGTATTGATGAGAACCCGGAATAAGGGGAACACGATCTCTGCTTCGACAAGACGTGCCAAGGAAACCGCTTCGCTAAACGCGCTGAGGTGGTATAATAAAAAACGATTCAAGTAAAGGCTTGGTAGTGGCATGATGTCACGCCACAAAGCACGTCAGTAGATTGAACTTGTGTACATATTATTCTCTCTACGGTGGAATGTGGAATATATTTTGCAGAGCCGGAAACTATCCTGGTGTTCACAATCTTCTATGAATTATTTGGAGGAGGAACCTGCCTTGCAATGCCGAACAATATGCGTGCTGGACTCATCATCATTGAAGCCTGGTTCAGGGGCTACTGAGGGAGTCCTGGACTAGGAGGTGTCCGGACAGCCAGACTATCATCGTCAGCCGGACTCCAAGACTATGAAGATACAAGATTGAAGACTTCGTCCCGTGTCCGGATGGGACTTTCCTTGGCATGGAAGGCAAGCTTGGCGATACGGATATGTAGATCTCCTACCATTGTAACCGACTCTGTGTAACCCTAGCCCTCTCTGGTGTCTATATAAACTGGAGGGTTTTAGTCCGTAGGACACAACCATTACAACAATCATACCATAGGCTAGCTTCTAGGGTTTAGCCTCCTTGATCTCGTGGTAGATCCACTCTTGTACTACCCATATCATCAATATCAATCAAGCAGGAGTAGGATTTTACCTCCATCGAGAGGGCCTGAACCTGGGTTAAAACATCGTGTCCCTTGTCTCCTGTTACCATCCGCCTAGACGCACAGTTCGGGACCCCCTACCCGAGATCCGCCGGTTTTGACACCGACAGCGGGGTTATGACTAAGAATATGCATTTTCATCTTATGCTTCCAACTAGCAAAATTTGTGCCATCAAAGTAAGGGCCTCTACAGTGGTAATTTCCCTTGCCAGACGTCATACTCTCCTAGGTTGTGAAACCAAGGCTATGATCACCAAAGCTATGGAAATCAAGGCAAATGGAGACCAAATCTTAGATAGCACTTGTAGGATCGAAAGTATATCGAGAGGTGGGGTGATTAGACTACTTGACCATTGAAAATCTATCATTTTCCCAATTTTAGTTGTAGGCAGATTTTAGCAATAAGCACAAGTCAAGTAATCAACCTACCCATGCAATTCTAAGAGTGTAGCAGCAAAAAGTAAAACATTGCATATGAAGGTAAAGGGAAGGGTTTGGATAAGGCAAACATAATGGAGACATGGGGATTTTTGGCATGGTTCCGATAGGCAGTGCTATTGTACGTCCACGTTGATGGAGACTTCAACCCACGAAGGGGAACGGCTGCGCGAGTCAATGGAGGGATCCACCCACAAAGGGTCCACGAAGAAGCAACCTTGTCTATCCCACCATGGCCATTGCCCACAAAGGACTTTCCTCACTCGGGTAGATCTTCATGAAGTAGGCGATCTCCTTGCCCTTAAAAACTTCTTGGTTCAACTCCACATCTTGACGGAGGCTCCCAAGCGACACCTAACAAATCTTGGAGACACCACTCCCCTAAAGGTAATAGATAGTGTGTTGATGATGAACTCCTTGCTCTTGTGGTTCAAATGACAGTCTTCCCAACACTCAACTCTCTCTCAAGGATTTGGCTATGGTGGAAAGATGATTTGAGTGGAAAGCAACTTGGGGAAGGCTAGAAATCAAGATTCTTGTGGTAGGATTAGAATATATTGATCTCAACACATGAGTAGGTGGACTCTCTCAGAAAATGTATGGTGGAAGTGTAGGAAACTTCTAATGGCTCTCTCACCAATGGAGAAGGAGGTGGAGGGGTATATATAGCCTCCACACAAAATCCAACCATTACACACATTTGAATCATCTCGGTGAGACCGATATGTTCAAAAATGTGAACGTTAGGAATCTCAGTGGGACCGACTGGAACAACTCGGTGAGACTGATGTGCTAGGGCTTAGGGCGAGCATCATCTCAGTGGCACCGATTGCATCAACTCGGTGAGACCGAAGTGAAGCAATATGGCAGCAGAGAATCTGCCAAGCCAACTCGGTGAGACTGATTGCATAACTCGGTGAGACCGAAAAAAATGCAACAAGTCACATAGTGTTGGTAGGGCCATCTGGGTGAGACCGAACGTTAGGGTTTCTGGCTGTGGCTATGTCATATAAACTCGGTGGCATCGGATAGAAAGAATAGGTGGGGCCGAGTTGGATTAGGATTTTGACATATTTCGATGGAGAAAGTGGCTGAGGGTTTTGGAGCAATATCACTAAGCATTTGAGCAAGTAAGCCATTAAGCAACACCTCATCCCCTTTTAATAGTATTGGCTTTCCTATTGAATCAATGTGATCTTGGATCACTAAAATAAAGATGGAGAGTCTTGAGATTTTGCCAAAATATATCCTTAGCATTTTGAGGTGTCCACATCTCTAGTCCATGCCATGCCATTCATGGAACTTACTAAAATATTTATCTTGAATGGATATTAGTTCAATGAGATATATGTTGTTATGAATTACCAAAACCACCCGGGGATTAGTTGCACTTTCAATTTGAGTTGTATGTTTTATTTTGGTGTTGTCCTATGGTTCCTTCCGTGCTGTGCACACGGGGGATTCCCGCTCCAGGGTGTTGCCATACGTTCACGATTCGCTTATAGTGGGTTGCGAGAGTGACGGAAGCTTTAACCCGAGTAAGGTGGTTGTTGCGTATGGGAGTAAAGGGAACTTATTACTTATTGCTATGGTTGGGTTTACCTTAATGATTTCTAGTAGTTACGGATGCTTGCTAGAGGTCCAATCATCAGTTCATATGATCCAAGTATGGATAGTATGTTAGCTCATGCCTCCCCCTCATATAAAATTGCAATAATGATTACCGGTCTAGTTATCAATTGCCTAGGGACAAATCCTTCTCTTGTGTTACAAAAAGCTTTATACTAAACAACTCACTTTTATTATCTTGCAAAGTACTCCTAGTTTATTCTTGCAAAGTAGTTCTAGCATTACACCCACAAAGTACTTCTAGTTTCCTACTTGTTCTAGGTTAAGGAATGGTTAAGTGTGTTTAGAGTTGTATTGGTTGTCGATAGAACTTGAAGAGAATATAAATTATACCTTTGGCTCCTCATTGGGTTCGACACTCTTATTTATGAAAAAAGCTATAATTGATCCCC
Organism: Triticum dicoccoides; assembly: GCF_002162155.2. NCBI lineage: Eukaryota > Viridiplantae > Streptophyta > Magnoliopsida > Poales > Poaceae > Triticum > Triticum dicoccoides. The sequence continues at coordinate 160,203,557 of NC_041389.1, forward strand.
CATACTTGTGGGTTATCAGATGTTGGTGAAGTTTTTGCACATATGGGCAAAGACAAACATGCAGGTGAAGGCCTTCGGAGTAAAATGAAGGAGCCAGAACCCATAGGTCCACATGAGCTCAGAGGAAAAATTAGAAAAAGGGGGACGAGCCCATAGTATAAGTTTGTGGCGAAGAAGGGATACTTGTTTTCAGAGGGTTTGGTGTTGCTGGGAACATTACAAAAAAAAACTTCCGTGATGATACGTGTTTGTCACAGTAGGTCATGTTTTCTGTCATGCATGTACATCCATGACGATTTTGTGATAGAATCAAGATAGTCATACCTGTGTTGTCATAGAAGTGTTCCATTTTAATACCAAAATTATCATCACGGAAGTGTCCACTTCCATGACGATAAATGGTGCGTCATAGAAGTGCTTTCATCAAGGATAACCGACACGTGGCATCCACCGTAATGGGACGCCTTTAAGCTATCGGGCTCCGGTTTCGATCCGATAACCCGTTAACATCCCCGACCAATGGGGTTTTCCACGTGTAAAATTCGCATTTGCCGGAGGATCCACGTGTTGGCTCAGCGTTTGGACATATGTCATTCACTCATAGTACGGTAGGCGCCTATGATACGTCGGCACGTGGCAAGGGCCAACAGTGGCCCATTCCGGTGAAAAAGACAGGCCCAGTAAAAATTAGCAGGCCGGCCCATATAAGGCCTACTTGTGTCAGGTCCATTTAAGCCCACGGCCAATACGAGATGTGCCAATTCAACCTGTCAACAACACGTTAATGATTTGACACCATTGCAGGCCATCGTCAGTTCGAGCCTGTTAACAGCCTGCTATATATTTGGGCTCAATATCGGCTCGATGTGGTTTCGGCCTGTTAACGACCCATTCAAGGGATGGGCCAATTTTCAGGATGTACATCTTTCATCGTTTTAGTGACCCATTTAAATGTTGGGCCAATTTCCGGCCCGATATGTCGTTCAGCCTATTAACGGACCATGCTCTTCATGGTCCAATACCAGCCCGGTTTCTCTTTGGGCCTGCTAAAGGCCCACAACACAATTGGGCCATATACAGTACGACCTGACTTTCGGCCTCTTAGCGGCCCATGCTCTTCATGGTCCAGTATGAGCCTACTATCTCTTTCGGCCTGCTAAAGGCCTACAATATAGTTGGGCCATATGTAACTCGACCTTAGTGTCGGCCCGTTAACGGCCCGTGAAATCAAATGGGCTGACCTGCTGCCCGCTTTGATGTTGGCATGTTAATGACCCAGGAGGTAACAGGACCAAGCATTAACTATTGGCTCATTTTAATTATAGCGACCCAATAGAGCTTTCCGCCTGGCAATGGTCCATTAACTTAACGGGCCCACTAAAATTCGAACATGTCTGTAGGCCCAATTAGATAATTTGAGCCCATGACGATGAGCAATTATGCGCAGGACCTAAACCGATCAATAAAAGGCCTATGAGAATTTTGGCCCCTGTAAGCGCATTATGTGCAGTAGGCTGCTTCCTTCATATAGGGCCCATGACTATTCATGCTAACTAATAATTTCAATGCTTTTTTAGCTTCCTAGTGACCAGTTAGCTGGAATGCGAGGCGCGCTAAGAAAAGGTATGACTTACAGGGAAAAATGTTGCACCTCCAGCATATATTACAAGAAATTACATCCGCTTGGCAATCAAAGATTGATGCCACTGCAAATAAATGAACAGAACCTAATAATCTACAACGTCATAGTCTGCAACCTCAGCACGGATGACACCCATAAGCATGTGAGCAAGGTCTTCCTTCTTTGCTACACTATCTTTGAAAACATTAATCAGTTGTTATTGCGCAAGAATGTGCACCTTTGATTCCTCGACGATTTCCATCATTGCTTCAGCCAGTAATAGGTTCACCAACATACATTTTTTTGTTGCATTCGAGACAGAGGAAACTGAACAGATTTAGATGGCAATTTTGGCAGGCTTGTATTATTGATAGTGGAGAGTGTCTCAACCACTGCATCATAACATAAATTAGGAGGGGAACCAAACATATTAATCAAGAGTTATTGCCATATTACATAGCCTAGATTTATTGGAAAGAAACAATGGGTTGCCTTGATGTATTCAGAGTTTGTCTTCTTATCATCAGCAACCTACACCAAATTAACACATTAGCATTGCTATCATTGGCCAGGTCAGATAATAGGAAAGCGACATTGACACAAAGAACGTTTGGGCAACCAGACCACGCCAGCCTACACCAAATTAACACAATATGGCACAACTATCATTAGCTAGGTAAGGTAATACGAAAGCAACATTGACACAATGAATGAATGGGCAACCAGAACAGCACTACAATTCAGTAATGTGCATGATATGAGATAGTACATTCATGCAGCTAAGTATGCTAAACTACCAGGAAGTTTTTCTTAGAAAAATCAACACTGTAGCCTTTAATTATACATTTTGTTACAACTAAATTTAGATCAGATAAAGGTTGGATTCGTGCTGATTAACAAAATACATGCTGATGTAAAAATATAATGATATACAACAGGTACTTGCATCAGAATTGGAGCACAGATAATTCCCGCAAGATACTTTCCTCGAATACGATCCCGATGCAGAAATTCTTCTATCCTTTAAGCTTATTTTCTTAAAAAGAGATGGGTAAGAAACATGTAGAAAATATGATCAGAATGCTATAAATTTCATGATGCGAGGATACACACATGCTTCTTAGAATGGAGTTGACATATTTTTGCTGGACTGGAGCGGAATAGTTCTTTGGCCACTGGAATCTGCTTATTATCAGTAGGAGTTGGGTTTCTCTATGCTCGAGCAGTATCCATGAACACTGGAGTTGGTTTACTATCTCCTGGAATTTGGATCTTTGGCAAAGACCTTGTTTGTAACCCTTCAAATTCTAACATAGTCGTCTTCCCCTTGCATGCCTTATATAGAAGAATGGTGCTTCAATTATAAAACATGCTAAAGTACAGAGATGGAATAGGTACTGAAGAATAGAAATGCATGACATATTGACATGTATTCCCTACATCCGGAAATAAATGGATGGGTCTAGGCGTATTTCAGTTCTAGATACATCCATTTTTATCCATTTCTGTGACATGTAATCCGGACGGAGGGAGTATGATGTAAGAGCTAGGGATACGACCAGGCAACAGAGTAAAAAAACACTAGTTGAATGTAAAATTGTATGCTAGCGGAATACATACAGAAAGACACTAAGGCAACATATGCGTGTATGATTGGGAAACTAAGATGGAATTGCAATAGACCACTAAAACAACACTTCAATGTAAAGAAAAACATGGTATGGTCGACACATGAAGTACATACTGATGAATAACAATGCATGAGATATTCAGAAGCATGATGTCCATACTAAGCAGATGGCATTGCGATAGAGTAGAATGATAGTACTTGAATTTGAAAACATGTTATCATGAATGGAATAGGTACTGGAAAATAGGAAGGTATGACATATTTACGTGCATGATCAGCAGGCTAAGCACATGGCATTGCAACAGAGTAGATATATCTTTCTGCATGTCTTCTGAAGAACTACCTTTACATGTTCCATCATATTGGGTATCATTGACGTCAAGTTTACATTGCTCCGCGAGGTTCTTGTGGACATATCAGTGTGTGCAATTATATCTGACATGCATGGAAGACAACTAGTTGTTAGATTTATGTAATGAGTGTTTGTAGGAGACGACATAAGTAGTAGGACTGAGGTTAACTAGCAGCAACAGGTCTCAAAAACTAAAGGGAGAACATAGATGAAAGCTACAGAATATGTATCGTTTGTACTCGAGAGTAACTAGATGGCACACAAAAGTATTAATGAACAACATAGGTAATACTAGAAGTGGTATAATACTATAATTACCAGCCTGTGGGATAGCATTGGCTGATGGATGATAACTATGGAACAACATTACCAAAAGAACAGGTCTCTTCGCTGAACTATGGAACAACGTTAACTCCTAAATAAGACTCGTAAGAGATCAACATAAATATACAGTGAAATGTGATAATCTACTTTCCATGCTTAGATGAATAACAAATCCATAAATGTTGCACACAAGTAAGATGACGGTACAACCTATCTAGCTGCCATCCATAGGAGTGAGCGTCATGTGCTGACTTGTCGATGGCCCTGCAGTTGTTGTGTCTGCCCATGTCGGGCATGCGCATTCGATGCAGGGAACTGTTGAGTGGGGACTATAGCTCCCTTATGGTGTATGCTTCCCTTGTTGGAGTAGCTGCGGTGTGAAGGAAGATGGTGTGGCTGAAGATGCAGAAAACGCATAATGTTATGAATGACACATGTCTCTGATCTGAAGAAATACCCTAAGAGATCAACAGTAAGGTACGAGAGTGGTCACACGTCTTTTGGCTGAAGACTAAATTGGGGTCACACGATTTTATTTTATTTTGGTACTGTCTGGTCAACGCCAAATGGCTTGATGGCCGTCTTGTGCCTCCCGGCTGACACTGTTCAGAATCTTCACCGAAGAGCCAACGACCATCGGCAGCAGCCTACCTGCGCCGTCCGTGGTCGTGAAGCTTAGACCAAAACCCCGCTCCTTGGCCCACCGCACTACCGTGGTTGCACTACCCCCAGCGAATCCACAAAGACTCACCGCCATCCAAATCCAGCGGCGGCAGTACCTTCAATCCACGCAACACTAAGATAGCCATCTAAGCGCTACTTCCGCGGTGAACTTGCACCCCCGCACCCTTCCGTTAGTCAGTAGCTAACCGGTGGCCTAGGAGCTCCGCCACCTCGAGGGGTGATGCTTCCCATTGGGAATCAATTGGCCCAAAATAAAAATTTAGACAACTGACGCCTAAATAAAGTGATTTGAGATGAGTGTATGACCTATCTTGTGTCCCGGTGAATTAGGCAGCTCCAGCTGTTGAGTTAGTGAGGCCAGCGCGGTTGTGGTGGCTACCAGGGGCAGGAAAGCAAGGATGTCGCGATGGTCGACTGCTACGGGGAAGCAGCACCAGTGCCCTGGACGCATCTGAAGTTGGAGCCTCTCCGGTGCCGTGCACAACGGCGGGGGTGAATCGGCTCCGGTACGGTTCACGCAGCCATCGTCGACGCAACTCTGGCAACACGGAGTAAGAGGCACACGACACAGTGCACGACGACAAATGGACAACGTCTTCTGCATTGGGGAGGAGGGTGGCTGTGAATTTGGTGCGTGGGGGAAAATGGAGGAGGGGCTGAGGTTTCCCGGCTGGGGAGAAGGGAGCTTCCGGGGAGGTGATTAGGCGCCCGCGAGGTATGAATGGGGATTTGGGAGGGGGAACCATGTCTTACAGACGCATTTGTATAAAATGTGTGTGTGTGTGTGTGTGGGGGGGGGGGGGTTACAGTTCTACCCCTGCCTTTAAGCTTCCGGGCATGGAGCGACACGGCTATAACCTTCAATAAATCCATGGAGCAGCCTCGCCGAAGTCTGCCATGTTGCAGCAATAAATCCATGGAGCAACACGGCCATAACCTTCAACGCCAGTGACGAACCTCAATTCTGAAATGTCCTAGCACCAGCCGCTTTGGTCCTTAGCCCAATTGTGGACGGTTTCCGGCTCACTAAAGTGCTCATGGGCGATGGCAGCGGATTAAATCTCATCTACGAGGAAACTCTCAACAAAATGGAAATAGACAAGAGCCGCATTGAGCAAAGCTGCACGACTTTCAGAGGAATCATCCCTAGTCGAGAGGCACGATGTGCGGGAAGACTCACACTCGATGTGGTATTTGGCATGCCGGAGAATTACAGGTCCGAGGAGATAACATTCCAAGTGGCCTCGTTCAGCAGCGGATACCACGCCCTTTTAGGGTGGGATGCATTCACGAGCTTCCAAGCTATATCCCATTACGGGTACATGAAGCTCAAGATGCCTGGGCCCAATGGAATCATCACTCTAGCCAGTGATCTGGAAGTAGCACTCCGTGCTGATAATAAAACCGCTGCCCTGGCCCTTGAGGCATTATCCGAAGTCCTTGTGGCCTAAGAACTAACTGCGCTGCACTCCATAGTGGACAGGGACGACGTGATACTCGTCAAACGATCCAAGTCCACCTCTTTCAAACCAGCGGAGGAAATAGTCAAATTGCAAGTCCACCCAACAGACTCTACAAAAACAACATCCATCAGGGCATAGCTGAACCCCACAATAGATGCCACACTGCTGGCGTTCTTGCGCGAGAATTGGGACATCTTTGCCTGGCACCCTTCAGACATGCCAGGCATCCCACGCAGGATGGCCGAGCATAGCCTAAACATACTGAAGGGATACAAGCTGGTCATGTAGACTCTTCGGCGATTTTCAGAACCTAAATGACAAGCCATGGGGGAGGAGCTAACCAAGTTACTCGAAGACGGATTCATCAGAGAAATAAAACTCCCGGACTGGCTAGGAAACCTGGTGATGGTACCAAAGAAGGACAAATCCTGGCGCCTATGTGTCGATTTCAAGGACCTCAATAAGGCTTGCCCCAAGGATCCCTTCCCTCTCCGCCACATCGATCAAATCATCAACGCTACCGGAGGACACGACTCATTATGCTTCCTCGACGCATACTCCGGATACCATCAAATCAAGATGGCGGAGTCCGATCAAGCCGCAACGGCATTCATCACTCCATACGTCCCCTTCTGTTTCAACACCATGCCTTTCGGGCTCAAAAATGCCGGTGCAACCTATCAACGCATAATTCAGACATGCCTGGAAAAACAAATCGGCAAAACAGTTGAGGCATACGTAGACGACGTGGTCATCAAGACCAGACACATCAAATCTTTAATAGACGACCTAAGGCTTATGTTCGACAATCTCCGAACATATGACATCAAGCTCGATCCGGAAAAATGCGTTTTCGGCGTTCCTGCCGGAAAGCTACTGGGTTTCATCGTTTCCAATAGAGGAATTGAAGCAAATTCGGCCAAAATCCGAGCTTTGTCACAGTTGGCTACCCCAACAGACCTCAAGCAAATCCAGAAATTAACTGGATGTGTGGCTGCCTTAAGCCGCTTTATCTCCCGATTGGGAGAAAAGGCACTACCTCTCTATCGCCTTCTCCGACGCACCGAACACTTCGAGTGGACGGATGCGGCCACGACCTCACTGGAAGAAATAAAGGCCCTCTTGCCCAGCAACCCAATCCTGGCCGCACCAAACATCGGCGAACCCATGCTATTATATATAGTTGCAACGCACCAAGTTGTAAGCGCAGTGCTCGTCGTCAAACGAGAGGAGGACGGACATAAGTTCCTGCTTCAAAAGCCGGTATACTATGTATCCACTGTCCTCACACCATGCAAGTTACGGTACCCACATTATCAAAAGATAGCATACACGGTCTTCATGGCATCCCGGAAACTATGACACTACTTTCAAGAGTGTTCAATCACGTGGCCTCCGAAGGACCACTCAATGATATAATAAATAACCACGATGCCACAGGCCGGATTGCTAAGTGGGCCATTGAGCTCCACCTGTTCAACATCATATACAAACCACGGCGAGCAATTAAGTCACAAGTACTGGCTGACTTCATCGCCGAATGGACAGAAGCCGAACTCCCTAAAGAGTACGGTGCATACTCCAATGGGATCATGCACTTTGACGGCTCTAAGATGCTGGCCAGAGTGGGAGCGGGCGTTGTCCTGACATCCCCCACCGGAGATACAGTACAATATGTACTCCAAATATTATACACAGACTCCAACAATGCAGTCGAATACGAGGCTCTGTTGCATGGTCTATGGATGGCAGTCTCCATGGGCATTCAACGCCTAGAAGTGCGGGGGGATTCGAACCTCGCAATATCTCAAATAAATGGAGACTTTGATGCCAAGGAACCGAAAATGGCGGCTTACCGCAATGCCGTCCTCAAGATGTCAGCTCGGTTCGAGGGGCTCGAATTCCATCATGTGGTTCGAGAAAACAATCAAGCGGCGGATATCATCGCCCACATCGGTGCTAAGCGTGACCCCGTCCCACCTAATATCTTCTTGGAAAGGTTGTTCAAGCCATCCGTGGTGTGGCAAGGAGAGACCGACAATACTAGTCCGGATCCGACCACAACCCCAGATCCCGAACACACTGACATAATCGGAGGCTCCGCCACCGAAATAACACCCTCGGCCCACGTGATCATGGCTGTCATCGCCCCGTGGATAGAACCCTTCTTAGCCTACCTAAATTGGCAAGAACTCCCCGAGGACCAAAATGAGGCACGTTGCATTGTGCAGTGCTCTAAAGCCTACATGGTCCACGAGGGAGAGCTTTATAAGAAAAGCGCTACTGGAGTACTCCAAAGGTGCATCTCTGAAGATGAAGGGCGGCAGCTTTTAGCCGAAATTCATGCTGGACTCGGTGGCCACCACGCTGCAGCTCGGGCCCTTGTAAGCAAGGCCTTCCGCATAGGTTTCTACTGGCCGACAGCCCGAGCAAACACACAGGACCTCGTCCAACGTTGTGTCGGTTGCCAGCTCTTTGCAAATCAAAGCCATATGCCACCTACCTCACTCCAAACAATCCCCATAACTTGGCCCTTTGCGGTCTGGGGGCTCAATATGGTTGGACCCCTTAAAGGAGGAAGCCATAAGAAAAAATACCTATTGGTCATGGTGGATAAATTCACCAAATGGATAGAGGCCAACCCAGTTAAAACGGCCAAATCCGGACCAGTGATAGACTTCATATCAGGGGTTGTACACCGTTACGATGTCCCCCACTGCATCATCACCGATAATGGCTCCAACTTCACAGCCGACGAGGTGGAAACTTGGTGCGGCAATATGGGCATTAAGCTCGATTACGCCTCCGTCTATCACCCCTAAACAAACGGTCAAGTCGAACGAGCAAACAGTCTTATTATGAGGGACATCCAACCCAGACTAGTGCGATCCTTGAAGGAATCAGATATGCAATGGGTCGAGGAGTTCGACTCCATATTATGGGGACTACAGACCATGCCGAATCGCACTACCGGATACACACCATTCTTCATGGTGTATGGCGAAGAGGCGGTATTGCTCTGCGATATCATTCATGACTCACCTCGAGTGCGCATGTATGAAGAAAGAGAAGCCGAGCTTGATCGGCAGGACAATCTAGATGCCCTGGAGGAGGAGCACAACGTTGCAAAAGCACGTTCCACATTCTATCAGCAACAAGCTCGAAGGTATCAAAACTTATAACGTTGGCGAACTTGTTCTACGCCTACCGGAGAAGAAAAAGGACAAGCTCAAGCCCAAGTGGGAGGGTCCCTTCATCATTGATAAAGTTCTCACCGGAGGAGCGTACCTCCTGCGTGATGCATCAGATCATCGACTCGAGCCAAACCCATGGAACGCGGCCAGACTCCAAAGATTCTATGCTTAGCGCCGAACTCCTCCACACTTTTAAAATTATGTACTCTTTCTTTCTTTCTTTCTTTCTTTCTTTCTTTCTTTCTTTCTTTTTATCCTTATGGCCATAAAAAGCTTTAATTGTGACTCGACTACACAATCTTGACATGCTATGCGCACTCATTATACTTGGGGGCTTCTTATACAGAAGCTTAATATAATTATATTCCGGGCTTTATGCCCATTACATATGTGTCTTTTTCCATATGTACCTTTTCTTCGCCATTATATGCATCGATATGACTTACGTTTTGGCCAAGCTGGGTTGCCTGGCTCCTATGTTTATGCCCTACATTCCCGTTAGTTCGGCTAGGGCATAAGGGGAGCACCTCTGCGATTGTTACTGCCGGGTCCGCCGGACGTGTACCTCAGACTGCGTGAAGCCAAAAGCTAGCGTTCTTAAGGGAATATAAGGTCGGTGAACAAAATATGTTTCTTACCTATCACAATATAAACCCCTAGATGTATCATATCATGCATCTCTGTTCGCAGTTCGGACATGCACATTAATGCATGCGTACCCAGGGAAAGGAACCCTTAACGGAACTATTCTCCCTGGAAGATGTTTCTTACTATCCATGTAATATAACATAGCTAGTTGGGTACTTCTCTGTTGAAGCACTTATGACCCCTACGCCTGGTTCCCACGCGTACCCCGGTTTACATAACTGAGTGGGTATTCAGATACACTCTGGACTGTCGGGTCCGGAGGTTGAAGCGAAAAGGTCTGCCATGACAAATGATTTACAATCCGGCTAGGAACAAAATATGTTAATTGAAGTACACAGTCACTTAGACTGGCTAAATTCTTCTTCTATATCATCCAACAGGCTGTCTACCCTACAATCCTATTGGGAATACTTTGTGGCTAATTCTACCTAGTCATATACCAGACTAACGGGAATCTCTTTCCTATCTGACCCTAGAGGTCCGACCAGGGCCATGTGCTTCGGATCACTCTTGGTGTACCGCATTTTTACCATCGCTCAGGCTTCCCTCGCACCTTGTCGGCAGGCCGATATCTTCCACAAATGGAAGCACCGCCGTGCTCCCTTGAGCAGCTCTACAAGTTCCCCCATGCTTCCTAGCAGGGAGGCAGACGGCCACAAGGCTTGGGCAATACCCGGCATCACCTGCCGAACTTGTTCGTGCAGTTGTGAAAGCTCTTGCAGAAGATCGCTTGTGGAGCCGGGCATCTCCTCTTTGGGACGACCCATCAGCATACCTACAGACATAACTCTGTTAGCCTATTTCTTCGCCGAACTGTATAAAGGTTCCTTTGAGCACATACTAAAAATGTTGCGTCGAAGCCTCTTATTCTCCTTCACAGAGTCAGCAAGCTGGGCCCGAACATCTTCCAATTCAACGCCCAGCCGGGTATTGGCATCCTGGAGATCGTTTTTCTCTTACCTAACCCGTGTAAGCACGCGCTCGCCAGCCCCTAGCCTCTTGTACGATCTCCGGATCCACTCCGGGATTGTCTGCAGAATCTACTGTTAGATTTGCGAGCATGCCGAATACTCACTAGTACACATAATTACATTCTTTTTGATCGGGACAAGTATTACCAGATGAGGCCTTCTTGGATTCCTCCATTCCGGCAACTGCGGCCCTTAGCTGGGCTTTGCACTCCTCCAGCTCTTGAGACAAATGGGTGTTATTCTCTGTAAGAACCTATGCATAAAATGATCCTTAAATCAGTTATACCAACTATTTCAAGTCTCAGGGGCTACTGATATATATATAACTATCAGATTTTTCTTACCCATATATCCTTTAAATACTGGTCTGTGGCTCTAGCAAGCCCACCTTGAGCAGCTCGTATGTACGCGTCTCCCGAGTTGAAGGCATTGAGTGCCTCTTTGGAGAAATTAGGGTCGTGGAGTATGGCCCGTCGACGCTTGTGATTCATAGTGCTCTCCACTTTGGAATTTGTAGCGGATATTCTATCCGCATCCTCTGTAGGAGGACCGTCCGGCATTGTCCCAACGTTAGCCTTCGCCCTTGAGTCCGGCTCTGGAGTCCGGCTGGTGGAGGCCTGGCCGGCAGGATCTTCAGACATAGTCCGACGAGTGCTTTTTCTGCCAGGGGACAATGGACATTGTTATATTTTAAAGACGATAATCACGGAGCAGGTTTCTAATCATACCTCTGAAACGGCATCTCGGTCCTGACCGCCATCCTTTAAAGCCTACCCGGCTTCGGTGCCCCTTGTTGGTGAGTCGCCGCGGGTTCGGCATGGTGCCCCGATGGCCTTCCCTATAAAGCGCAATATGTGTGCAGTGGGTAAGGAGTAAAGAAGGGATCCTTCTCGGAAGTTAGGACTCCGGTCTTACTTACATGTGATGCAGGGAGTAAGCCAGGATAGTCGGCTATGATAGCCACTAAGGCACCGTCACAACTTGCCTGGTAAAACGTCCTGTCGATGAGCTCCGCAAATATGTCCGGATCTTCTTCAAGTCCGGGGTCGAGGGCCCGGTTGGGGTCCTATGGCTATGGAGACGGGCTGTGGACCTCCCTCACAGCCTTTCGCAGTTCCTGCTATGAATTAGCAAGGTAAATATTTGTGATGAAAGACTGCGGGAATGAATAGAGTTGAGTAAAAGATAGCAACTCACCCAGCTATGGGGGTTGTACATGGAAAACCCATCCCGTGGCTTAATGCGGATGAACTCCTCTTCTCCTTTATACAAATCGGACAATATTTTCGCCAGAGCGGTGGCGGAGTTTGGACCTTTACGACCGCAGCGGGTGGCGTCGTCTTCTCCATTGAAGTGCCACGTGGGATTCCCCGGGCACTAGAGTGGCTGCACCCCCAACATTATGCATATTGACATAACCTCGATTATTGTCAATCTTGATTTGGCTAGCGTTTTTATCCTGCCCATCAGATAAAGGACCTCTCTGTTATCTTCCTCCTGGGGGTCCCGGGGGACGCCGACTACGGCGTTTCTTCTGTCGGGCATTGGTAAACTCAAGAAGGCTTATCCGGATAGGGTCCGGAAGGGGGACGTCCTCTATATAAAATCACTCCAAAGGGCAGTCTTCGGATGTCTTCTTCGGAGTGCCGGATAGGTATCCGGTCCCGGCGATGCGCCATATTTCAGCTCCACCCACTTGGTATATTGATCCCTCCTGATTGCGAGGGATGAGGCAGAATAGCCTCTTCCATAGCTCGAAATGAGCTTCGTAGCCCAGAAATAACTCACAAAGGGCGACATAACCTGGGATGTGCACTATGGAGGCAGGTGTGAGGTTATGTAGCTGGAGGCCATAATACTCCAGGAGACCGCGGAGGAACGGATGGATTGGTAATCCGAGGCCCCTCAGCAAGTAAGGGACAAGGCATACTCGCTCCCGCCTAGATGGGTTGGGGGAACTCTCTGCTTGCTCCCTGCCATCGTAAGTGGCCAGTCCGGCTTGGACGGGGACAAGGTCTGCAGGTGGAAGAAACCACTGGGTCTACAACTCCACCAATTGTCCATGAGATATAGTATACTTCTCCCAATCACCTGGCCTAACGCTGTGGGAGCGAGAGGAGGAGCTGCGGCGGCCGGCCATGATGGGATGGCTTTTTCGGGCGCGCTCTGATGAATCCTCGCTTGGGAAGATGGCGTGCTATGGATCTGAGGATCCCCGTCCATTTAATAGACGATTTATTTACATGGTTAGGGTGGCACGTGTAAAAATGCCCCGACTTCTCGCATTCGCTCGACACATGGAGACTTCCATTATTAAGGTACAGAAGCCGAGGAGTGCAACATTAATGGGAAGCCGGACACAGCTCGTTACAATAGGTACTCGGGGATTTTGGAGAAGAACCCACCTTGCAATGCCGAAGAAAATCTGCGTGCTGGACTCGTCATCATTGAAGCCTGGTTCAGGAGCTACTGAGGGAGTCCTGGATTAGGGGGGTCCTCAGACAGCCGGACAATGTACTTCTACCGGACTATTGGACTATGAAGATACAAGATGAAAGACTTCATCCCATGTCCGGGTGGGACTCTCCTTTGCGTGGAAGGCAAGCTTGGCTATTGGGATATGTTGATTTCCTTCTCTGTAACCGACTCTGTGTAACCCTAGCTCCCTCCGGTGTCTATATAAACCGGAGGGTTTAGTCCGTAGGACAAGAACAATCATAATCATAGGCTAGCTTCTAGGGTTTAGCCTCTACGATCTCGTGGTAGATCAACTCTTGTAATACTCATATCATCAAGATCAATCAAGCAAGAAGTAGGGTATTACCTCCATAGAGAGGGCCCGAACTTGGCTAAAACATTGTGTCCCCCTCTCCTGTTACCATTAGCCTTAGACGCACAGTTCGGGACCCCCTACCCGAGATCCACCGGTTTTGACACCGACAGCCGCCGCTGCTCCGCCATGGCGCCGCCGCCGCACCTGGACGCCGCCGTTCACCGCAATGCGCAAGCCGTCGCCGTCTCGCCCCGCATCGCCGGATTTCGCCGCCGCCCCAACGGCCGCGCCAGAGTTGGCCGCCGGCCGGATCCGCTCCTCCACCCGTTGCAAACCGCCCGCCACTGGTTTTTCATCGGAAAACCGCCCCGACCGGTCAAACCGCAAAGACCGATCGGTTGTGTTTTTTCTTCAGAAAACCGGTTTTTCTTTTAGTCTAGTTATTGTGTGAACGATCGTTAGTTAGGGTTCTTTAGCGAACAGTTTCCTTAGTTAGCGTTCGGCAGTGAACGTTCGTTAGATAGTTTTTTTCTTCTTCTGTATAATTCGGCCAGGGACCCGTATGTAATTAGTTTCTTCACAGATTAGTCCCTAACCTTTAAACGTTCACTACTTTTTACTCGTGTATCCAAGTCGAACGAAACCAACGCCCACTTCTTTGTTATGATCACCTCTATCCAGATAAACAACTTAAACATGTTTTGATAATTTAAACTTTGCATTTAGTTCAGATTAGCATTCGGTCTTGTTTCATCTGTAACTTGAGTTTTGTAACTCCGATTTAGTTGATTCTTTTTGCAAATCGAAGCTCTTGACCTAAACTTTCTGATAAGGCCAAATTCACTTAATTTTGGTACTATTAGAAATTGTTTTCTGTTGCAAGAGTTATTTGCTTGGTTTTGAAGATTTCCGAATTGTTTTCTTCATTCTTTCCGATGTTTTTGAGTGATTGCTTATGTGTGGTTACTATTGTTTGCTTACGGTAGATTGAACAGAGTGTGACGAGTAGAACTATCAGGAGTATTGAGTGCGAGGCATCTTCATCAATAGTACAGGCAAGTTCACACTTTGATCATATCCCTGTCATACCCAGTTTTTTATGCATTAGTTTCACCTTCAAACATTGCATGGTTAGGAAATGATAACATGTGGGTATTGGGAAGCAGTTGATGAGGTAGGAACCTATTGTCCTGCATTCAAACCTTGGGAGTTACTTCTACGTTATGGTTATACTTCTATGCTATGCTCATAGACGTTGTTTGGTTTGAGTGATTCATGACAGATGTGAGAGTTATTATTAATGGTTAACTTAAGGTGATTACTTCAATACACATCTGGGTGGAATGGTTGGGGCACCCTGGAGTACCCAGTGGTTTGCCCGGGTACCTGGAGAACCCAGTGCTTGCCCAAGGGAATCCCGGAGGACCCGTGTGATTACCCTATGGAATGCCACCTAGGCTCAAAGGGATCATAAGATTATTCATGCGAGAAACTTCCGTGTGCGGCCACAAGCCATTATGGGCTCTAGCATAGTTGAGTAAGTTGCGTGAGCTCTTGAAGAGGTGGACTAGCAGATGTAGGGGGATTGTAGGTGTACCGGTCCGCCCAGAGTAGAGAGTAAGTGCTTTTGAAAGACTGTGTCTCGGTCATCCATTTCTCAAACACCTTGTAGTGCGAGAAATCCAACGGAGGCGATCGAGTCTTGTGGGGAAAAGTGCGCAAACCTCTACAGAGTGTACAAACTAATCATGGTTAGTTGTTTCCCCGGCTATGGACGTTTTGAGTATCTAGTTCTTGGATTATCATGTTACTTAAATAATTTGTTGGGTTGATGATTATTAATTTGGGATTGAGTTGGAGGAACCTTCTCAATGTTTTCAACAAACTTTGTAGTTAAATAAAATATATTCCTTTGTTGTAGGGAAAAACTGGCTTTATGCAAAAATAAACTTAGAGCTTTCCACCAGCCAAATATGCATGTAGTGATAGTTATTATTCATCATTTATCCTATGGTGTGAATTTGCCAGTACATTCAATGTACTGACCTACATGGCTGCAACGTCTCATGTTGCAAGAATCTTCGACGAGTAAGTGATACATTAGGGTTATGATTTCTACACTCAACTTTGCCATTGGTGTTGATGGGAATCCACAACCTTGTCGTTTCTTCCGCTTTATGGATTGAGGTAATTTTATTTACGTTACTTTATACATGTGATTTACCTCTATTATAAATCCTCGACTACTGTGTGTCAGCATACCGATCCCGGGATGACACTTAAGCACAGAGACTTGACTGTCTGATGTTGGGTCGCTACAAATAGTTGACCCACTCAAAACAGGAATCAAAAGCAAAATGAAATATCTCGATTCAACGAAATAGCTCGTTCACCAGGTCAAAATAGTGAACTTAATCCAAAATTGAACAACTCAATCGAGTAGCATGTTGTACAGTATTATAGTACTCCATGAACATGTTGAAAGTCAAATTAATGAACTTGTTTGATATGAATATCTCCGTTCATGTGTGGATTGTAGACAACATGTTCTCCAATTCAAATATTTGGATGCAAGTTTATATCGAAACATGGTTTATATCAGTCTTTGATGCATAAAATGCAACCTCCCTCTATCTCGGACTCCTGCTCTCTCTCTCCCACCGACAATCTTCAATTCTATCGCACGCATCCAAACACAAACCTTGTTGGCCCCTCTCCCTCTCTCTCTATCTCTATCTCTCTGTGTGTGTGTGGGGGGGTCTTTCTAGTTCGCATGCACACTCCATGTATAGGTCTCTCTCGCACACTATGTATGATTCTCTAGTCCAAGCTAAATATCTTGGGTGCACTCATCGTACGCACAAAAATTCCCTCTCCTGTTTCTCGTAACTCTCTCATGCACCACTCTGCCGTCTCGGAGCTCTTCCCTCTCTCTCTCAAACTCTCCATCTCCCTGGGTCACACATACACATGCATATCTCACTCGCACTCGATAGACCCATATAAAATTCTCTCTCTCTCCCTCGTTCTCTCTCCATCTCACACGCACAGACACACAATCTCACGCCTAGCCAATTATGATGGTCTCTCACTCAATTGTAGGCACAAGCGGCCCCCCCTATATGTATATGACTAGCTCATTCTTAGTCTCCATCACAAACATGTGCATGGTCTATCTTGATTTCTCTCGAGGCATCTTTCTATCGCACACGCACGTCGTCCCTCGATCTCCCACCCATATAGTCCCTTCACAATCTCGAGGGGATCTCTCTATCACAAACAGACCCTCTCTCCCTCCCCGTGCGTCCATCTTCTCCATACGTCCCTCTCAACCTTTGTCCCTTGTTGGCTAGACCTCTACTGGACATGTGCTAGGGGTGTCTCTTCCCGTTGCAAACAATCACGCACTATCCATCGTCGTGTATCTCCTCGCCTCACTTTTCTATCTTGGAGATGCATGCTAATATGTTTGCATAAGAAACCAACACACACACACACATACACACACACACACACACTCTCTCTCTCTAATTTATCGTTTGTTGTCCCTTTCTCTTTCACGCACACACTCATTTAGCACACTCACCCATTCTCCTTCACACGCACTTGATCTCTCTTGACTTAGGCACTCTCTTCGGTCCATAGCTTATAGATTTATTGAAAATTCAAACATCACGAAGTTTGACCATGTACATGGAGAAAAATATTTACATCTAGAACGGCAAACATATATCATTTGATTCATCATGAGATGTAGTTTCGTGTGATGTATCTTTGGTATTTTAGATATAAATAATATTTGCATAAACCTGGTCAAAGTTTCCAAAGTTCGACTTCTAAAAAATTTATATGCACTGCATTATCGACTGGATGGAATATCTCTTTCCCCGTCTGAGCTATCTGACGCACCACTCAGCCGTATCGGGGCTCCACTATCTCTCTCAAACTTTATATCTCCCTGGTTCACACATACACATATCTCGCTCATGCTACATAGACCCATCTAACACTCTCCGCCCTTGTTCTCTCTCTCTATGTGACACCCCCCTAAGTACCATAATTCCTCGCTCCATCATAGGCGCACACACTCCCCCCTAAGTATGAGTATCTCTCACTAGCCATTAGGAACACACATATTGTATCCTTCCATCCATACGTCTATCTCGATATCTCTCAGGGTATCTTCTATCGCGCACACACCTTGTCACTCGATCTCCCACCCATGTAGTCCCATCATGACATCCAGGGGATCTCTTTGTCACAAACATACACTCTCTCCTCCCCTTGTCTGCATTTTCTCCATATGTCTCTCTCGACCTCTCTCCCTTGTTTGTCAGACCTCTCTTGGCCACATGCTAGGGGTCTTTCTCTCTTGATTGCAAACAACAACACACTATCTCCTCACCACGCTTCCGGTGTCGAAGATGCATGTGTGATATGTTTGCATAAGACACACATGCTTTTTCTCTACTTTATCATGTGTTGTCCATGTCTCTTTCACACATGCACACACACTTTGTTCACGCACTCTTTCTATTTCACACACAAATTCTCTCTCTCTCTAGTTAGGTACTCTCTCACGTCCATAAGCATATGGATGTTTTGAAAAGTCAAACCTCAGAAAAGCTTGACCAGGTATATGTGGAGAAAAACATTTACATCGGGAAAAGATCACTACTAGAATCAAAAGATTTGCCGTCTGCCCCCTCTTTGCCGTCAGCTAGCAGACGGCAAAGAATGCCTTTGCCATCAGCCACCAAAAAGCAGATGACAATGAGGTAGCGGACATCAAAGGAAGGCTTTGCCATGAGCCAACATTTTGCCGTCTGCTAGCTGACGGCAAACCTTCTTTCCCGCCCGCTAGTTGATGGCAAAGAGGGTGTTTGGCCCACTGGCTGTTAAGCCCTAAAGGGCCCCCTATTTGCCGTCCGCCAGCAAACGGCAAAGCGTCCGTTGCCCTCAGCTTGCAGACGGCAAAGGCGACACAGACGACAAAGCATCAAAATAAGTTAACGACCCGCAGCCCCGACGTCACCCTCTCTCTTTCTCCTCTCCTCTCCTCTCCGCCCGACCAGCACCGCCACCGCCACCGCCCCGTCGCCCCACCACCCTGCCGTCCCACCGGCCCACCACCTCTTCATTGCCGCCCCGTCGTCATCCCCTCCCGCCCGGTCATCGCGGTGTCTGGGTGAAAAAAAGAAGTAAAAGAAGAAGAGGAAGAAGAAGAAGATGTGTCGGGGTGTCGTGTCGAGGGTCGAGGGGTCGGGGTGTCGTGTCGAGGGTCGTGGGGTTGAGGATTTTCCATGCCGACCACGACACCCCGACCCCCTAACCCCGACACCCCAACCCCTCGACCCTT
>NC_041389.1:160222920-160225911 GCF_002162155.2 Triticum dicoccoides
GACACCCCGACCCCTGACACGAAACCCTAACCCCCGAGGGTTGCCGAGGGGCACCCAAGCCTGACACAGCACCCCGACACGACACCCCCGACACCCCGACCCACGACACGACACCCCGAGATCCCGACACGGCACCCTCGACACCGACACCCTGATATTAATTAGTTTATGTTATTATGTATTCAAATGTTTATTATGTTCATGATGATGATACACACTAATTTTTTTTTATGTTTATGTTGTACTAATTTCGTTTACTCTTTGTCATTGCAGGTGTTGACATATGGTGGGCTTGGGTCGAGAGCGCTCTAAGCCTCCTACCTCGGCGCGTGGGAGGGGTGTTGTTATTGCACCCCCAGAACCTTCGAAGAGTGCTGGTAGGAAGCATGCAGACACCCACATCACCTTCAGCGGGCGCTTCTTCTTCGGCCGGGAGAGGAGGTCAGGGGAACAAGAGGGGTGCAGGTAGAGGCAGACGGGGCACTGGGAGAGGTAGGATGGTTGTTCTGCCTTCCTCGCCGCCACTCCCTGCTGAGTCTTCGGACCACCGGACTGCTCCATCTCAGGTGGACCCGTCTGACCTGGACCCGTGTCGGACTCCAGTCCACGATGCTTGGGTCGACGAGCCTCTGGTCGCCGAGCCTCGGGTCGACGAGCCTCTGGTCGCCGAGCCTCGGTTCCCAGTGTCTTCCTCCCAGGAGACTCGGGTCCCATAGTCTTCCTCCCAGGAGACTCGAGGTCCCATAGTCTTTGTCACACATGACTCCGGAGACTAGAGACCATGATGGTGGTGTCGATGAGACCTTATCTGAGGATAGCTACAGTGAGAGCAAGCGGTTGAGGAGGGAAAGATGGTCTACCAGTGTGGTGGTACTAAGCTACCATCCGTGTTGGCGACCCGCGACCGGAGGTGGTTGATTCATCCTAATGGGGAGAAGTAAGTGCATTTACTCTTTTTTAAACTTTTGCCTTCATGTTTGTTAAAATTAATATCTAATGTGTTGGCCTTGTCATACTGCATGGGTTGGATACACGCAAATGGTGTTGGTAGGCCCACCTAGGTCCTTGGTACTCTAGTCCCGGGGTGGGTCATGTTGCCCGGTGAGGGTGAGATTCCACAGCTAGCACTGACCTGGGAGCTGTACGAGGCTACCCCGGCCCCGTCGAGGGAGATGGTCGACAATGTCGTGTGTGAGATGGTGGCCGACATTGTGAGACGACAGTTTTGGGTATTTTCTCCTTTACAGTATAAAAAATCAACAGTACCTAGTGATTGTACTAATGATTAGTGTTGTCTTGTTTGAGTGCAGACCTTCTACATGTGTCTTGAGGAACACGAGGTGGATGCAGCTATGGTTCTTGAAGCCGAGTGCAAGCGCCTACTTCAGAACACACAGCACGAGGCTCAGGTGCAGGCTGTCCGAGACTATTACGCCTCAACTAACATCAGGAGGCAGAAGAAGAAGTGACGTGTCAAGTATCTTAGTAAGGACAAGTACATGAAGGTAATTACCTATTCTTAATTAAGGCCTTGTACAAGTTTCCTTGGGCGTAGCACTGAAATTTCTCTTTGTCTAACTTAGGTGCCCCCGAGATGGTGTGCGGATAAGATGGACTATTGGGAGAGGTTGGTGGATGAGTGGTGCTCTCCCCAATGGCTAGCTGTCCACAACAAGGCCAGGCCAAGCATGCTCAGATGCAAGGTGTGCTGCACCATCAAGGGAGCTCCAACCTGTTTGAGTACGTCAATCACTAAGTATGTGGTTGGAGCCCTTAATGATTCATGCAATTTTATTCTTCATGTTAGCTTTAATCACTAATTTACCCCGTTCCTCTCTTTCAGGCCTGACACAACAAGAAGGAGGTTCCACCGTTGTACGACCTCTATGCCATGGCCCATAGTGCCCCGTACAAGAAGGCCAAGGCATTCTCAGAGCATGACCTCGATCATCCAGAGAGCTTCACCAACATCTCCTCCCACGACAAGCTTGTGAGGTACAGAGACTGGGGGAGGCAGATGAAAGGTGAGGACTTTAACCCGAGCCAGAGTCCTTTTGATCCTGAGCTCGTGATGCTATCTGGTGAGGGGAGGAAACCTGGCCACGTAGCCATTGGGCATTGTAACATCCCAAAATTCTAAATTTTGGAATGTTATAAACAAATAGATAGATTTGATTGATTGCTTGATTGATTGACTGAAAGTGAGTGAATTCGAAACTTTTTGAAAGTTAAATGAGAGGGAATAAAAGGACTTTCCCAAACTTTCATATTTGCTTTCTGATCTCCGTGAATTCAAATGCTTTTCAAACACAAAACCCTAGAGAGAAGATGACATGACTTCTTCCATTTAAAAATGAAAAGGGTGTTTGAAAAATAATTGAATTTCATTTGGAAATATTTCCAATTCAGAAACTTTAAGCAACTCAATGATTTTCACGAGAGAAGATAAAATGACTTCTTCAAATTATATGAAATATGAGCTGGGAGTTTCAAAGAATTAAATTCAAAGCCCCTTTGAATTTATTTTCAATTTGGAATAGATCATCATGCATATTTTATTTTCTTGCATTTTGGTCGATCCTAGAAATTTCACGCAACTCAAGGACCCTTGGAGAGAGTTGGAGATTTCGTTATTTTCATGTTTGAGAGTTTTCTCGAATTGAAAAGAGGATCATTTGATTTATTTATTTCATCTTCAATTATTTTTCCGTTATCAAAAAAAAATAGAGAGGGAATAATATGACTTTCCCAAATTTAGGAAAATGAAGATTTAATAAATAGATCAAATTTTGTTTGCCGGAGTTTTATTTGCATTTTATTCGGATAGGGAAAATTGTGCGTTTTCAAAAATTTGCTTTTTAGGTCCCGAGTAAAGTTCATTTTGCTCAGCTCATTTTTAGGAGTCGGAGAAAATTTACTTTATTAATTTTGGAGTTCGTTTAGATTTTCTTTTATTTATTTTTCTGCGCGCGAGACCGTTTAAAAAAAAAA
>NC_041389.1:160227472-160227957 GCF_002162155.2 Triticum dicoccoides
AGCGCCTGGAGTTTCATCTCGAAACCGCCGTTTCGTCTAATCAACTTGAACAAGCTTTTGCTACAGTAAAATTTTGACCTAGATTCAACTTGCTAGAACCGAGTTGTTTTCTTCCGCCGTTTGTTTTTCGTCGTTTGTTCGGCTCGTTCTTTCTTTGCAACCGGAATTCTTAAGTTGAACTTTCTGGTTCGTTCTCTTGTTCGATTTTTCCCTGTGCATTAGATGAGTACTTATTGTGTGGTTACTATTGTTTGCTTACGATAGATCGACCGGAGTGTGACGAGTAGATCTATCACGAGTTTTGAGTGCGAATCATCTTCATCAACATTGCAGGCAAGTTCACACTTTGATCATACCTTTCCTACTACCCAGTTTTATTGCATTAGATCAAACCCTCAAACACTTGCATTGTTAGGATCTAATTAAATTGTGGGATGGGAAGTAGATGAGGTAGTACCTATTACCTGTTACTTATGAAACCTTGG
>NC_041389.1:160227967-160230580 GCF_002162155.2 Triticum dicoccoides
GGGAGTTACTTCTACGTTTGCTTATTATGCTATGCTATGCTAGTAGACGTGGATTGGGTGAGTGAATATCCATGACAGATGTGAGATTGTTAATTAATGGCTTATCTAAGGTGGCAACCTAAACACACATCTGGGTGGATTGAGGCACCTGATGTCTATCAGGACTTGCCTGTTTTTTTTTGGACCGCCACCCAGGCTCAAAGGGATCATAAGATCTTTCATGCTAGAAACTTCCGTGTGCAGCCACATGCTACTATGGGCTCTAGCATAGTTGACTAAGTTGTGCGAACTCTTACGGGGTGGACTAGCAGATGTAGGGGATGTAGGTGTACCGGTCTACCCCACATGTAAGGTGCTAGTGCTTCTGAAAGACTATGTCTCGGTCATCCGTTTCTCAAACACCATGTAGTGCGAGAAAACAAACGGAGGCGATCGAGTCATGTGGGGAAAAGTGCGCAAACCTCTGTAGAGTAACAAACTAATCATGATTAGCCGTGTCCCCGGTTATGGACAACTTGAGTATCTAGTACTTGAATATCATTGTGAATCTCAACATGTTACCTCTAATAAAAGCTATTGGGTTTTAATGAGTACTTTTAATTGGGATTGAGGATGCTGTCAACCATTCTCAATGTTTAACAACCACCATGATAGTTAAACAAATTTATTCCTTTGTAGTAGGGAAAAATTGGCTTTTCGCAAAAACTGTAATCATAGAGCTTTCCACCAGCCATATATGCATGTAGTATAGCCTATTCTTTCATTACTCTCTATGTGTTACATTGCCAGCATATTCCATGTGCTGACCCGTTTTCGGGCTGCAACTTTTCATGTTGCAGACTTTTCAGACGACGAGTAAGTGGTACGTTAGGGTTACGATTTCCTATACTCAACTTTGCCGTTGGTGTTGATGGGAATCCACAACCTTGTTGCTTCCGCTATATTTTGGATTGAGGTAATAGTATTTACGTTACTTTATACATGTGATTTACCTCTGTTATAAATCCTTCGAGTACTGTGTGTGTCAGCATACTGATCCAGGGATGACACATAAGCACAGAGACTTGATCCATTCGGGTCGGGTCGCTACAAGATGGTATCAGAGCACATGTTGACTGTAGGACGTGACCCTAGAAAAATGACAAGCCCATAGGAAAGATTTTTCTCTACAACTTCATTTTCAAAAAAGATCTTTTACCTCTCTTCTCTTCTGAGCTTATTCAAAATTCTTTTTAGTGAGACCATACCCCTTTTCCCTTTTGACCACTCGAAGATTTGACTGATGAGACCACTCCAAGGAGACAAGATATCGGACTAGTAAGACCATTCGGAATGAAGAGGATTTTACCATACATTATGATAATGGAAACTACAGCTGTTGAAGACTCTGAAGACTAGGAGAATTGGAGGCTCTGAAGAATCCCTAGATTTGTATGACCTAGGAAGGCTACCCTTATGGAACTTGGCAGATTATGGAAGTTGTCAATACCCGAGATCAAGGTGTATCGAAGAAAGACTGAAACAAGGAGTACGAGAACTCGAAGAAAATCCTAAGGCAGGGGATATCAACTATGGAAGATAGCTCATGGCAATGACAAGGGCAGAAACACGGTTATCCGTGATGTCATCACCCGCTAATGCTATTGTCACCGTGCTGAGTTAAGGATGCAAGTCTTCAGAATGGATTTGATGGAAGAAGGCTGACGGAGCACCTATCATAATATGAAGTTCTAACCCTAGCCGGTGTATCACCAGGATCTGGAGTGTTTCATCAAGAAGTTAAGATGGACCTAAAAGAAGCATTAATTGATAAGGAAGCATTTCGTGAAGAACTTAAGACCAGAAGTTGAAAGCAGCCAAGCTAGAGAAGTAAAACCTTGAGATACAGGAGATTCGTCAGGAACTAAAGGACAGTAGGACCATGGTTCATGCCAAGGATAATGAAACCCAGAAGTTTGAAATGCAACTCCGGAATATTAAAGGATGTCACGAGAGATTTCACATCAACGGAGATTGATCTGGCAAAAGAACTTGAGAAAGACAAGCATGATCGGAAGAAGCCATTGAAGGCATGAACAAGGCTTGAAGAGTTTGGAGACGTTGAAGATTTATTGACCTTTAGAAGACCAAACCCCTGTTATATACCTACGTTAGATGCGATGCTTGTGAGCTGTCATTTGTTTGATGTTTTCTCGACAGCCACAACAAAAAAATCTGTCTTTTCAAAACTGTTGCTTGCATTGTGTGCATCCCTCTCTTGATATCTCTTATCTCACCCCAAAACCCATGGACCCAATAGAGGATGAATGGAGATGATCTTGTATTTTCTGGACCGATGAGTCAATTGGAGACAGACCGATGGATTCAGAACATGGAGGATCATATGGAGAACAACCCTATAGTCGGAAAGGATATGGCCCAGTATGCCCTTCAATGCTTTGAAAGAGGTGCTGCTACTTGGTGGAAGATATACCAAACCATGAAAGGATGGAAAAGAGTAACCACTTGGAAAGAATTTAAGTTGACTTTGCTAAAGTCACAGTTTGTGTCCCAGAAGTTGAAGCCTTATGGAAAGGATATGAGGAAACCATGTGCATGCAAGATTTGTGGAGA
>NC_041389.1:160235281-160235766 GCF_002162155.2 Triticum dicoccoides
AGCGCCTGGAGTTTCATCTCGAAACCGCCGTTTCGTCTAATCAACTTGAACAAGCTTTTGCTACAGTAAAATTTTGACCTAGATTCAACTTGCTAGAACCGAGTTGTTTTCTTCCGCCGTTTGTTTTTCGTCGTTTGTTCGGCTCGTTCTTTCTTTGCAACCGGAATTCTTAAGTTGAACTTTCTGGTTCGTTCTCTTGTTCGATTTTTCCCTGTGCATTAGATGAGTACTTATTGTGTGGTTACTATTGTTTGCTTACGATAGATCGACCGGAGTGTGACGAGTAGATCTATCACGAGTTTTGAGTGCGAATCATCTTCATCAACATTGCAGGCAAGTTCACACTTTGATCATACCTTTCCTACTACCCAGTTTTATTGCATTAGATCAAACCCTCAAACACTTGCATTGTTAGGATCTAATTAAATTGTGGGATGGGAAGTAGATGAGGTAGTACCTATTACCTGTTACTTATGAAACCTTGG
>NC_041389.1:160235890-160258952 GCF_002162155.2 Triticum dicoccoides
GTGAGTGAATATCCATGACAGATGTGAGATTGTTAATTAATGGCTTATCTAAGGTGGCAACCTAAACACACATCTGGGTGGATTGAGGCACCTGATGTCTATCAGGACTTGCCTGTTTTTTTTTGGACCGCCACCCAGGCTCAAAGGGATCATAAGATCTTTCATGCTAGAAACTTCCGTGTGCAGCCACATGCTACTATGGGCTCTAGCATAGTTGACTAAGTTGTGCGAACTCTTACGGGGTGGACTAGCAGATGTAGGGGATGTAGGTGTACCGGTCTACCCCACATGTAAGGTGCTAGTGCTTCTGAAAGACTATGTCTCGGTCATCCGTTTCTCAAACACCATGTAGTGCGAGAAAACAAACGGAGGCGATCGAGTCATGTGGGGAAAAGTGCGCAAACCTCTGCAGAGTAACAAACTAATCATGATTAGCCGTGTCCCCGGTTATGGACAACTTGAGTATCTACTACTTGAATATCATTGTGAATCTCAACATGTTACCTCTAATAAAAGCTATTGGGTTTTAATGAGTACTTTTAATTGGGATTGAGGATGCTGTCAACCATTCTCAATGTTTAACAACCACCATGATAGTTAAACAAATTTATTCCTTTGTAGTAGGGAAAAATTGGCTTTTCGCAAAAACTGTAATCATAGAGCTTTCCACCAGCCATATATGCATGTAGTATAGCCTATTCTTTCATTACTCTCTATGTGTTACATTGCCAGCATATTCCATGTGCTGACCCGTTTTCGGGCTGCAACTTTTCATGTTGCAGACTTTTCAGACGACGAGTAAGTGGTACGTTAGGGTTACGATTTCCTATACTCAACTTTGCCGTTGGTGTTGATGGGAATCCACAACCTTGTTGCTTCCGCTATATTTTGGATTGAGGTAAGAGTATTTACGTTACTTTATACATGTGATTTACCTCTGTTATAAATCCTTCGAGTACTGTGTGTGTCAGCATACTGATCCAGGGATGACACATAAGCACAGAGACTTGATCCATTCGGGTCGGGTCGCTACAGGCATGGACACATACGTTGTCCTAGAAGTCTTCCGGAGATCAAGAAGCTCTAGACGAAGTCTCTTCCTGAGATGAGGCCTCGACCACGGCCAATGGATCTCGCTATCAAGGCTAGGGCCCAGGAGCTTGCGGCGGAGGCAACCAGGCTGGCGGAGGAGAAGGTGAGGGAGATGGAGGAGAGGACGGCTAATCTATTGGAGGCGGAGCGGAACCGGAACGACGCGGGTCACAGGGCCCTATACGAGATTCTAGTGATAATTTTGTCCCGCATACTAGCCAAATCATGCACGTAATGTTGGTTTCATTACTAACTAATATGACTGACTTGTGAAAACAAAATGTGCAGTCCATGTGTGAGAAAACTGGCCAGGCCCCACCGCCGATGCCCCAGATTTCTATAGCGGACACGATGAGTTTCATTTGAATGGTCATTAGTTACTAGTATTCACATTTTAGTTGCATCATGCTAACTAAACATTGCAAATGATCTTTCATCCAACATGCCTCCCAGAAAGGATCGATCGATCCTTCTCCGTCTCACGGTGGCGCATGGCCGACCGGTCCTTCACCTCCCGGATTATGGTAAGTTTTCCCAAGTGTTTTTCTTAACAAATGCTTTGTTAGCTAGAAAATGGCATAACAACCTAGGATAGCTCAATAATGATCTATAGCTAGCTTAGCTAGTTCATTTATGACATAATTAGCTCACTTAGGTAAAAAATGGCATAACAACCTAGGATAGCTCAGTAATGATCTATAATTAGCTTAGCTACTTCATTTATAACATAATTAGCGCACTTAGGTAAAAAATGGCATAATAACCTTGGTTTAGCTCCAAACTACCATATAATTAGTTTCTTTTCCTCCAAAATGACAAAATAACCTTACCTAGCTCCAAAATGACCGATTTTAACTAGGATAGCTCTAAAATGATCTACACTTACCATTTTTTCTAAAAATGAATAAATATGCTTAGTGAGCTCAAAAATGGCATAACTATGTAGGTTAGCTCCAAAATGACCCATTTACCTAGCTTAGCTCTAAATGACCTACACACTTACCATTTTTACCTACCTTAGCTAAAAAAATGGCATTTTTAGCCAACTTAGTTAGAAGAAGAAGAAGAAGAAGACTTCTTCTTCTTCTTCTTCTTCTTCTTCTTCTTCCTTTTCTTGTAGCTAGTCTTCTTCTTCTTCTAACTTTCATCTTTCCTAATTTGCAGATTTGCTTGAGATGAGGAAGCTAGCATTGATGGAAACTTTTTGCAAACTTTTACTTGTGCTTGTGCTTCCTTTTTATTTATGGAAACTTGTTGCAAACTTGTTGGATATGTTGTTCGAAACTTATTTGGATATGTTGATGCAAACTTGTATATATGGAAATGTTGTTGGAAACTTGTATATGTTCTTGTTGTTGGAAATGTGTATATGTTGTTGGAAACTTATTGGCGGTATGATTGTTGAAATTATTTTGAAATGTGTGTATTTGTATATATGTGGAATTCTGTCAAATTGAATGAATTTAGGAAAAAACAGGAAAAACAAGGGCTATACAGCCACTTTGCAATCCGCTAGCTGTTGGCAAAGGTCTTTGTTGTCCGCTAGCAGACGGCAAAGCTGCCATGTGGCAGCTGCCTCTGCAACCTGGGGTTTAGGGGGCTGGCCTATTTGGCAGATTTGCCTTCAGCCAGGTGATGGCAAAGGCCTTTGCATCTTTGCCGTCTGCTAGCTGACGGCAAAGCACGCCGCTAGCCACTTAACGGACCTGAACTGCCATGTGTGTCGTCCAGGCTCTTTGCCGTCTATTAGCAGAGGGCAAACCCCTTTTCATCTTTGTCGTCTGCCAGCATTCGACAAAGAGGACTTTGCCATAGCCTATAGCCAGACCTGTTGCCGTCTGCTGGCAAACGGCAAAGGTCTTTGCCGTCAGCCATCCATGCCTTTGCCGTCAGCTATAGCTGACGGCAAAGTGCCTGATTCCTGTAGTGGATCATTAGGTTCATCACAACACTTACTTACTTCTGTCGTGGGAAACCACGGCCACCCATGGGACCAGGACGGCCCCTTGCTGGTTCGACGGGGAGAGTCACATTGCACAAAGAGTAGACCAACGCAAGACAGCACGGCAGGGATCTCACATGCAGTTTACCCATGTTCGGGCCGCCGTGAGGCGTAAAACCCTACTCCTGCTTTGGTGGATTGATGGTGGAAAGATGGTGGTGGTGCATAGTATACTTGCCCGACAGGGGTTGCCTCGAGGTGGCAGCGACTACGCGCGTATGCGAGTGCGAGTCGTCTAAACTTCCAACCCTTTCTATGGTTGCCATGGGTCTCCTTTTATAGACCAAGGGGTTACCACAATGGCAATTTAGTCATTAGACACTAATATGATAGCGAATAGTGCTATCATACCTAATTTTGCAGGCTGTCAGCCTGCATTTGATGCACCACTTAGTGTCACGTTGTTGTTTGCCCGGCAAGCCCTGCCGGGCTAATTCGCCAGCTCCACGTCTGTTCTCTTGACACGTCACTAGATGGGTGTCATCTGCGGGTTTCCTTGGTTGGAAGTGGCTGCCATGTGGCGAATGGCTGCCACTTAGTCATCCTGCATCTTGACACCGCACTGATCAACGACGTGGGTTGTTCTGGAGTAGTCGGTGAGGTGATCTGGTCTTCGCCAGTCCCGGCAAGCCTGCACGGATGCCTTGGTCTTGTTTTTCTGGGGATGTCCTTGCCCCTCGCCAGGCTCGCCTGCCAGCAAGGGAGGCTTCTCTTTGGATATCATCTGGCTCCTCTGTCTTAGTCTTGGTCCCTTCTGATCTGCTAGTTGGCTCTTCGAGTCTCTTGGTCTCTTGCTCTGGTGCTTCAATCTTGATCTCGTGCTTGTGCACAGTTAGGTCAATAGGCCCTGGGTTTGTTGCATCGACAACTTCATACTATCATTTATCTTAGGTATTGTAGATATACGTAATTTCTTTATAAACTTGGTCAAAGTTTCAAAAGTTTGACTTTTAAAAAATATAGGCACTACATTATCGAACGGAGGGAGTAGCTCTTTCTCTCTGTCTACTATCTCTTACGGGCATCCCCTCTCACTCGAACTCTCTATACCGAAGGATTACACTGTCACTGTGTCAGCATATAGCTCTGTATATTGTTTAGTTGACCGGTCAACCAGTCCACATGCTACCTTGTCAGCTCGTGTTCTCTATCTTCGTGTGCTGGCCCATGTGGTAGTGGGTAAAAATAAGTAAACTAAGGCCCATCTGACAAACGGTGAAGTAAACAAAGTTGAAACCACTCAGGGTAGCACCCCGCACGCTAGTAAATTGAGGGCACACTTCTTCCGCGTGAAGGACGCACTCGCGCACACTTCACCACTGCACAACGACATACACACAAGGACGCACTCGTGCACACCCAGCACACAATACACATCAGCGCACATGTACACCGGCATCGCCGCTGGCTGAGATGGACGGCGAGGCAGCCATGAAGCAGAGGCGGCTCGAGCCAAAACCACATTCGGCGAGCCTGAACTTCATCAGCAGCCTCCCCGACGACATGCTGCTTGTCATCATTGGCCTCCTCCCCACCAAATCTATCGTGCGGACCACCCTGCCCTCCCGGCAGTGGTGCCACCTTTGGCGCCGTGTCCCCCTCAACCTCACTGTTGACAGCTGCCTCTGCGACGGGGATTGCAAACGCATGGCCGCAGTCTCCAAGATCCTTTCATCGCACCCTGGGCCAACCAAACGACTTGACATCCGCATGTTTAGTACCAATTGCAAGGTCCAAGCCAAGTTCGATGAGTGGTTCTTATCCGCCGCCCTAGATCAGCTCGAGGAGCTAAGGTTTGAAGCTGGACGATGTCGCTCTCTACCACTGTCCACGCTCCACCTCACGCCAACGCTGCACCGCGCCAGCTGAAGCTCCTGCTATTTTCCCTAGATTAATTCCGCACCCGCCCTTCTTCTCCCTCAACTAAAGCAGCTCGACCTCTTCTACATTGGCATCTTGAAGAAGGCTATGGAGCACCTGCTCCGTAGCTGTACTGCAGTCGAGTAGCTTCATCTTCGGCAGATCCACCGGTTCATTAGCCTCCACATCGCCTCGACGAATCTCCGATGGATTTATGTGTCTTGCTAGCCCCGCAACAAGACATCAATTGGGAAGAGATCACTCTAGCCATTCCATGTTATGGTCATTGGGAATGTGTCTTTCCTTGAGAGATTGCTTGTACCTGATCTCGAAGGTCCAACAAAAATCAGGGTCATTGATGCACCGAAATTAACAGCGTTGTGTACTCGTTTGCCAAATTCTACAAACTCTTTATTTGATCCGTAATCGTTCAGGTACAACACTCATCTTGTTCTCCGTCTTCTTGAAATTCACATGTTAAATTTCTTCTTGATGTATTTACGACTGTCATCCAGAAAATGATTCCCACAAGCTTGACCCAGTCTATGCGCACAGTGAACATCTTGGCAATAAAATCTATCGGCCCCAATCTGGATCAAGTTGTTGGATTCCTTACATGCTTTTCGTGCACAGACAAGCTACTCATCAAGGAGAAACTTCTTTCCTATTAGTAAACGGTAATCACAACGTAGCTCAATTTATTTTGTAATTTTCCCAAATTATGATGGCAAGTGTAGTGTTCAACACTGCATCTACGCACTACACTAAAAGAAATGTTCTTAGTATTTTTTCTCACGTGATCACCTACATCATTTTTTTGTTGTAATACTAGTAGCCTAGGCTAGTCATAGTGGCAAGTAACTTAGACTAGTACTCTATGGTTACCCTAAGAGCAAGTACTACTTCTATCCTGGTTTACTCTTCCTATTTTGTAGTATCAAAATTTGACCATAGATTTAGCTAGCAAAATGTTAATTCATGTCACTAAAGATTATATCGTTGGATTCATATTTGAACATAATTTCAAATGGTATAATTTTTGGTGACATGTATTGGCATTTTCTTAGGTAAATCTGCAGTCCAAATTTTACACTAAATATGAGGTAGTAAAAAAGTGGACTATAAAGGCCCTCCACTATGTAGGCCAAAACACGTGCCAAATTCACTTGTGATGCATTTGACATCGATGCCCCTCCATTGCTCACCTGGTGCCCCAATCTGGATCACCTACTTTGTTCCGGTGCCAAATTAACTCACGCAGTGAAACAACACTTGCTTGGGAGAGGGAGAGGACTGAGGAAATAAAAAACACTTGTTTGGGAGAGTGAGAGGCTGGTGTAGTTGGTTTGATTGATTTGTTTATACGTGTGAGTCTGTGTGCACAGCAGTGCCGACTCTCTCACATCGCTAGAGCGGGTGCCAAAATCTTTTGATTTGACATCGATGCATATTATGTGGCATACATTTGAGAAATATGGCATCGGCCACATAGTGGAAGGCAACAAATGCCCAAGCTCTTCACGTGCTCCTAGGTAAATGAGAGGAAAGAGAAAGAGAGAGAGAGTGCAAAAATATCACTAGCCTTAGAGCCAACCCTATCGTATGAGCGAATTATATTGGTACCTCTTGATGACACGACAATCTTATACAGCCAGCTGGTCTAATATGTTGTCTTCGTTTGCAGATAAAAAAAGACCCGAAAGTGAAAAATGTGCTACACTATAACAATCTCATCGAATGCCTTGATCTCCATCTTATAGAAATTGATTTGATTGACTACCGAGGCAGCACATCTTAGATTAAATTGGCCAGGTTCTTTGTTCTGGAGGCATGTGTGCTCAAGGTAATGAGGTTTGGCATTCTCTGGCACAACAATGAATGGCGTGCTGATCACCACAAGCGTCTAAGCCTAAATGACAAAGTCTTCGCAGAAGCTGAATTTGTTTTTGAAACATCAAGTCTCCAGAGACTCAAAAATTTGTTTGCCCATCTGTGACTTGTCAGGGCAGTGGATTTTAGTTTGTATGATAATGCTGCATCCACCTAAAGTAACGAAAGTTCTTACGTAAACTTCCTAATAATTCCCCCTTTGTAGGTGCAGCATTACTCCTAACATTTGTAATAACAGTTTGAAACTTGTAACATTGCCGTGTCCTATTCCTGCGTTTTCAAAATCCCACGAATCAAAGAGGTCCTGAGTTGGTGATGATGGTGTGGCTTCCATCTTTCACCAATAGCCGTCGGATCTAGACTTGACACATACATAGCAAACTTCGGCAGGTTTGCAAAAAGATGCCCACACGTGTTCCCTATTTACAAACAACTCCTTGTCTCTCACAATCAACCTTATCTCCTTCCCACCACATCTAGAAGGGCATGGAACAATCTGGCGCGATGGCCGCTGCCCACGCCGTCCACCCCCAATCTTGGTGTTCTGTGAAATGCACGGGCATCTTACTCGTATAAGCAAAGAGTAGAGATACTCGTGGCAACACATGGGAAATTATCTAACATGGCTAGTTGTAAGCAGGCTAGCTCTACAGCCATGATGATAGTGACTGCACACAGTGAGGCTGACATTGGTATGCCGAACACGACGCCTACACTGAGGTGTCATCTCCGGCGCAGGATCTCGTCACTTCACTATGAGGAGTAATTTGACAAACGGGTAGTATAGTACTAGTACTACATTGGTAGTACTACTACTAGTCTAGCACCACCATCTAGATTTAGTAGTACTAGCACGTCAGTTTGGATTTAGTATTTGACTAGCAATATCTAGTAATGCATGTCACAAAAAATATACTACTCCGTCTATAAATAAATACATGGAGTATTGTTTTATTCTGTTTTGAACGTAGTTCACGATGATATTATACACTCTCCCTTCCGGTAGATGGCTCAAATCTAAAGTCTCATCAATCAGACTACTATTACTCTGACCGAGCACTCAGCTTTGTAAGCTACCAACAAAAAATTGCAATCAAAGACCACTATTGTACTCCCTCCGTACTGGTGCATTAGTCACATTACAAAAACCAAATAATCCCAAAACTTTTAGGCGCAGTACATTAACTACCCACCTCGTTCCCTGTTTTTTGCCATGAAAAAAGGAATCACCCAATATGAGACATGGGATGCATATGCATTCAATGACTTGAGACTACTTAAACCTCTTCCAATGCAAAGGTGCTTAGAAGAGGTGCTAAGTGCATTAAATAGCTTAGCAACTCAAATCACCAATGCATAGGTGCTTAACTTGTTGTTGCTAAGCTCATAGTGTTTAATGATTTAGCACCTAAACTCTTCCATGCATTGGTCAACTTCTTTCATTTACGTGGTTTGCCTAGGTTCACGTGCTTGGCATTGGTTCCTGGGGTCACAAAAGTGCTCTCTCTCCTCCTTAATTACTGCGCCATGCGATTTTTTTGCCTATGTGGCATGCTTAGCACCTGTCCACCATGGAGCACTGGGAAGGGCCTTAGCACAACATTTTTTGTTACATGTATTAACATTTTATTACTTAAATCAAAGGTCAAAACTTGGCGCAAAATGCAAAGGGGACCAATAAACCAGTAAAAATCAAAGTTCTCTCGTTTTGCCCCAACTTGGTCTCGATGAGATGACTATACTGCACCGGCATGGAGGAAGGGCGGAGTAGATGGCCAACACACAAGTGAATGCAATGCATTCTACACTTCTCATATAAAGGCTCCCCGCCAGTCCAATCTACAAAATTGTACACACCTACGTACCCTAACCAAGGGCAAGAGTGATCACTTCAATCACAAGATCAGTTGACTAGAAGCTAGACCCATGGAGGTGATGAGTGCAAGCATTAGCCAGCTGTGCCAGATGGTCCACGATGCCGGCCTGCGGCCCGACACTGAGAATGTCTCCAGGTCGTGCTTGAGGCCACCAGGGCAAGAGGCCTCTTGGATGACAACTTCGTCTCCTTGTTCGACAAGGTCCTCGTCGGCTTCCTCGACAAGTTCACCGTCATCAAGAAGCTTGTGGACAACCTTCATGTACGCCTCCAGCCCACGCGCCCAGCATCTGCGATGCCCGCAGAGGGAGTCCTGGACTAGGGGGTCCTCGCGCGTCCGGCCTATTCAATATTTGCTGGACTGATGGGCTGTAAAGATAAAGGAAGAAGAACACCTCCCGTGTCTGGTTGGGACTCCTGTATGCGTGAACAACAAGATTACATGTTCGGATATGCTATTTCCTTTCTCTATAAACCGACTCTCTACAATCCTAGGCCCCTCTAGGACTCTCTACAATCCTAGGCAGGATCATAATATTTATTGGCTAGACAAGCTAGGGTTTAGCCATTATGATCTCGAGGTAGATCAATTCTTGTAACGCCTATACTCGTCGAATACAATCAAGCAGGACGTAGAGTTGTACCGCCTTTAAGAGGACTTGAAACTGGGTAAGCAATGTGTCCCTTTGTCCATTGTTAACATTGATCCTCAGACGCACAGCTTGGGCCCCCCTACCTGAGATCTGCCAGTTTTAATACCGACATTAGTGCTTTCATTAAGAGCTGTGCTGTGTTGTC
Organism: Triticum dicoccoides; assembly: GCF_002162155.2. Classification (NCBI taxonomy): domain Eukaryota; kingdom Viridiplantae; phylum Streptophyta; class Magnoliopsida; order Poales; family Poaceae; genus Triticum; species Triticum dicoccoides. Next base: position 160,245,409 of record NC_041389.1, read on the forward strand.
AACACAATGACTGATGGCGCACCTCTTCATCAACGATGATGCTGTGTCCAGGGAGACATTTCTCCCTGGACAAGTCTTTGCATTCGGAGGCTTCATGCTACGCACTGACTCATCCGACCACCTTGAGCAGGTCGAGAGTTACACCCCTGGTCACCAGATTAGGTTTGGGAACTTCAATTACGTTGCTGATATCCGAGGGGACCTGATCTTTGAGGGGTTTGTGGCCCCGACTGCTACTCCCCACCCTCATGAAGAGGGCCCTTTGGATTCACCATCAGATCCCGTCCAGGGGTCAATGCTCACACCTGCCTCGGCCTTAGGTCTGAGGTAGATCATGTTGTCTGACGATGGGAGGATCAACCCCGCCGGTCTCTCTCCTATCATGGAACTCTCAACCGGAGACCCAGATGCGATCGCGCCGTTGTTAACCCCGGAGTCAAACGGGACTCTCCCAGTCATCGGAGAACTGGACTCGCCTCTGGACGATACCTCCGAACTATTTAGGTCTGCACCAATCGGGCTGAATCAAGTGCCCGGCCCCGCAAATCCACAGACCCCCATCTAGCTTTCGCTCTTAGACGAAGCACTGGGCTTAATAGAATCTCTTGCCATTACGGAAGCTTTGCCCCCGAACTACACCCAATACAGGCTGGGGGCTGTGGTTGGGGAATTTTACACCACACCCACCACCCACTTAATAGCCACTTGTAACGCCCCTAGACCGACGCTTCAGAAGACTTCCATATTTTCGTGATCACCGTGTGTTTCTTTTGTGCTTGCTCTTTTATTTTTGCATTGCATCATGTCATCATGCCATCATGACATTAATCTTTGCATCTCAACTCAACTAATAAATTGCATAGATGGTTGATCTATTTAAATCGAGGGAAGGGTGACTTCTCTTTATAACATATCATCCCAATATTAGGGAGCTATATGAAATATTTCTTTAATTTGGAGATCACCATAACACACTTGCAAATTATCCAAATGCCTTTGTTATCTTAATTCTTGGTCTCTAACCTTGCCATATATTCTTTCATCATATTCCGGAGCTCCACCAAAAATCCAGACATTTTTGGACCTTCCCAACCCTCACTTCCTATTCAAATCATTTGAATTTTAAATCAAATGAGTTTGAATAGAAATCTTTCAATCATGGCCTTTTCTATTTTCTCGGAACAAGTACATTTTTGCGAGTCCGGGAAAATTATCTGTGTGTCCAACTTCTTCCCCTAACCTCTCTTTCTTTTCTTTCTTATCTCTGTTTTGTTTTATTTATCCTTAGAGGGAGAGAGAGAGCCCAGCCCAGCTACAACCTATGCCCAGGCCGGCCCAAAACCCAGGCAGCTCCCTGTTTTAACCTAGCGTGCACCTATCGATCCTCTCTCCCTTCGTTCTCCTCCTGCGCCGCCAGCGCCCGATCCCCTCGCCCACGCTCGATCTCCCTCTCCCCTTGATCCATCTCTCCCTCCAGCCCGACCTCAGCCTCCCTCCTCCTCGATCCCGAGCCCAAGCGCGTCGTCACTGCGCCTCCACGTCGTCTTCGCGCACGCCACCGCCTTCCCGCATCGATGCCGCGACCTCCCTCTGTTCCGCCCCCTCCTCAGCTCGGCCTCCCCTGCTTCGCGCCAAGGACACCGCCGGCAACGGCGCCGCCATGGTCTTCGCGAGCATGCAGCTCCGCGCCTCCCTCCGCGGTCGGGTTTGAGCAGGAGCTCCCCGAGTCGGTGCCCGTCGGCCAACTCCGGCGGCCCTCCGTCGCCTGCGCCCGTGCCCCTCCTCTGCCTCGACCTCCTCTGCAAGGTGAAGCCACGGCCGCGCCAAGTTCCCTGCTCTGCCTCCACACGCCGTCCGCACACGCTACCAACCGTTGCTGCTGCCTCCAGGCTGTGCTCCCCGTCCATCACGAGCTCCGCCCTGCTCCTATTTGACCCTCATTGAACCGCCAAGACGCAACCTCGACCCGGCGTCATCCATCTTCTAGCAACCGCGTATGTGCAGCACCACCAAGTTTTTCCTCTGTACACTCATTGGGGTTGACCGTGGTCGTGTGCCTGGTGCCACTTGGAGTCGCCAAGACCGCCAAGATCCATACCCTGAACGTCAAGCATCTTCTCCAAGATTTTGCCAAGTACCCCAACGATGCGCCAAGTACCTCTACCCGAACGTCTACGACCCGTGAACAACTACCGTCGCCAAGATCGCGAGTACCTCTACCGTCGCCGTGAATGACTACTTCCATGACGTCCGTGAACCACTACTTCCACTACCGCCGCGAGAACGACTACTTCCACTACGGCCTGTGTACCACTACTTCCTTCGTTGAACTCGACCCGCTTCGAAACGCATGCTTCAAAGGTATAACAGCCAAGACGACCGCCGAATGCATGTGTTGAATGAGATGTCCGTGTTTGCACCGTGATCAAATTGTCGCTTGCGATGCCCCTCTTTTGCCATGCCACCGACATGTGGGACACCCGATATCCAGGATCACTCCCCATCTCTTCCGTGTTCCACACATCCGCACACTTCCTAAAGCTTTATCAAGAATTGTTTGTGGGTTGGAACGTAAGGCTCTTTTTACTCCTTTATCTAATGACATTCTGATCTGAGTCAGTCTATTCTTCCACCGGGGGTTAAGGAATTAGGATCTGTTCTCTCTATCAGGATCACGTGTTACTAATCAGTAGTACCTTATAGGTTTGATGGATACAAGCCTAGTTCAATCCTATTACCACATTATGTTGCTAGGATGGACTCAGAACTTGATATGATGATGTTGAGTGTGTATGAAATTCTTTGTCAAATGTCTCAAAATCCTTCTTGAGCATTTACAGCTGTTATGCTGCCGAAATTTTGCTAGAAATTCTAATGCCTTTGCATTATGATTGTGCTTTCAGATGGCCACTCGCGACCTCAATCAAGTGGTTCGCCTGACTCGATGCCTAGATGTACCCGGCCATACTGCCATGTTGGTCAGGGTAATGACTGAGGCTGGATACCGCTGGTATCCTGAGTACACGGTCGAAGAGCAATTCCGAGACTTTAATCAAAGCCAGTATCTCTGCACTGTCAGGATATTTCCATCTTATCCTGGATCCACCGAGCCCCTTCACTGCTCCTATGGACTCGGGGTTACTATTGAGATGGCTGTGCAGGACGCCGCCTACTCTATGATGACCATCATGCGAGTCAGATCTGGTCTATTTCGGGACTCTGATTTTTGGTATATGCCAGGATCACTTCCGGGAGCACAAGGGTATCTCCAGGCTATCTATGCTGACCCCACTCAGGAGGATTCACGGACTCGCACCACTGCTGAGATGCTCGAGGATAAGGACCGTGAAAATCGGGCCTTGAGGTTAGAGCTCTTCAATACCCGTGCTAACCACTGGGCCACATTGACTCGGTTCGCACCGGCGGTGCAAGCTGGATATTCGGATATGCGCGATCTCTATCCTGTGAGATCCGCTCTGCCAGACGTGATGGGTTGGCGTGATGTAGGAGGCATCACCCCACCTCGCGGTCCCCGCAGTCCACCGTCTGTTGGTCCAAGGCCTCATCCTAGCCCCTATGGTCCACAAGCTCCGCGAGATCGTCTGTTTCCGGATGATCATGTTGAGCTTCCAGGCTATGGAGGTGACTTCTACGAGGACTACTACGGATCGGTCTGAGTTAGTGGTAGTATCACTAGTTCGCACTAGCTGTGTCGTCTATCGTCCCACGTGACTCGTGGGATATGACCTAGTTTGTACTCCTTCCGGAGGTGTAGAAAAATAATGTATAGGAGCTTGGGATGCCTCCGATGAGATGTAATCCTCTTTTCACCGTAATAGTACTTTGTTTGGTCTTGTACTGAACCCTGTATGGTGTGTATGACGATGGAATAAAGAAGCAGTTTCTGTATTTACCATGTCATACGGATGATCATCTTGCATTTCGAGTTATTCCTTACATTTTATATCCTATGTCAGAATTTTATCATCCTGACTAAATCATTGTCTTGTTTACCTAGGATGGTCAACACGCGCACTAACCCTGCACCTCAAGAGCAGGCCGAAGGCAGTGAAGTCAGGGATGCAAATCTGCCTCATCCTCCTTCCCTAGCCGAGGTTATGATGGAAGCTGAGAGAAACAAGCGGGAGACCAACCGTTTGTTGGAGCGTATTGAACAGAACACGGCACACCATCAGAGGACTAACGTGGTGTCACTCAGTGATTTTATCAAATTACATCCACCCACGTTCCACCACTCCGTCGAGCGTCTCGACGCTGATGACTGGCTTCGCAGTATCTCTCACAAACTGCGTTCCGCGCTGGTAGCGGAGGCTGACAAGGTCACCTTTGCTGCATATCATCTTGAAGGCCCCGCCAGTCTATGGTGGGAGAATTATGGAGCTATGCGCCCAGCGGGCCATGTCACTACTTGGGCTGAATTCAGCGAGGCTTTTCGTGAACATCACATTCCGGAGGGTCTCATGGACCGTAAACGTGAGGAATTTTGCAATTTCACCCAAGGCCGACTCTCTGTGGACGCTTACAGCAGGGAGTTTGGTAATCTCGCACGATATGCAACTGAGGAAGTGTCTACTGATGCCAAGAAGCAAGCAAGGTTCCGTAAGGGCCTTAGTCCTGAGCTTCGCCGTGACCTCCGTCTGCATGAGTGCACATCTTTTCAGAAACTTGTCAACAAAGCCATCAGTGCTGAAACTGGTCAGACTAACTATGATGCAACACGCAAGCATGGCCGTGACATGGGTTCCTCATCCGGTGCTGGTCCTCAGAAGCGCCGCGTGTGGGTACCCAACACCGCCCTGCCACCCAGGTTCACACCGAGGCCTTCTTTCCAGGCGCCTCGCCCTGTTCAACAATCTGCACCGGCCAAGCCCTATGGGGGTCCAACCAACAATGCTCCTCCACGTGCCAGCTCCGTGACCTGTTTCAAGTGTGGGGAATCTGGTCACTATATGCGTGAGTGTCCCCAGACCAACCCCAACCAATCTGCTAAAGCTGTTGGCCGTGGCAAGCCGACAGGAAAAGTGTTCCACGCCAAGCCGGCCACCGCCTCACGTGGCCATGTCAACTGTATCTCTGCCGAAGAAGCTCAAGAGGATCCCAACGTCGTTCTCGGTACGCTTCTTGTTAATTGCCACCCGGCATCTGTTCTTTTCGATACAGGAGCCTCCCATTCATTTATATCTGAAAACTATGCTCGTTTGCATAACACCGCATTCTGTGACATGCCATCCACTATGGAAATTTCTACCCCTGGTTCTAGATGGCAGACCTCTAGGGTAAGTTATGGAAATGAAATCCAAGTCGACAGACTTGTTTTCCTTGCATCGTTGATAGCCCTTAAATTTTCAGATATTAATATCATTTTGGGTATGGACTGGATGTCAGCTCATCATGCCAAAATTGATTGTTTCTCTAGGACTGTTCAACTCACCCATCCTTCGGGGAAGATAGTCAATGTCTTGACCCGAATAGCCAAGCGACAATTATATTCTCTTAACGCCAGCCCTTTGCCAGATCTTGAGGATGTTCCGGTAGTCCGTGACTTCCCGGATGTCTTCCCAGAGGAATTGCCAGGTGTTCCACCTGACAGGGATGTTGAGTTCGTAATAGACCTCATTCCAGGAACCGTTCCAATTGCTAGAAGACCTTATAAGATGGCACCACTAGAACTAGCTGAGCTTAAGAAACAACTCGATGAGTCCTTGAAAAAGGGTTTCATCCGCCCTAGTTCATCTCCGTGGGCTTGCCCCGTCCTATTCGTCAAGAAGAAGGATGGTACGGACCGGATGGTTGTAGATTACCGACCTGTCAATTTGGTCACAATCAAGAACAAATATCCGCTCCCCAGGATCAACGACCTGTATGATCAGCTCGCTGGATCCTCAGTCTTCTCCAAGATGGATTTGAGGTTGGGCTACCATCAAATCAAAATCAGAAACGGGGACATTCCTAAAACGGCCTTTGTTACTCGTTATGGCCAATACGAGTACACCGTCATGTCCTTCGGTTTAACCAACGCTCCAGCCACCTTTTCTCGGTTAATGAACTCAATCTTCATGGAGTATTTGGATAAATTCTTTGTTGTTTACCTCGATGATATACTCATCTACTCCAAGAACGAGGAGGAACATGCCGAACATCTAAGGCTAGTGTTGAAGAAACTTCGAGAGCATCGCCTTTATGCCAAATTTTCTAAATGTGAATTCTGGTTGTCAGAAGTGACCTATCTGGGTCATGTAATATCTAGTAAAGGTATTGCTGTTAACCCTTAGCGAGTTCAAGCCGTCCTTAATTGGACTCCACCTGAATCGGTCAAGCAAGTTCGGAGTTTTCTGGGCTTAGCGAGCTATTGCCGTCGCTTCGTCGAAAACTTCTCCAAAGTTGCTAAACCTCTAACCGAACTCCTCAAGAAAGATAAGAAGTTCGAATGGACTCCACAATGTGAGCACAGCTTTCAGGAACTGAAAAGACGCCTGAGCTCTGCTCCCGTACTGGTACCGCCAGACTTCTCCAAGGACTTTGTTATCTACTGCGACGCCTCGCGACAAGGACTAGGTTGCATTCTCATGCAAGATCGACACGTAATTGCCTACGCTTCACGGCAATTGCACCCACATGAGGAGAATTATCCTACTCATGATCTAGAGCTTGCAGCCGTAGTCTATGCACTCAAGACATGGCGACATTACCTCCTCGGTAACCGTTGCGAAATATTCACTGATCACCAAAGTTTGAAGTACATTTTCACCCAACCGGATCTGAATCTCAGGCAAAGACGTTGGGTTGAGTTGATCACAGACTTTGATTTAGGAATAACTTACACCCCAGGGAAAGCCAACGTCATGGCTGATGCGCTAAGTCGTAAATCTTATTGTGACAACCTGATGTTACAACAAAGTCAACCGCTTCTCCATGAGGAATTTCGGAAGCTTAACCTTCACATTGTTCCTCAAGGTTTTCTTTCCACCTTGGTGGCAAAACCTACTCTTACGGATCAAATCATCGCTGCCCAAAAGCGAGATAAGGGAATATCCAAAATCAAAGAGAACATTGCTAGCGGAGGTGCTAGTTGTTTCTCCACAAATGATCATGGTGTTGTGTACTTTGAGAACCGACTAGTGGTTCCCAAGAACCAGCATCTACGGCAGTTGATCCTTAAGGAGGCTCATGAATCTCCTCTCACCATTCATCCCGGTAGTACTAAGATGTATCAGGACCTACGCCAGAGGTTCTGGTGGACTAGGATGAAGAGAGAAATTGCTCAGTATATTGCTAATTGCAACGTCTGTCGTCGTGTAAAAGCAGAGCACCAACGGCCTGCTGGCACCCTTCAACCCTTAGCTATTCCTGAATGGAAATGGGATAAAATTGGTATGGATTTCATTACCGGTTTTCCCAGGACCAAGAGAGGGAATAATGCTATTTTCGTCGTTGTCGATTGTCTTTCCAAAGTAGCCCATTTCTTACCTGTTCGTGAGAGTATAACCGCTAGTCAGCTGGCAGACTTATACATCTCCCGAATAGTGTCCCTCCATGGTGTTCCTTTGGAAATCAACTCGGATCGAGGAAGTCTTTTCACCTCTCGATTTTGGGAAAGTTTCCAAAATGCTATGGGAACCCGTCTCTCCTTTAGCACCGCTTTCCACCCTCAGTCGAGTGGTCAAGTGGAACGCGTCAACCAGATTCTAGAAGACATGCTTCGAGCCTCTGTTATCTCATTCGGAATGGACTGGGAGAAGTGCCTTCCATTTGCCGAATTCGCTTACAACAACAGCTATCAATCTAGCTTGGGTAAAGCCCCTTTTGAAGTTCTCTATGGACGACGGTGTCGAACACCCCTTAACTGGTCAGAGACTGGGGAAAGACAATTCTTTGGCCCAAATATGATTCAGGAAGCAGAAGAACAAGTTCGTATCGTCCGTGAAAAGTTGAAAACAGCCCAATCTCGTCAAAAGAGTCAATATGACCGAAAACATAAGGCTATGACTTTCGAGGTTGACGAGAAGGCTTATCTTCGGGTCACCCCTCTGAAGGGAACCCATCGTTTCGGTATCAAAGGCAAATTGGCTCCTCGTTACATTGGACCTTTTCGCATTCTCGCCAAACGAGGAGAAGTTGCCTACCAGTTGGAACTACCTCCGCACCTCTCCAGAGTCCACGATGTCTTCCACGTTTCTCAACTCAGGCGTTGCTTCTCGGATCCTATCCGTGGAGTGGACCACGAAACGCTTGATCTCCAAGATAATCTTACATATCGAGAGTACCCCATTCGTATCCTCGATCAGGCCGAACGTACCACCCGACGTCATAATATCAAATTTCTCAAAGTGCAATGGTCGCACCATTCTGAGGATGAAGCAACTTGGGAAAGGGAGGATCGTCTTCGACTCGAGTATCCCGCCTTCTTCCCGGAGGAACCCAAATCTCGGGACGAGATTCTTTTGAGTGGGGGTGAGTCGTCACACCCTAGCTAGTCATGCATCAGAGTGTGTGCATCATGTTTAAAATTCCATTTAATTTTGAAATGGGGATTTGTGAAACCCTCAGAATCATTTTTGAAAATGACCCAAATAAAAATTTCTCCAAAAGGGTCCAAGAAAATGCTCATGTTGCTCTCTGAAAATATTGGACAGAGATAAAAATCAAATCAATATTTTTAAGAGCTCATAGGCATTTATTTTGGGCATTTGGAATTAATGCATAAATATTTGCATTGGAAATATATTAGTTATATATATTAATATATGTCCAAAAATTATGCCACCTGTTGGGGAGCTCTGGAATAATATATCTAGCTCCTGCAAAAATTGGCATAAGGTAATAAAATGATTTAATATTTTTTTTAAATCAAAACAAATGACAGAAATTAGAAAACAGAGATAAAAGAGGGAAACCTTACCTGGGCTTCTTACCTGGCGCCTCTGGCCCAGCAAGCCAGCCCAGCCCACCACTGACGTGTGGACCCCACACGTCAGGTTTGACCCCAGCCAGCCGCAGTTGACCGCTGACGTCATGCTGACGTCATGCTGGCGCAATATATATATTTCTGGATTTAATTAAATCAGGAAATTCCAGAATATTATTTAAACTTCAAAAATTCATAACTTTTATTCTGTAACTCCAAATCAGACAAATTATATATGAAAAATGATCAGAAAAATCCAATCTATCCATCTGTACTATTTTCATGCATGACTAAACAAGTTAACTTGATGTTTAATGCAGAACAAGGAAAAGCACTTTAAAAGGCCATGTTTGAGTTTGAAATTTGAATCTTTGATTCAAATTGGTTCAAACCCTTCTGGTCTTAGTTGCATTAGCCCAACAAACTCATATTGCCATGTTTCATGCATGCATCATATTGTTGCACATTGTTTGGTGATGGTTGTGTATCGGTGTCCTTTGCGACAGGTTCTGCCTCCGAGGAGTACCGTGATTACCCTAACGAGGAACCGTATCAGTGCATCAAACCATCAGGCAAGCAACCAACCATTTGATCATATCGATACAATCCCATGTTCTCGCTCCTGCTCTCTTTTACTGCATTAAGACAACGCGTTTCAAACTGCTGTGTGCTACGGTAGTTGAACCCATTTCCTCTGCATGACCTGTCATTGCCACAGTAACTAGATGAAACCCACTAGCATGTGTAGGAGTTGATTGAGCCATATGTATGTGTTGTTCCTACCTTGCTATGCCTGCTATGCTTAGAGTCGTGTCAGGTCTGGTTCATCTGGGTGATGGGCTAGAGTGAAATGATTATGTCGGTAATGAGAGTGGTGTGGTGAACACGATTTGGTAAAGGTATCGATGAGAGGCCATGTAGGAGTACATGGTGGGTTGTTTCATTGAAGCCGACCTTAAGCACTGAGATCTGTATGTGTGATTTAAGATACAGCTACTACCATGCATTAGGCCCTGAAATATGACCCCGCTCGACTTCTTATTCACCCTAGCTCTCTGTCCAGGAGTTGCAAGTAGTTTCTGGTGTTTGTAGCCTACTGGAGGCCGTGGACAGCGCTGACCGTAGGGGTGGGCTGTGATGCGGTAGGTACGTGGCCGGGTGTACCGAATACCCGTTAGGTATCTCGGGAACCCTGTTCACATCGTTCGGGGCCGTATGAGAAACCTCGGCCGGACTCCCTGCGGATGGAACCTGGATAGGCGATAAACCTGGACTAGAGGCTTAAGTGTTTAGGTAGGTCGTGGTCTACACCCACGTCGGCTTTCGCTTGAAGTCTGCCGAGCACATGTCGTGTGCAGACGCTAAGTGGTGGAAACATGTATGAAGAAGTACACCCCTGCAGGGTTATCATGATCTATTCGAATAGCCGCGTCCGCGGTGAAGGACTACTTGGTTGCCTATACAGTTCATAGACAAGTAAATGGAAACTACTAAAAGCCTCAAGATAAGTGTGAGTGCCGAGGATGGCTCTTCCGTAGGAAGACGGAGGCGGATCCTCGGTAGTGTATTGAAGTGGTGAGTAGTGGACTCGTGTGCGCAAAACCATTTCAAGTTGAAGTATCGTAGGATAGTCTAGCCAAGAGTCAAAGCTGGCTTGCTGCAATAACTCCACCAACCCTTCTTGACAATGTGCATGTATGTAGGATCTGATGTAAGTCTTGCTGAGTACCTTTGTACTCATGTTGCTATAATTTACATTTTTACAGAAGACGCTGCAACCCCTTCTGATGGGTTCTATGTAGACGTTGACATCAACGAGTAGGCTAAAGGCCCAGGTGGTGACCCTGAGCTTGTGAAGGACCATCTAGTATAGCTAGGCTTTCCAAGCCTCTTTTATTTTACTAGTTGTCTGTACTCAGACAAGTTACTTCCGCTGTTGGTTTGTATGACTGTATGACTTGAATGCTGGGTCGTGAGACCCGTATCTTTGTGTATGTTATGTATGGCTCCCTGAGCCTTAAATAAAGTACTTGTGTCGTAGAGTCATGTTGTGATGCTTCATTGTATTTGCACATATCGAGCATATTGTGTGTATGATTGAAATGCTTGGTATGTGTGGGATCTGACTACCTAGTTGTTTATCTTTAGTAGCCTCTCTTACCGGGAAATGTCTCCTATTGTTACCGCTGAGCCATGGTAGCTTGCTACTGCTCTGGAACACTTAGGCTGGCCGGCATGTGTCCTTCTTCGTTCCGGTGTCTGTCCCTTTGGGGAAATGTCACGCATTGAGTACCGGAGTCCTGTTAGCCCGCTACAGCCCGGTTTACCGGAGTCCTGCTAGCCCAGTGCTACAGCCCGGACCCACTTGCTGATGACCGACATGTTCGAAGCTGGGTCATGGATGCCTGTCCCTGTAAGTCTGTGCCACTTTGGGTCTACGACTAGTCATGTCAGCCCGGGCTCTTTATCATATGGATGCTAGCGACACTATCATATACGTGAGCCAAAAGGCGCAAACGGTCCCGGGCAAAGGTAAGGCGACATCCGTGGGGATACCGTGCGTGAGGCCGCAAAGTGATATGAGGTGTTACCGGCTAGATCGATGTGACATCGAGTCGGGGTCCTGACACGGATGTTGATCTTATGTATGTTGTATTGATGTACTCTTGTGGCATTTGTATGCCTTGTATGTATCCCCATCTATTATGTAATGTTGATGTAATGATATCCACCTTGCAAAAGCGTTTCAATATGCGGTTCTATCCTTGGTGGGACCTTCGACTCTCTTTAGGATAGTATCGCATATTTGGCGTGACACCACTATTTAGGATTTAAACGACATGCTAGACTACGCTTTCGAAGACATCAACGGCATGGACGATGATGTCAACGCCGAACAAAGCCAAAACCCGCCTATTACGGGGCGTTGGACGGCCAATTCTACTTACGATGTATACTTGGTGGACACTCCTGAGGAAAAGGACGACGTTCAAGATCCAGGCAAGGAAAATCCCGTCGATGAACCACCAAAGCGCCAGCGTCAGCGGCACCGCTCACGATCGCGTCGGGCTAAGGATAGTAACACAGGCACTGGAGAAACCCCAGGTAACGCCAAAGACCGCGACCACCCCGACGAGCCCATGTCCGAACATGATGAGAGGGAGGAGGGTCAGTCCAACCCCAAACACACAGATCACGAGGACTCAGAAGACAACAACTACTTACCTGCCTCCGAAGAGGATGTGAGCCTCGGTGATGAATGTTTCATCATCCCAGATGAAGACCTCGAACAAGAACCCTTCAAGCTACAACTCATCACCACTGCGCGGAGCCTGAAAAAAAGAGAGCAGCAACTTCAAGCTGAACAGGACACGCTCAACAATAGATGGAGTAAAGTCCTAGCCGCCGAAGAGTACGACCTTGAGCAACCAGTAAAGAGTTTCCCCAAGAGCCGGTTGCTGCCACAATTTTACGACGAAGCCCTCGAGCCAATTCTTTCGAAATATAATAATGCTGATCAACTGGACCGACCACCATGTGGACGGGACAAAACGACCTATACGCTGAACACTAGCCTGCACCACCTCGCCGTAGAGGTAAGGAGATAGCGGCGCCGCACTACACTCACTACAAAAAAAAATACACATCCGTGATGATACGTGTTTGTCACAGTAGGTCTCATTTCTGTCATGCATGTACATCCATGGAGATTTTATGACAGAATCAAGATAGTCATACATGTGGCGTCGTAGAAGTGTTCCATGACATTACCAAAATTATCATCACGGAAGTGTCCACTTCCATGACGATAAATGTCACACCCTAGCTAGTCATGCATTAGAGTGTTGCATCATGTTTACTCTTTTATCAGAAACTTGAAATGGGGATCTGTGAAACCCTCAGAATCATTTTGAAAATGATCCAAATAAAAATTTCTCCAAAAGGCTCCAAGAAAATGCTCATGTTGCTCTCTGAAAATATTGGACAGAGATAAAAATCAAACCAATATTTTTAGTGGCTCATGGACATTTATTTTGGGCATTTGGAATTAATGCATAAATATTTGCTTTGGAAATATATTTCTATATATATTAATATATGTCCAAATATTATGCCAATTATAAAGGAGCTCTGGAATAATATATCTAGCCCCTGCAAAAATTGGCATAAGTTAAATAAATGATTTAATATATTATTTAAATCAAAACAAATGTCAGAAATTAGAAAACAGAAATAAAAGGGAGAAGCCTACCTGGGCTCCTCCCTGTGCAGCCCATCCAGCTGGCCGGCCCAGCCAGCAGGCGGCCCAGCCCGCCTCCCTCCTCTGTCGTCTTCGTCCCGACAGAGGAAGGGGAGTGTGGCCGGCGCGCGCGCCCGCCACCGCGCCACGCCACCTCTCTCCCTGCTTGCCTGCCCTCCCCTCCTCGCTCGTTGCCCCGGACGACGCCACGCCTCCCCCCCTGCTCTCTCTCACTCTCCCCCGGCTCCCCCCCCCTCTCCCTCGCTCTCTCTCTCACACGGCCGAACACCACCGTCGCCGCCGTTCGCCTTAGCAGCCGTCTCCGGCCACCCCTCGCTCCCCCGACTAGCTCAGGAGCTCCGCCTCGACCTCCTCTTC
>NC_041389.1:160260465-160275920 GCF_002162155.2 Triticum dicoccoides
CGTTTCAAACTGCTGTGTGCTACGGTAGTTGAACCCATTTCCTCTGCATAACCTGTCATTGCCACAGTAACTAGATGAAACCCACTAGCATGTGTAGGAGTTGATTGAGCCATATGTATGTGTTGTTCCTACCTTGCTATGCCTGCTATGCTTAGAGTCGTGTCAGGTCTGGTTCATCTGGGTGATGGGCTAGAGTGAAATGTTTATGTCAGTAATGAGAGTGGTGTGGTGAACACGATTTGGTAAAGGTATCGATGAGAGGCCATGTAGGAGTACATGGTGGGTTGTTTCATTGAAGCCGACCTTAAGCACTGAGATCTGTATGTGTGATTTAAGAATCAGCTACTACCATGCATTGGGCCCGAAACCAATGGACCCTCTCGGCTTCTTATTCACCCTAGTTCTCCGTCCAGGAGTTGCAAGTAGTTTCTGGAGGCCGTGGATAGCGCTGACCGTAGGGGTGGGCTGTGATGCGGTAGGTACGTGGCACGGTGTACCGAATACCCGTTAGGTATCTCGGGAACCTTGTTCACATCGTTCGGGGCCGTATGGGAAACCTCGGCCGGACTCCCTGCGGATGGAACCTGGATAGGCGATAAACCTGGACTAGAGGCTTAGGTGATTAGGTAGGTCGTGGCCGACACCCACGTTGGGCTTCCGCTTAAAGGTTGCCGAGTACATGTCGTGTAAACGACGGTAAGTGGTGAGAGCGTGTATGAAGAAGTACACCCCTGCAGGGTTAACATGATCTATTCGAATAGCCGCGTCCGCGGTAAAGGACTACTTGGTTGCCTATACAGTTCATAGACAAGTAAACGGAAACTGCTAAAAGCCTCAAGATAAGTGTGAGTGCCGAGGATGGCTCTTCCGTAGGAAGACGGAGGCGGATCCTCGGTAGTGTATTGAATTGGTGAGTAGTGGACTCGTGTGCGCAAAACCATTTCAAGTTGGAGTATCGTAGGATAGCCTAGCCAAGAGTCAAAGCTGGCTTGCTGCAATAACTCCACCAACCCTTCTTGATACTAAGCATGTATGTAGGATCTGATGTAAGTCTTGCTGAGTACCTTTGTACTCCTGTTGCTATAATTTACATTTTTACAGAAGACGCTGCAACCCCTTCTGATGGGTTCTATGTAGACGTTGACATCAACGAGTAGGCTAAAGACCCAGGTGGTGAACCTGAGCTTGTGAAGGACCACGTAGTATAGTTAGGCTTTCCAAGCCTCTTTTATTTTACTAGTTGTCTGTACTCAGACAAGTTACTTCCGCTGCTGGTTTGTATGACTGTATGACTTGTATGTTGGGTCGTGAGACCCGTACCTGTGTGTATGTTATGTATGGCTCCCTGAGCCTTAAATAAAGTACTTGTGTCGTAGAGTCATGTTGTGATGCTTCGTTGTGTTTGCACATATCGAGCATATTGTGTGTATGATTGAAATGCTTGGTATGTGTGGGATCTGACTATCTAGTTGTTTATCTTTAGTAGCCTCTCTTACCGGGAAATGTCTCCTAGTGTTACCGCTGAGCCATGGTAGCTTGCTACTGCTCTGGAACACTTAGGCTGGCCGGCATGTGTCCTTCTTCGTTCCTGTGTCTGTCCCTTCGTGGAAATGTCACGCTTTGAGTACCGGAGTCCTGTTAGCCCGCTACAGCCCGGTTTACCGGAGTCCTGCTAGCCCAGTGCTACAGCCCGGACCCACTTGCTGATGACCGACACGTTCGAAGCTGGGTCATGGATGCCTGTCCCTGTAAGTCTGTGCCACTTTGGGTTTATGACTAGTCATGTCAGCCCGGGCTCCTTATCATATGGATGCTAGCGACACTATCATATACGTGAGCCAAAAGGCGCAAACGGTTCCGGGCAAAGGTAAGGCGACACCCGTGGGGATACCGTGCGTGAGGCCGCAAAGTGATATGAGGTGTTACCGGCTAGATCGATGTGACATTGAGTCGGGGTCCTGACAGCGTTGGTATCAGAGCTGGACTGCCTGTAGGTTCTCCAAGCCAAACTGGTCGATGTTGAGTCTAGAAATTCTTTAGTTATATGTAGGGGAATTGTTTGTGGGATGGAACGTAAGGCTCTTTTTACTCCTTTATCTTATGACATTCTGATCTGAGTCAGTCCATTCTTCCACCGGGGGATAAGGAATTAGGGTCTATTCTCTCTATTAGGATCACGTGTTACTAATCAGTAGTACCTTATAAGTTTGATGGATACAAGCCTAGTTCAGTTTTACTACCACATTATGTTGTTAGAATGGATTCAGAACTTTGATATGATGATGTTGAGTGTGTATGAAATCCTTTGTCAAATGTCTCAAAATCCTTCTTGAGCATTTACAGCTGCTATGCTGCCAAAATTTCGCTAGAAATTCTAATGCCTTTGCATTATGATTGTGCTTTCAGATGGCCACTCGCGACCTCAATCAAGTGGTTCGCCTGACTCGATGCCTAGATGTACCCGGCCATACTGCCAAGTTGGTCAGGGTAATGACTGAGGCTGGATACCGCTGGTATCCTGAGTACACGGTCGAAGAGCAATTCCGAGATTTTAATCAAAGCCAGTATCTCTGCACTGTCAGGATATTTCCATCTTATCCTGGATCCACCGAGCCTCTTCACTGCTCCTATGGACTCGGGGTTACTATTGAGATGGCTGTGCAGGACGCCGCCTACTCTATGATGACCATTATGCGAGTCAGATCTGGTATATTTCGGGACTCTGATTTCCGGTATATGCCAGGATCACTTCCGGGAGCACAAGGGTATCTCCAGGCTATCTATGCTGACCCCACTCAGGAGGATTCACGGACTCGCACCACTGCTGAGATGCTCGAGGATAAGGACCGTGAAAATCGGGCCTTAAGGTTAGAGCTCTTCAATACCCGTGCTGACCACTGGGCCACTTTGACTCGGTTTGCACCGGCGGTGCAAGCTGGATTCTCAGATATGCGCGATCTCTATCCTGTGAGATCTGCTCTGCCAGACGTGATGGTTTGGCGTGATGTAGGAGGCATCACCCCACCTCGCGGTCCCCGCAGGCCACCGTTTGTTGGTCCAAGGCCTCATCCTAGCCCCTATGGTCCACAAGCTCCGCGAGATCGTCTGTTTCCGGATGATCATGTTGAGCTTCCAGGCTATGGAGGTGACTTCTACGAGGACTACTACGGATCGGTCTGAGTTAGTGGTAGTATCACTAGTTCGCACTAGCTGTGTCGTCTATCGTCCCGCGTGACTCGTGGGATATGACCTAGTTGTACTCTTTCCGGAGGTGTAGAAAAATAATGTATAGGAGCTTGGGATGCCTTCGATGAGATGTAATCCTCTTTCACCGTAATAGTACTTGTTTGGTCTTGTACTAAACCCTGTATGGTGTGTATGACGATGGAATAAAGAAGCAGTTTCTGTATCTACCATGTCATACGGATGATCATCTTGCATTTCGAGTTATTCCTTACATTTTACCCTATGTCGGAATTTTATCATCCTGACTAAATCATTGTCTTGTTTACCTAGGATGGTCAACACGCGCGCTAACCCTGCTTCTCAAGAGCAGGCCGAAGGCAGTGAAGCCAGGGATGTAAATCTGCCTCATCCTCCTTCACTAGCCGAGGTTATGATGGAAGCTGAGAGAAGCAAGCGGGAGACTAACCGTTTGTTGGAGCGTATTGAACAGAACACAGCACACCATCAGAGGACTAACGTGGTGTCACTCAGTGATTTCATCAAATTACATCCACCCATGTTCCCCCACTCTGTCGAGCCTCTCGACGCTGATGACTGGCTTCGCAGTATCTCTCACAAACTGCGTTCCGCGCTGGTAGCGGAGGCTGACAAGGTCACCTTTGCTGCATATCATCTTGAAGGCCCCGCCAGTTTATGGTGGGAGAATTATGGAGCTATGCGCCCGGCGGGCCATGTCACTACTTGGGCTGAGTTCAGTGAGGCTTTCCGTGAACATCACATTTCGGAGGGTCTCATGGACCGTAAACGTGAAGAATTTTGCAGTTTCACCCAAGGCCGACTTTCTGTGGATGCTTACAGCAGGGAGTTTGGTAATCTCGCACGATATGCAACTGAGGAAGTGTCTACTGATGCCAAGAAGCAAGCAAGGTTCCGTAAGGGACTTAGTCCTGAGCTTCGTCGTGACCTCCGTCTGCATGAGTGCACATCTTTTCAGAAACTTGTCAACAAAGCCATCAGTGCTGAAACTGGTCAGACTGACTATGACGCAACACGCAAGCATGGCCGTGATATGGGTTCCTCATCCGGTGCTGGTCCTCAGAAGCGCCGCGTGTGGGTACCCAACACCGCCCTGCCACCCAGGTTCACACCGAGGCCATCCTTCCAGGCGCCTCGCCCCGTTTAACAGTCTGCTCCAGCCAAGCCCTATGGGGGTCCAACTAACAATGCTCCTCCACGTACCAGCTCCGTGACTTGTTTCAAGTGTGGGGAATCTGGTCACTATATGCGTGAGTGCCCCCAGACCAACCCCAACCAGTCTGCTAAAGCTGTTGGCCGTGGCAAGCCGACAGGAAAAATATTCCACGCCAAGCCAGTCACCGCTTCACGTGGCCATGTCAACTGTATCTCTGCCGAAGAAGCTCAAGAGGATCCCAACGTCGTTCTCGGTACGCTTCTTGTCAATTGCCACCCGGCATCTGTTCTTTTCGATACAGGAGCCTCTCATTCTTTTATATCTGAAAATTATGCTCGTTTGCATAACGTCGCATTCGGTGATATGCCAACCTCCATGGTAATTCAAACTCCGGGATCCAAATGGCAAACTTCTAGAGTAAGCCATGGAAATGAAATCCAAGTCGACAGACTTGTTTTCCTCGCGTCTTTGATAGCCCTTAAATCTTCAGATATTAATATCATTTTGGGTATGGACTGGATGTCAGCTCATCAAGCCAAAATTGATTGCTTCTCTAGGACTGTTCAACTCACTCACCCTTCGGGCAAGATAGTCAATGTCTTGACCCGAATAGCCAAGCGACAATTATATTCTCTTAACGCCAGCCCTTTGCCAGACCTTGAGGACGTTCCGGTAGTCCGTGACTTCCCGGATGTCTTCCCAGAAGAATTGCCAGGTGTTCCACCTGACAGGGATGTTGAGTTCGTAATAGACCTCATTCCAGGAACCGTTCCGATTGCTAGAAGACCTTATAAGATGGCACCACTAGAACTAGCCGAGCTTAAGAAACAACTCGATGAGTCCTTGAAAAAGGGTTTCATCCGACCTAGCTCTTCTCCGTGGGCTTGCCCCGTCCTATTCGTCAAGAAGAAGGATGGTACGGACCGGATGGTTGTAGATTACCGACCTGTCAATTTGGTCACAATCAAGAACAAATATCCACTTCCCAGGATCAACGACCTGTACGATCAGCTCGCTGGATCCTCAGTCTTCTCCAAAATGGATTTGAGGTTGGGCTACCATCAAATCAAAATCAGAAACGGGGACATTCCTAAAACGGCCTTTGTTACTCGTTATGGGCAATACGAGTACACCGTCATGTCCTTCGGCTTAACCAACGCTCCAGCCACCTTTTCTCGGTTAATGAACTCAATCTTCATGGAGTATTTGGATAAATTCGTCGTGGTTTACCTCGATGATATACTCATCTACTCCAAGAACGAGGAAGAACATGCCGAACATCTAAGGCTAGTGTTGCAGAAACTTTGAGAGCATCGCCTTTATGCCAAATTTTCTAAATATGAATTCTGGTTGTCAGAAGTGACCTATCTGGGTCATGTAATATCTGGTAAAGGTATTGCTGTTAATCCTGAGCGAGTTCAAGCTGTCCTTAATTGGACTCCACCTGAATCGGTCAAGCAAGTTCGGAGTTTTCTAGGCTTAGCGAGCTATTGCCGTCGCTTTGTCGAAAACTTCTCCAAAGTTGCTAAACCTCTAACCGAACTCCTCAAGAAAGATAAGAAGTTCGAATGGACTCCACAATGTGAGCACAGCTTTCAGGAACTGAAAAGATGCCTGACTTCTGCTCCCGTACTGGTACCGCCAGACTTCTCTAAGGACTTTGTTATCTACTGCGACGCCTCGCGACAAGGACTAGGTTGCATTCTCATGCAAGATCGACACGTAATTGCCTACGCTTCACGGCAATTGCACCCACATGAGGAGAATTATCCTACCCATGATCTAGAGCTTGCAGCCGTAGTCTATGCACTTAAGACCTGGCGACATTACCTCCTCGGTAATCGTTGCGAAATATTCACTGATCACCAAAGTCTGAAGTACATTTTCACCCAACCGGATCTAAATCTCAGGCAAAGACGCTGGGTTGAATTGATCAGAGACTTCGACTTAGGAATAACCTACACCCCAGGGAAAGCCAACATCATGGCTGATGCGCTAAGTCGTAAATCTTATTGTAACAACCTGATGTTACAACAAAGTCAACCGCTTCTCCATGAGGAATTTCGGAAGCTTAACCTTCACATTGTTCCTCAAGGTTTTCTTTCCACCTTGGTGGCAAAACCTACCCTTACGGACCAGATTATCAAAGCACAGAAGGTAGATCCGGGAATTTCCCGCATCAAAAGAAACATCCAGAAAGGAATTGCGAATTGCTTCTCCATTAACGATCAAGGGGTCGTATACTTCGGAAATCGACTAGTGGTTCCCAAAGTGCGAAACCTGAGGCGTTTGATCCTTAAGGAAGCTCATGAATCTCCTCTCACCATTCATCCCGGTAGCACTAAGATGTATCAGGACCTACGCCAGAGGTTCTGGTGGACTAGGATGAAGAGAGAAATTGCTCAGTATATTGCAAATTGCGACGTCTGTCGTCGTGTAAAAGCAGAGCATCAACGGCCTGCTGGCACCCTTCAACCCTTAGCTATTCCTGAATGGAAATGGGATAAAATTGGTATGGATTTCATTACCGGTTTTCCCAGGACCAAGAGAGGGAATAATGCTATCTTCGTCGTTGTCGATCATCTTTCCAAAGTAGCTCATTTCCTACCTGTTCGTGAGAGTATAACCGCTAGTCAGCTGGCAGACTTATACATCTCCCGAATAGTGTCTCTCCATGGTGTTCCTTTGGAAATTAACTCGGATCGAGGAAGTCTTTTCACCTCTCGATTTTGGGAAAGTTTCCAGAATGCTATGGGAACCCGTCTCTCCTTTAGCACCGCCTTCCACCCTCAGTCGAGCGGTCAAGTGGAACGCGTCAACCAGATTCTAGAAGACATGCTTCGAGCCTCTGTTATCTCATTCGGAATGGATTGGGAGAAGTGCCTTCCATTTGCCGAATTCGCTTATAACAACAGCTATCAATCTAGCTTGGGTAAAGCCCCTTTTGAAGTTCTCTATGGACGACGGCGTCGAACACCCCTTAACTGGTCAGAGACCGGGGAAAGACAATTCTTTGGCCCGGATATGATTCAGGAAGCAGAAGAACAAGTTCGCATCGTTCGTGAAAAGTTGAAAACAGCCCAATCTCGTCAAAAGAGTCAATATGACCGAAAACATAAGGCTATGACTTTCGAGGTTGACGAGAAGGCTTATCTTCGGGTCACCCCTCTGAAGGGAACCCATCGTTTCGGTATCAAAGGCAAATTGGCTCCTCGTTACATTGGACCTTTTCGCATTCTCGCCAAACGAGGAGAAGTTGCCTACCAGTTGGAACTACCTCCGCATCTCTCCAGAGTCCACGATGTCTTCCACGTTTCTCAACTCAGGCGTTGCTTCTCGGATCCTATCCGTGAAGTGGACCACGAAACGCTTGATCTCCAGGATAATCTTACATATCGAGAGTACCCCATTCGTATCCTCGATCAGGCCGAGCGTATCACCCGACGTCAGAACATCAAGTTCCTCAAAGTACAATGGTCGCACCATTCTAAGGATGAAGCAACCTGGGAAAGGGAGGATCGTCTTCGACTTGAGTATCCCGCCTTCTTCCCGGAGGAACCCAAATCTCGGGACGAGATTCTTTTGAGTGGGGGTGAGTTGTCACACCCTAGCTAGTCATGCATTAGAGTGTGTGCATCATGTTTAAAATTCCATTTAACTTGAAATGGGGATCTGTGAAACCCTCAGAATCATTTTGAAAATGATCCAAATAAAAATTTCTCCAAAAGGGTCCAAGAAAATGCTCATGTTGCTCTCTGAAAATATTGGACAGAGATAAAAATCAAACCAATATTTTTAGTGGCTCATGGACATTTATTTTGGGCATTTGGAATTAATGCATAAATATTTGCATTGGAAATATATTTCTATATATATGAAATATGGTCCAAATATTATGCCATTTCTAAAGGAGCTCTGGAATAATATATCTAGCCCCTGCAAAAATTGGCATAAGTTAAATAAATGATTTAATATATTTTTTAAATCAAAACAAATGTCAGAAATTAGAAAACAGAAAAGAAATAAAAGGGAGAAGCTTACCTGGGCTCCTCCCTGTGCAGCCCATCCAGCTGGCCGGCCCAGCCAGCAGGCGGCCCAGCCCGCCTCCCTCCTCTGTCGTCTTCGTCCCGACAGAGGGAGGGGAGTGTGGCCGGCGCGCGCGCCCGCCACCGCGCCACGCCACCTCTCTCCCTGCTTGCCTGCCCTCCCCTCCTCGCTCGTTGCCCTGGACGACGCCACGCCTCCCCCCTGCTCTCTCTCACTCTCCCCCGGCTCTCCCCTCCTCTCCCTCGCTCTCTCTCTCACACGGCCGAACACCACCGTCGCCGCCGTTCGCCATAGCAGCCATCTCCGGCCACCCCTCACTCCCCCGACTAGCTCAGGAGCTCCGCCTCGACCTCCTCTTCCTCCCCACCGCTCCACGGGTCTCCGGAAGCTCTGCATCGCCGTCACGCCGCCGTTCCCCTCTTCGGGCTCCGACCACCGTCGCCGACGAATTCGCCGTCTCCAGCGCGTCCCCGAGCCCGCTTCGACGCCCACTGCAACCGCGGTGAGCCCCCGAGTCGTTTCCCCCTTCTTCCCGGGTCTCTTTCGACCTCTAGGCCTTAGCCCCACCTTGGCCGAGAGCTCCACGCCACCGGCGATGTCGCCGTCGTGGCCACGGTCACCGTAGCGCCCAACCGAGCACAATATCGTGCTCCACGCCTCACTAGGAGCACGCAGCACGCACCAACACCTCCCCAAACCCCCTGCAACGCCGACTCCGACCGCACCCGAACTCCGGCGGCCGCAGCCGAGCTCGCCGTCGACGACTCCGGCCACCTCAGGCCCGGCCACCACCACCGTTCGACGCGCGGGAGCAAGGGCTCTCCAACGAGCCCAAGCACAGCCTCGCCCGTGCCCTGTAGCGCGATCCCGCATCGCGCCGCCGTCTCGGGCCTCGCCGGCGTCACGTCGCCGGTGGGTTTGACCCACTTTGACCACGGCAGGACCCCCCCCCCTGAGTCCCTGACAGGTGGGCCCAGCCCTGTAGCTAATTAGGATCAGCGCTAACCACTGTTAGTTAACCCCTGACACTGACTAGTGGGCCCCAGCGCCACTAATTAGTAATTAGAATTAATTTAACCCTGTTTAACCCCCTGTCACTGACGTGTGGGCCCCACACGTCAGGTTTGACCTCAGCCAGCCGCAGTTGACCACTGACGTCATGATGACGTCATGCTGGCGCAATAACTATAATTTCTGGATTTAAATTAAATCAGGAAATCCCAGAATATTATTTAAACTTCAAAAATTCATAACTTTTATTCTGTAACTCCAAATTGGACAAATTATATATGAAAAATGATCAGAAAAATCCAATCTATCCATCTGTACTATTTTCATGCATGATCAAACAAGTTAAATTGATGTTTCAAGCAGAACAAGAAAAAGCACTTTAAAAGGCCATATTTGAGTTTGAAATTTGAATCTTTGATTCAAATTTGCTCAACCCTTCTGGTTTTAGTTGCATTAGCCCAACACACTCATATTGCCATGTTTCATGCATGCATCATATTGTTGCACATTGTTTGGTGATGGTTGTGTATCGATGTCCTTGCGACAGGTTCTGCCTCCGAGGAGTACCGTGATTACCCTAACGAAGAACCGTATCAGTGCATCGAACCCTCAGGCAAGCAACCAACCATTTGATCATATCGATACAATCCCATGTTCTCGCTCCTGCTCTCTTTTACTGCATTAAGACAACACGTTTCAAACTGCTGTGTGCTACGGTAGTTGAACCCATTTCCTCTGCATAACCTGTCATTGCCACAGTAACTAGATGAAACCCACTAGCATGTGTAGGAGTTGATTGAGCCATATGTATGTGTTGTTCCTACCTTGCTATGCCTGCTATGCTTAGAGTCGTGTCAGGTCTGGTTCATCTGGGTGATGGGCTAGAGTGAAATGTTTATGTCAGTAATGAGAGTGGTGTGGTGAACACGATTTGGTAAAGGTATCGATGAGAGGCCATGTAGGAGTACATGGTGGGTTGTTTCATTGAAGCCGACCTTAAGCACTGAGATCTGTATGTGTGATTTAAGAATCAGCTACTACCATGCATTGGGCCCGAAACCAATGGACCCTCTCAGCTTCTTATTCACCCTAGTTCTCCGTCCAGGAGTTGCAAGTAGTTTCTGGTGTTTGTAGCCTACTGGAGGCCGTGGACAGCGCTGACCGTAGGGGTGGGCTGTGATGCGGTAGGTACGTGGCACGGTGTACCGAATACCCGTTAGGTATCTCGGGAACCTTGTTCACATCGTTCGGGGCCGTATGGGAAACCTTGGCCGGACTCCCTGCGGATGGAACCTGGATAGGCGATAAACCTGGACTAGAGGCTTAGGTGATTAGGTAGGTCGTGGCCGACACCCACGTTGGGCTTCCGCTTGAAGGTTGCCGAGTACATGTCGTGTAAACGACGGTAAGTGGTGAGAGCGTGTATGAAGAAGTACACCCCTGCAGGGTTAACATGATCTATTCGAATAGCCGCGTCCGCGGTAAAGGACTACTTGGTTGCCTATACAGTTCATAGACAAGTAAACGGAAACTGCTAAAAGCCTCAAGATAAGTGTGAGTGCCGAGGATGGCTCTTCCGTAGGAAGACGGAGGCGGATCCTCGGTAGTGTATTGAATTGGTGAGTAGTGGACTCGTGTGCGCAAAACCATTTCAAGTTGGAGTATCGTAGGATAGCCTAGCCAAGAGTCAAAGCTGTCTTGCTGCAATAACTCCACCAACCCTTCTTGATACTAAGCATGTATGTAGGATCTGATGTAAGTCTTGCTGAGTACCTTTGTACTCATGTTGCTATAATTTACATTTTTACAGAAGACGCTGCAACCCCTTCTGATGGGTTCTATGTAGACGTTGACATCAACGAGTAGGCTAAAGACCCAGGTGGTGAACCTGAGCTTGTGAAGGACCACGTAGTATAGTTAGGCTTTCCAAGCCTCTTTTATTTTACTAGTTGTCTGTACTCAGACAAGTTACTTCCGCTGCTGGTTTGTATGACTGTATGACTTGTATGTTGGGTCGTGAGACCCGTACCTGTGTGTATGTTATGTATGGCTCCCTGAGCCTTAAATAAAGTACTTGTGTCGTAGAGTCATGTTGTGATGCTTCGTTGTGTTTGCACATATCGAGCATATTGTGTGTATGATTGAAATGCTTGGTATGTGTGGGATCTGACTATCTAGTTGTTTATCTTTAGTAGCCTCTCTTACCGGGAAATGTCTCCTAGTGTTACCGCTGAGCCATGGTAGCTTGCTACTGCTCTGGAACACTTAGGCTGGCCGGCATGTGTCCTTCTTCGTTCCTGTGTCTGTCCCTTCGGGGAAATGTCACGCTTTGAGTACCGGAGTCCTGTTAGCCCGCTACAGCCCGGTTTACCGGAGTCCTGCTAGCCCAGTGCTACAGCCCGGACCCACTTGCTGATGACCGACACGTTCGAAGCTGGGTCATGGATGCCTGTCCCTGTAAGTCTGTGCCACTTAGGGTTTACAACTAGTCATGTCAGCCCGGGCTCTTTATCATATGGATGCTAGCGACACTATCATATACGTGAGCCAAAAGGCGCAAACGGTCCCGGGCAAAGGTAAGGCGACACCCGTGGGGATACCGTGCGTGAGGCCGCAAAGTGATATGAGGTGTTATCGGCTAGATCGATGTGACATCGAGTCGGGGTCCTGACAATAAATCAAGCGTCACAGAAGTGCTTTCGTCAAGGGTGACCGACATGTGGCATCCACCGTAACGGAACGCCGTTAAGCTATTGAGTCCAGTTTTGGATCCGATAACCCGTTAACAGCCGGGACCAATGGGAAATTTCCGCGTGTAAAATTCTGATTGGCCGGAGGGAACACGTGTCAGCTCGTCAGTGGGCCAGATGTCGCCCGTCCATTGGAGGAGACATGCCTATGATACGTCGGCACGTGGATGGGCCCAACAGAGGCCCATATAGGTTAAAAAGGCCGGACCAGTTAAAGGCCCGTACTACTTACTCAGGTACTAGTGCGCCAGCCCAATAACGACATGCTTAATAAAGGCCCATTTACGGCCCGAAGCCAGATCTGGCCCATTAATTGTTCGCCGAATATTTGGGCCCATTTACGGCCCAAAGCTAGATCTGGCCCGTTAATTATCCGCCATATATTTGGGCCCAATTACAGCCTAGTGACTTTCGGCCTATTAGAGGCCCGATGTAGACATGGGCCCATTTTAGCCCGGTGTGACTTTCGGCCTGGGAATGGCCTGTGCTGCCCATGGGCCATATATGGTCTGACAGGACATCGGGCCCATTAACTGCCCGTGATAAAGGTGGCAACAGTTAAGTCCAACGTGACTTTGGGCCTGTTATATGCCTGTCGCATAATTCGGCCCGTTGATGCCTGTTCTAAGCTTTCGGCCTCTTAAAGGCCCATGATATCAGTGGGCCAACTAAGGCCCGAGATATGTTTCGGCCTGGTAACGGCCCTTGAGCTAACTGGACCCAAAACGACCCAGTCTACATTTCATCCTGCTCAAGGCCCGTTGACGACTAGTGAAAATTGAGGCCCAACATGCATTTCGGCCTGCTAAAGGCCCATGGTTTCATCTGGGCTGTAACAAGACCAGTACAATATTCAGCCTGTTAATGGCCCAATGCTACCTGGGCCAAACTAAGGGATGGGTCCACAAAATGCCCAACTATAATATATGCCGATGTAAGTTGTGGGCCTGGCGCAAAGTGTGAAGGCCCCAATCATTCGGGCCCAAGAAAGACGTAGGCCGGCCCAATTGTGGCCCGCTAAAAACCAGGCCCGTTAGAGTCGAATGTTTTGGCCCGGTCGACTACATCTAATTTTTTCTCAGATAGCGAATGATGGCAGTAACTAGTAGTAATTAAGAACAAACCTACTCTATACAATGAAGAAATTACGGCATAGTAACTAAGAATAAACCTACACTATACAATAAAGGATTTAAGGTATATTACATCCACTAGGCATCGAAGTTCACCACCAGTGATCATAAAGTGCAACGAAGAACCAGATTACAAAAACTGGGCACCATTGCAGCGTAACAAAATACTGAACCGAGACCACTTCCAAGACAGTTCAAGAAAGGTTAGCTTTGCGGGGGAACTGCTGCACAAGCTGCTGAGCAAGCACTAGTAGAAAAGGGGGCAATGGTCCAGGCCGGTCCAGCCCATTAGTCCCGGTTCAATCCAGAACCGGGACCAATGGGGGCATTGGACCCAGTTCGTGAGCCCCAGGGGCCTGCCGGGCCACGTGGGCCATTGGTCCCGGTTCGTCTGGACCTATTGGTCCTGGTTGGTGGGACGAACCGGGACCAATGGCCCTCGCTCCTGGCCCACCACCATTGGTCCCGGTTGGTGGGCTGAACCGGGACCAAAGGACGACCATTAGTCCCGGTCCATTCCACCAACCAGGACTGAACGGTTGGTCCTCGTTGCGGCCAAATTTTAGTCCCACCTCGCCAACCTGAGGGGAATCAGACCGGTTTATAAGCCCCTCCCTCTCTGCCTTATTGAGCTCCTCTGAAAATGAAAATAGATGCCCTTATATAGGGAATTTAGGCTAAATTCATACGAATTTCTCTTGAAATTTGTTATGAATTTAATTTGAATTTCCTCTATAAGCGCATCTATGCTCATTTCTGAGTAGCTTTTTATATAGTTTTTTTTCTTTTCTGCTATATTTATTTTTTCTTTTTCTTTCTGAGTTGTAATAAGTCATTAAAAATAACCATCTATGCTCATTTTTTAGTAAAGTTAATCATAACTATTTTTTCTTCTATTTATTTTTGAATTGTAATAAGTCATTAAAAATAAGCATCTATGCTCATATTTTAGTAAAGTTAATCACAACTATTTTTCTTCTTTTTATTTCTGAGTTTTAATAAGTCATTAAAAATAAGCATCTATGCTCCTTTTTTAGTACAGTTAATCACAACTATTTTTTGCTTCAAATGATTTCTGAGTATCTTTTTATATAGTTTTTTTTCTTTTCTGCTATATTTATTTTTTTCTTTTTATTTCTGAGTTGTAATAAGTCATTAAAAATAAGCATCTATGCTCCTTTTTTAGTACAGTTAATCACAACTATTTTTTGCTTCAATTCATTTCTGAGTAGTTTTCTATATAGTTTTTTTATTTTCAACTATATTTATTTGTTTCCTTTTTATTTCTCAGTTGTAATAAGTCATTAAAAATAAAAAAGAGGCGCAATGCTTGTTAATTTGCTTCAAGCCTTTCAGAATAGTGTCAACTACACTACACATAGCTCTGTGCAGTCTACCGTATTCCTCAAGGCTTGAAGCTAACCAACGTGCAGGAGCATTGAGCCTCTTCGTCATCATCTCTGCACTCAGGGCTTATAAACAGCTGCGAGTGCCTCTCGCTTGGCGAGGTGGGACTAAAAAAACAGCTGCAGGAAGAATCAAAATAAAATAAATAAAATAAAAAAAGTGCCACCTAAAGGGCTACCACGACCTGAATACGACTAGAAACCCAAGAATGGGCCAGGATTTAGGCCCGCAATAGGCCCAATAGGCCCACAGGCACATATAATGCGTTTAGGCCCGTAAGCCTGCATTTGAGAGGAGGTCGAGAGGGCAGCGGGACTGGGGCTTATAAACCACTCTCGAGCTCCCTCAGCTAGCGAGGTGGGACTAAACTTTCGTGCCGCGACGCGGGCAGCACATGGCATTTAGTCCCGGTTGGTGGAACCAACCGGAACTAAATGGGTGCATTGGTACCGGTTCGTGGCACCAACCGGTACCAATGCCCCCCCTTTAGTCCCGGTTGGAGCCACCAACCGGGACCAAAGGTCTTCGTTTCCCGCCCTTTGGGCTGCTGAAAAGAGGCCTTTGGTCCCGGTTGGTGGCACCAACCGGTACTAAAGGGGGCATTAGTCCCGGTTGGAGCCACCAACCGGGACCGATTCTCTTGCTATATATACAGGACTTAGCAGTTTTCGATCTCTCCCTGCTCCACTCCCGTCGCCGCCCCGCCCCACCACGCCCCGACGCTGTCGC
>NC_041389.1:160277035-160341911 GCF_002162155.2 Triticum dicoccoides
TGTAGTCATTAATTTGTTTATATTATGTTAGATTTTTTGTCAGATTAATTAGATTTTTTTGTTAGATTAGATGTGTAGTAATTTTGATATGTAGTTCATAGATTTTTTTTGTTAGATTAGATTTTTTTGTTAGATTAGATGTGTAGTAATTAATTTTGTTCATAGAATTTTAATGATTTTTTTGTTCATAGTATTTAGAAAAAGGAAAAAAAATAAGAAGTAGTTTATATATAGTTGAACTAGCTAGTTGATTTAATAAACTAATTTATTTTACTATATATAGAAGTAGTTTGTTTTTAGTAAGTACTAATTATTTATTTATAGTAAGTGCTTAGTAGTTGAACTAGATAGTTGATTTAATTAATAAAACTACTTTTATTTAACTATATATAGAAATAGTTGCCGCATCGACGTCGGCGATGCCTATCCCGCATCCTCGTCGTCGTCGACTCGGCGGTGGAGGCCTGCTTGATCAGGGCCATGTTCGGGACTGGGCTCCGCCGGGCTGGTATTGGGAGGTGCTACCTTCCGGGGGACGTAGGTTGGTGAGGAGGCAGCCTGTTGTTGACCCGATCCTTGTTTGGTGGCGGTCGCGTGGGCCAGTGACGGTGGTAAGGCATCCGGACACCGCGGAGGTGGTACGTCACCGTGTCAGCGAGGAGGACGAGCACGTCCGTCGCTACATGGTTGCATTGGAGGGCAGATTCGACAATACCTGGCAGGTTCTTCAGGGATCTCACTGGAGCTATGATCCCGTGATGGTTCCTTATCTTTGGGTGTCCACCGCTCGCGTCGATACCCGTCGGGCGTTACGGTTCTAGTTGTATTAGTGATAATATTCGACGATGTACGGACACCAAGAGATGATGTACTTTTGCTTATAATTATTGAATGCATGCTAATTTGAATACTATACTTTATTTTATGATTTGGTTTTGCTTATTTTATGATTTGGTTTTGCTTATTGAATGCTCATATTGGATAAGTTCTCCTTCATTCCCGTGTGCTAGACAATTTGATATAATAATGCATTCGGGAATGAAAGGAGGAGCTACGTACATCGATCATCGATAGTCAACCCATGATTAATAATAATGATCTAGTTTAATATTTGAATTATGAACGTAGGCCGGAAATGTCGTACTCATCGGACGACGAAAACCGCCTGGGGGAGTGCGACTAGTGCCACGACGACCGAGGTATCTGCGGCAGGTTCATTGTGCTGGACGAAGATCGGCGCTTCAGCATTAAGCTCGAGGAGACCTTCGATGTTCATACGGTACGCAACCGACAATAATAGTTTTTTTTCGTAATTACTCATGACTTCAACTATTTTAATCATGACAATATTTTTCATCTTTTCCAATTCGACTAGCTTATCCCATGCTTTGCAAGACGCTATGTCTTGGAGAGGATGGGTTTTGAAGACCATGAAAGTTTCGAAACCAAAAAAATTATCCTAAGTACCCATCATGGTGTGGATTTTCAAGTAAAGCTGTACAATGCTCAGAGTGTAACCCATTTTGGTTGCAAAAATTGGGAAGCACTTTGTAAGATGTATGGTTTTGATGAGGGTATGCTTGTTACCATGGATCTTGGTGATCCTACAGTCGAGCAAGACAGACCTACGATTTTCGTCCTTGTGGATACACCTCCAATTCTTCCCCCATGTGAGCTTAACATAGTTATTAAGTAATTTATATTGTTTATTTGAAAATAGTTGACAACTTATTCTCCATTGACAGCTTATTTTCATTCTTCAAAGAATGTGCGGAAGATGGTAGGCAGAACCTACTACACCGAAGGCTCCGAACTAACTTATCAGGAGAAAAATCATCTGGTCGGATTTTGTACTGATCTTGAGAATTACAATGTCTACAATCGAACTCCTCAACATTATGGTCAATACGTGCCACTAGTGCACGTGTTGAACTACGGTAACTACCATGGAGATACCCTGGTATGATTTTTTACTATTACAACATTTGTGCATCTTTTTGCACACTTCTAAAACTAGTACATCATATCATTGCTAACTACGAAGTTATTACTATGTTTTTCAACAGATAATCCCGAATGATTGTGTGCCTCATCTGATGTATACACGGGGTAGCCTTCATGTTTTGAACATACACCTAGGTCGTCCTACGAATCTCAACTGTCCATACCGGGTTTCTAAAAGAAGTGGAGACATGATAATCAAAGAATGGAAAAAAATGTATGGACAGTCATAAGGAGCTTCTTGGAAGCAACATTCAGCGAAGGGCAAAAATTGGAGACAGGATGATCGCCATTCTTCATAATGGAGAGTCAGGGTCTATATTGTTTTATGCTATTTTACCTTAAGGGTGTTTAGGTCCTACTTGATACTGATGATCATGTTCTAAGAACAATTATGTAGGGTTGGGTTCGATGACTATGAGGATGATGATCATATGACTTATTATTAATAATGAGTAGAAGTTGTATATGATGATGCATGATTAGTAGGACTTGTTATTATATATATATGATGATGTATGATGCAAGCATGCATGAGCATTTTATATCTGCGGGTGCAATGAACATAGCAGCATCGTTGATAAACCAAGGACGAATATATAAGAGAGGACACTTCTCTCTATTAGCTAGCTGTAATAACAACCTAAAAATAACCCCTAAATTAAGAAGCCACTTTTAAAAAAAATGACTTTTGGTCCCGGTTGGAGCCACCAACCGGGACAAAAGGCCCCCTGACTGGGGTGGGCGCACAGGGCCACGTGGAGGCACATTGGTCCCGGTTCTGGTTTGAACCGGGACTAATGGGTGGAGGTATTAGTAACGACCCATTAGTCCCGGTACATGAACCGGGACTAAAGGCCCTTATGAACCGGGACTAATGGCTGGTTTTCTTCTAGTGAAGGCTGTGAGACCGGCCTATCATGTTGGTCATAGCTTCCAGGTGTAGCTGTTTAACGATGAGGTTCTCATTGGTGTTCTCTGATATCTTTCTTAGAGATAGGACTTCAAGTCGAAGTTGAGTTGCAGAATGCCTTTCTGATAGAACTTGGGACTGAAGAATTTGAACTGATTCAGACAATGAATTTTGTGAGCTTGTCTGACTGCTAGTCTCAAGTAACTTGAACACTACATCAAGACAAGACTTTGGGGTTGTCTCTCTATCTTCAAGATGTTTTGCCTTCTTTGTTGCAATATATGTTGGGTTTGTCTCACAGCCTTCAGCAGACTTGTGCATGCCATCAGGCATATCACCCTGAAACAAAGCAGAGAGATGACATGTTTTGCACGTGTATAAACAAAGATGATAACTGTGCTGTCAATTCCATCCAATTTCAAATTAGAAAATAAAGAGTAAGTTCAAAATATCAATAGCATAATTTGGCATTGTTCATAACGCGGGGAGCTTCACCACACTACTAGATTACCATGTCAACATAACAAGCATAGATGAAGCGCAAAGAAAATCATTATTTCTATTTTGGTTAATGTGCATGGCTTGTTGTTCATATCATCAGCCCCATCAGTAAGATAAAACAGGAGATGACAAGGTGCAAACGTGGGCTGCTTCACCACACACTAGATTATAGATCCACAAAAACAAGCATACATATAGGGAGTATTGAGTAATGTGCATGGTATAAATAAGGAATTTGGTTTTACAAGTAAAACATAGAACTTACGGTTCTTGCGGACATGCATTTTGGTAGAAACAACAAACTAAACAGTAGTAAACGATAGGGAGTATGAGCAAATTAAACAACAGTTGAGGATAAAGGCTTTAGAAGGACTGACTTACATTAATAGTTAACACCGGCTTTATAATTCCCTTCTCCATGTCAAGGGAAGGATAACTCAAGAATTTCAGCATAGAATCTTCTTCATAAGCACTGCCTGTACTCTACATTTTGTAGAGAGTAATTATAGATATGATAATACTGGAAGGGATAGAGGATAATGAAGATAAGATGCAGATTGATGCTACATAATCAACTACCAATCCCTGGAAATCAAGCGTTACAGGACAAAATGTACTAACAAGAGCAATGGGCTACACTTCTGCACTGGCATTGTTTGTGTATTCTAATTGTTGGTAAGATTAAATATAGATCTGATCTTTTTTAGTAAATGGTGGGCGAGGGAGATAAGATGTAGAATGCTACACAATGAACCAATCCCTCTTCCCATAATACAAGAGTGTTTTGAACACTGGTGTACTGTACAAAACGTTCTTATATTATGGGACAGAGGGAGTGGCTATTAATGTATGTACAGTGATAGACGACGTTCAGTCCTTACAAGAGGACTACAGAGCTAAACCTCTTCAAAAGCATTGGGTTGATTCTAAATTTATGTAAGAGTCCATATGGATCTTATAATGTCCACCAAATGGACGATAACGAGGCTAACATGTGCAGTGATGCTACATAATCAAACAGCTATGAAAGTAAGTATGGTCATATAGGGCAAGAGGTACTCACAAGAGCAATGCAGTGTGTAGTATAGTTGCGAGATTCTATGGTCCCTTGAGAATGAATGTTCTTCTGCTAATAGTTTTCGTAAAAGTGAGACGTTAAGGAAAATGCAGAAATGTAGTTCAAATTGTGATGTGATATCATAGACAGTACCTTACGCTACAGCCGAGACCAATGTGTAACATGATTATTCCAGTCACCGTCGGATAAATGTAGCACCGGAGACTTTACAGAAATTTCGTTTAGAGGCTTGCCATCAAAGTGCGCTTGCCTCAAGTAGGAACGATACTTCGTCAATGATGCTTGAAAAGCGCAACCAACCCTTGCTCGTCTTCACAATCTAGTTTGCTCCTTGCCTATTTAAAAGAATGAAATCCTGTGTCTTCTGTCAGCAAAAACATATGCAGTAATGACCATGCATAACATTAGTACATTACTTACCATAAGTTGCGGAGGAAGACTGGAAATTGTTCTGTGTCTACGGTATAATGTTTCCATGAAGGAAAGATACACACAAAGTTCCTGACAAAAATATAAGCTTCATCTTCTAAACTTGGAAGAAATGGAACAGGGGTCCTATTTGCTGAAATTGGGACTCTCTCTGGTTTGAAAAGGGATTTGGCAACTGGATTTGGTGTACTCTTTGCTGGAATGAGGGTTTTGCGTCGTAGAGCTGGTGCTATGTCAGCTGGCATAATCATACTGTTCGCTGCAGTTGGGGTCTGCTGAGTTGGGGCATCAGAAATGACCAGTGTAGTAGGGCTAGAGTCTGCTAGAGTTGGGGTGTTTTTTGGGTCAGCTGATATTGCAACTATACCTAATGGGCTATTTGATTTATCAAGTGCCACTACCTTTTCCAAATACTTTTCTTGTGCTCCCCCACGATCAGCAATCGTCCTCTTCCTTTTGAACGTCTGATACACAAGAACAACATTTTAATGGATAAATATGGTGTTGGATTTCGTGATCCGGTAACCCGTGAGTGGTTCGAACACTGGGCTGCATGCGGAGATCTCAACCTGCCCAGCCTGCCTACTCGCGATCCTCCCTAGCCTAGCGCAAAGAGCTCACAGAGACACAAAGACACAGAGATTTATACTAGTTCGGGCCACCATTGTGGTGTAATACCCTACTCTAGTGTGGTGTGGTGGATTGCCTCAAGGGGCTATGGATGAACTAGTACAGGGACGAACAAGCCTCAGGAGGTGAGGTGTTCTTGAGCTGGTGTGTTGCTTTCGAAGGAATCGATCGCCCTCTATGGTGGTGGCTAAGCCATATATATAGTGCCTTGGTCCTCCTCCCAAATATGAGCGGGAAGGGATTCCATAGCGGCGGGATTTGAAAGGGGACAAGCAGTATAGTCTATCCTGACAAAAGTAGTCTTCGCCTGCGAAAAGCCTCTGGCTGTGACGCCGCGGTGGGCTCTGTGATGACCTCCATCCTGCCGTCCTGGCAGTCTTAGTCTTGTTGCACCAGAATGGAAACCTTTGGCTGATTCCTCGAGACTCCACGCCTGTGGCTAGCCTTCCTTGCACCAAAGAGGAAACCTGCACTCTGCGCCTGCCTGGCGCCCGCCTGGCCTTGGTCGTCATGGCTCACGTCAGCTGAACCTCACGAGGTAGCTGCATAGATCTATCCACCCCTCAGGAGCCCTCCTGAGGAGGCCAACAACATCGGAGGTCTTGGCATCGTCCGCCTCGTGAGGCTTGGCCCCTCGGGAAGGTCTTGCTGTGTTGTTGTTGAAGCTGGGCCGTACCAGGTCGTCGATGAAGCCACGTGGTGGGCTGCAGGCAGGCAGGACTGGATACCCCCAAGTCCAGGACGCCGACAGTAGCCCCCGGGCTGAAGGCGCGCTTGGGCTTGGCTTCCAGGTGAAGCCTAGAGGCAAGTGCGGAGCGCCGCGGGCCCTAATCGCCTGCGACCTTGATGACGCATGGCGATTGATTGGACGTGGGCGACTCCGTTTCCCCACGCTGCCTCGGCAACTGCTCTCATCTGACAAAAGAGGTGCCGCCTGCCGCCAGGCTTTCATTGCTCCTCTTCGTCTTTCTCCATATCCCCTTCTCCCCGCAGCAGAAGAGCTCACCAGATCCATCGGTTCACCACCAAATCTCCTGCCCGATGGCCGCCAAAAAGGCCACGACTTCCTCCTCGGCCGTCGGCGCCGCCTGGTACAAGCCAGGGCTGGTAGCGCCCTGCGTGACAGGAGAGAAGCTCAAGACAATGCTCCTCCTGACGGTGAGCGACGACAATGAGTGGGGGGAGACCACACTCCGGGCCGTCACCGCTGCCCCGGAGCCCGCGGGAAGCAACTTCTTCCTCTTCTTCATGCCCATCATCTACTCTGGGTTGGTGCCTCCATTCTCCACTTTGTTCTT
Source organism: Triticum dicoccoides (assembly GCF_002162155.2). Taxonomy (NCBI): domain Eukaryota; kingdom Viridiplantae; phylum Streptophyta; class Magnoliopsida; order Poales; family Poaceae; genus Triticum; species Triticum dicoccoides. Next base: position 160,283,886 of record NC_041389.1, read on the forward strand.
CGCCATCCTTCACCAGTATGGACTCCATGCGCTCCATATCCATGCCAACTCCATCCTCCTTCTGTCCCTCTTCGCCTTCTATTGTGAGGCGTTCATGGGCGTGTTGCCCTCCGTTGCCCTATTCCGCCACTTCTTCTATCTTCGCAAGACTGGCGATAACCCGGTTGGGTCCATCGTCTTCATCGCGGCGTGGGGTGGCAACGCAATCTCCCGCGCCGGGAAGAAGGTGGAGGACGCCGTGAAGAGGTGGGTGTTGATGGATGCCAAGAGCTCCCAGAGCTCGCTGACGCTGCCGACCACATCCCCTGTCTCGGACAAGTGGTGGAAGTCTGAGAAGATCACCGACCCTTCCCTGACGTCGTTCGTGAGCACGATGGACATGGAGATGAAGGACGCGAAGCTGAAGGGGGCCATGCTCATCAGGGAATTCCTGAAGCAGTGCATCGCACCGCTTCAAGACCGCCCCATCCCTTGTGGAAGCTTGGTGGTGATGACGAGATCCGCCTGCGCTGGGATCCCCTTCCCGAGGAGGAGCTAAACAAGGTGCTGACCTACCAGATGGGGAAGGACCCGAGCGACCCTCCGGAGGGCTGGCTCCCGCTGTACGACCGCGACGACACTAAGGAGGTCGTTGAAGCCATGCCTGTCTTCGACGACCTCGGGTTTGTGCTGCTGGGATCTTCCTTGCCGCCTACTACCCTGGTGCTCCTCTCCTCCAACGGCCAATCCTCCGAGGCCATTGAAGATGATGTCGTGGACGAATCCTCTGCCCCAGAGCAAAGGGAGCTCTAGCGCGATCTGCCAGACAACGATGATGATGGCGAGCCCCCAGTGGTGGAGGTGCCGCGTCCTGAGAGGGTCGCCATGAGGTCCGCGGTGGCCTCCTTGAAGAAGCACCAGCAAGCAGTTGTGAAGAAGAGCAGGTCCGCGGTGATTTCTCCAAGCAGCAGCCCACCTTCTCCGGCCTCATCCCGGGCGGCGCCGACCGCAAGCTCCCCAGCTCCCAAGGGCTCGGCGCCAGCTAGTCCACCTCGGGTCCTACTACTGAGCATGAAGAGGCAATACGCCTTCGTTGACGAGTAAGTTCCTCCCTTATCCTTGCTTGTTTGTTCTTGAAGTGGTGCTGAGCGTATTCTCCTATCGTTAGGTAGCAGTTGTCGAAGAAGCAGAAGGAGGGCATGGAGGTTGCCATGGCTGCAAGCGGCGGGGTGGCCACCGCAGCTCTAGTGAAGAAGAATGTCGCAACCCCCGTAGCCCCAGGGGCATCGCCAGCTCTTGAGGGCGCGGACGCCCGTCCTCAGGAGGTCCCCATGCACTTGGCAAGCCTGACTCCTCTAGCCCCCAGCCTTGTCGCGGCTGCTGGGGGCTGCCAGCCTGCGGAGCCCTTGGTCCTTCATGAAGCTGAGGTTACTTCTGCCCTGGCGCCGAGGGCGTCTCCTCCCCTGCCCAGCGCATGGCCGAGACATGGTGTTCCTGCTCCCTCCGGGACCCTAGAAGAGGCGAGGGTAGAGTTGGACCTCCTCCAGGGCGAGCTTCAGGGCCCGGATTGTTGTTCGGCGCGAGGACGCCTGGGGTTGATCTTTGGTTATCTCAGGTCCGACGCGTTGTTCGCGTGGCCCGGGACTCTGTGGAGGAGGCCCATAAGGCGACTTGGTGCAGAAGGAGGCCACAAAAGCTGAGAACCGGTGCCGTCCGGTGGAGGCAGATCTGAAGGCCATCCAAGACCAGCAGGCCACCCAGGCCATCCAGCTTCAGGAGCGCGAGGAGAAGCTGAAGGCCCAGGAAGCTGCCGTCGCCAGCCGGGACACCGAGGTGAAGGAGACGGCCTTAAAGCAGGGTGGAGAGCGCGACCACCTGACGAAGTTGAAGGAGGAGGCGGAGGCAGCCTAAGCAACCCTGAACGAGGCCTAGGAGCCAGCCATCATGGGGCGCAACACACTCTCCTCCCTCGAGGCACGCTTCCTCAAGGCCCAGAAGGCGCTCTTTGGAGACGGCCCCTCAGGAAAGGTGTTGGTGATGACCCTGAGGGAGAGCCCTGCTGCTCTACTTCCTGAAGTCGTGGCTGTGCTCGAAGATGCCATCGACAGGTTTACATCCCTGGTGGAAGGCGAGGCGTGCTCACTTTCTTCCTCAGCTCTGACGTGCGTCTTCAGCCACCTTTATCTCCGGTACGCCAGCTTCAACCTCTCCTCCTTCCTTTCTCTAGTGAACGCCGACTCCTTGGATGCTGCTGCTACTGCCGTGAAGAGCTTCGTGGACGCCATGCTGAACAAGTATGTGGTGGTTGGCCCTCCAAGCAAAGCTGGTGGGACAAGCGACGCGCCTGGCGATGAGGTTCCACTAGCGAGCGATGGCGACGCCCAAGTCTGAAGAGATGGCCCAGAGATTCTGCTTTCGCCTTTTTATCCTGCATCATGCAACATGCCTCGGGGAGGCATTTAAAACTATTTGCTTGGAACAATGTGTTTTGTAATAACTAGATTATGCTCCTTCAACGTTTCCGTTCGCTTTTATTGTTCTACGTCGGCAGAGCCCGGCCCCGTGCATACCTCAGCCATCGTTGGGTCGTCCGGATCACCAGGAAGAGCCCAAGAGGTGAGGGGCTATGTGGCCAGTTAGGCTCCTGAGTCGTGATGCTCAGGAGTCCCCCTTGACGTACGAACGACTTGAAAGAGAAGGGTGACAACCAGGTCTTGGCGTTCTGCGTCGGCAGGGCCTGTCCCCGCGCATACCTGAGCCATCTTTGAGTCGTCCGGATCACCAGGACGAGCCCTAGAGGTGAGGGGCTACGGGACCAGTTAGGCTCCTGAGTCGCGATGCTCAGGAGTACCCCTTGACATATGAACAGACCATCCTACCTTTCCCTCGTCGAGCTCTCGCTTGGGAGGGGTGCATGAAGACTAGGCCGATGAGGCCTGCCGAGGTGGGGTACGCCAGGCGCGGCCTGAGCATAGCCCCCGTGCGTAGCCCCCTCACGCTACCTTCCTGAGGGAGAGCAGCATGGTGAGGCTAGTCACTGAGCCTGGAGGCTCCCTGAGGTTAATGCGGCCGTGAGGCCACCCCCTGTTTTTTATCACCAGTGCGGAGCATAGCGCTTCCACTCTTGCACGGGCATAGCCGCTCCTCGGCAGTGTCGATGGCCAGCACAGAGCATGGTGCTTCCACTTGTGTGTGCGAGGGGGCTCCCTCCGAGGAGAGCCCCCGGGGCGTGTACAACCCCGCCCTGACACGTGGCTTGCACGGCAGGGCTGGAGGAGGTGTATATGGGCACCCGTGAGCTAGCACAGGACTCACGAGGCCCTACCTCAAGGCGGGTTGCGCCTGGTCTTGATTGGGGATGCTTGGATTCATCCTATGAGATGTTTAGGCAGCCTGTGCCGAATGAGTTTCGTAAGGTTATTGCATGAGAAGGCTATACACCAACAACCCCAGGAGGTGACGTGAATGGGAGCCTGCCAGACATAGCTTAGCCGCTGGATTTGTCGATGCTGCAGGGACGGACCCGAGCACAGACGTCGTGCCTAGTCTTCTCATGCAAAGATCCTGAAGAAAAACAACTAGTGCGCGGTTCCCGTGGCCACAGGGGCACCATGTCGCGCGCCCTTGCTTACCCATCACCATTATCTCATGCGGGAACAAGGCACCAAGAGCCACGGGAGGTGACGTACACGAGACAAGTCCGTGAGCCAGAGCTCAGCTGCTTGGATTTAGCGACGCTACAGGGATGGACCCGTTCACAGACGCCGTGCCAGTCCTTAATCATGAGGCGGTCATGGGAGGGCTCACAATGGTGCGAGACGTTCTTAGCAACGAAGCGTCGGTCAGGCAGTTGGTAATTGGGAAGTAGTTTTCAAGGGATTGTAACTGGATTTGGTAAAACGTGAAAGGGATACATGTCGTGGGGACAGACCCACACGGCCTGGGGATGATGCCGCCCGAGGGGCGCCCCAAACAGAACGAACTAGGGAGATGTCACCTGATACCGTTGCTGAAGAGTTGTTGAAGTAGCCAAAAAGCGCGCTGCCGAAGCCGTTCCTCACGAGCCTCACCGGTGCCGGGCCTCGGGAGGCTCGGACGGACTGGGAGGTTCCTGAAGGTCCTCCTCCATCTCCGCCAGGATAGCCTGGTGCCTAGCTTTGCAAGCCGCCTGAGCATCCCTCATGCAGCGCTAGAATGCCTCAGCCGCGCCCACTAAGCCGAAAGGCATGCAGACGTACCTGTGAGGCGGTCCCTCGCATTGGCCGACACGAGACGACCACATGAGCTGCCGAGACGTGGCCGTGTTGAACCCAGGGATGTCGATGCAGACGGGGAACTCCTTACCCTCTCTAGGGCAGCGAGCTCCACCTCGCGGCAGGCGACAATCGCATTGCAGAACCCTTCCTTCCTGAATCTCCACGATCGCCTCGCTGATGAACTCCTGAACGCCTGGTGCCTCACGCTTGCTGCCTTCTCCTGGGAAGCTTGCTCAGAAGAGCGCCTCCACATGGTGCCTGAGCGCCGCTCTCACGACACTAGCCAGGTCTAAGGCCCTCCAGAGGAGAGCCCCCGAGCCCAGCCTGAGTGGGGCGCCAGGCGTGCCTCCCTAGGCGATGGGTGAAGGTGCCGCTTCTGGAGACACGAGGCCCAATGCAGCGTCCTCAAGTGATGCTTCCTCACGAGACCCCTGGCTCAGTTGCAGCTTCTTTGTCTTGGGGGCGACCTCAGGAGGGAGGGCGCCGTTGTCCTCTTCTTGGTTCTCAACTACTGCAGCCTGGAAGGTGCGCTCGAGGGAGCACATCGCATCCTTCTCCTGACAGGTGACCGTGATGATGACGCCACTTCTTGGCATCCCGAGGATGTTGTAGCGGTGGTGCATGGCCGCCATGAACTTGGCCAGTGCTGGGTACCCAAGGATGGCGTTGTAGGGCAGGCGGATGTCGGCGACGTCGAAGTCGATGAGCTCGGTGCGGTAATTGTTGCGCTCGCTGAAGGTGACCGGGAGGCGAACCTACCTGATTGGGTGTGTCGATCCGTCGGTCACTCCTGAGAATGGCCTTGTGGGGTGCAGCTGGCAGTATGGCACTTGGAGTCTGTCGAATGTCTGAACAGAGAGAACATTGAGCCCTGCTCCACCATCAAGGAGAGTCTTGGTGACGGTTACGTTGCTAATGACAGGGGAGCAGAGCATGGGGAGCGCGCCAGCGGTGGCCGCGCACTTGAGCAGGTCTGAGGAGTCGAAGGTGATGGCGCACTTGGACCACTTGAGAGGGCGAGTTTCCTCAAGCATGGCCAAGATACAGGCGATGGCTCGTGGCTCTTGGAAGCCCCCAGCCCCCTCGTCCTGGTAGTGATTTTCGTTCCTTCTTGGCGGTGGAGGCAGAGGAGGCAAGACAACATTGCCCTGAGGGCGATCCTCATGAGGCTGCTCCCTCCAGTTGCCCTCGCGAGGCTGGTCCTACTAGCGGGTCCTCACGAGGCTGCTCGCACCACTTCTGATGGCGGTCCCATCCGTCCCAGCGACCTCTGCCTCGGCCGCCTCCATGAGCGTAGCCTCGATCATTACGCTCAGGGCGTCGACCGAGGCGCCTGTCGTAGAGAGCCCTGAGCTCCTGGCAGTTGCTGGTGTTGTGGCTGTAGAGTTTGTGGAAGGGGCAGAATGGCCGCTTGCCCTTGGATGACTCGGGGTGGTCGCAACCGCGCTTGGTCTTTGGTTCCACCGCAAGCACGGCCGGCCCCTTGCGCTTCGTGTCATTGGTCTTGGTCTTCTTGTCTTCTGGATCGGCGTCAGGGAGATCGAGGAGGGAGAGGGGTCCCTCCTCAGCCCTCGCGCACTTGTTAGCCATGTTGAACAACTCCAGAGCAGTGCAGAGGTCCTCGTGGATGGCGAGCTCTTCCTTCATCTTGACATCACGGACGCCATCAGTGAATGTAGAGATGATAGCCTCATCCGACACCTTGGGAATCTTGAGGCGGACGTTGTTGAAATGATGGATATATTTATGCAGGGTCTCTCCAGGTTGCTGCTTGACGCAGTGCAGGTCGCCAGCAGCCGGCAGACGGTCGCGAGTGCCCTGGAAGTTGGGAATGAAGTGGCTGCGCATCTCCTCCCAGGAAGAAACCAACCCCTCGGTCAAGTTCAGGAGCCAAGAATGTGCGCCATCCTTGAGGGCTATTGGTAACTAGTTTGCCATGATCTTCTCCTCGCTGTTGACCGCCTCGTTGCTCAGCTCATAGAGCTGTAGGAACTCGGCGGGGTCTGTGGTGCCGTCGTAGCGTGGAGGTAGGCCAGGCTTGAATTTGCTCGGCCAGACGACGTTGCGGAGCTCTGCTGTGAACGCACGACATCCTATCGTGCCCACCGGAGGTCTTCGAGGGGGTGGAACATAGTCTTGATGCACGTGCACCAGCACTTCCTATGGAGGCTCACGGGCCTGGTGCTGGGGCGCTGGAAGCACGTGCGCTTCTCCTTCGGGACATTGGACCACCTAGCAGCTCACGTCGTCCCGAGCTGGCGCCGGGCGCCACGGGTCACGCCGTGGAGCCGTACCACTTGGGTCGATGATGGCTCCCCGGGCTGGAGGCAGAGGAGGGGCCTCGTGCGTGACGTCGCCCTCTACAGGTGGTTGCTGAGGCAGCGAGCGAGCCGGCCCGTGGGAGCCCCCGTGCGCGACGCTGATGAGCTCGACGATGCGCTCGAGCCACTCCTCATAGTGGTCACCCACGGGACGGTAGCGAAGGAGCTCCCACGCCGTGAATAGAGCAGCCTGTGGGTCCACCTGGCTGTGGCGCGCGTGGGATGACGAAGCTGTCAGGGTGAGCGATGGAGTAGCGGTGCGGCCATCACGGTGCACCGATAGGTGCAGTGACAAAGCTTGCTGCTTGTGGCCAGCAGGGCCTGTGGCGGCCTTGGCCACCGGAGAAGGAGTGCGGCGTGCGCATCCGTCACCCACCGGAGCCGTCTAAGCAATGCGAGCAGCGACCGCAGCCCGATGCTCAGCACGAGCCCTGCGCGCATCGTCCATGGAGATGTCGGAGCAGAGACAAGTCAAACGACGGAGGAGAGGACCCGATGCACCCCTACCTGGCGCCCCAAATGTCGCATTTAGGGATCCGGCAACCCGTGAGAGGTTCGAACACTGGGGTGCGTGCGGAGATCTCAACCTGCCCAACCTGCCTACTCGTAATCCTCCCTAGCCTAGTGCAAAGAGCTCACAGAGACACAAAGACACAAAGATTTATACTAGTTCGGGCCACCGTTGTGGTGTAACACCCTACTCTAGTGTGGTGTGGTGGATTGCCTCGAGGGGCTATGGATGAACTAGTACAGGGACGAACAAGCCTCAGGAGGTGAGGTGTTCTTGAGCTGGTGTGTTGCTTTCGAAGTAATTGACCCCCCTCTTTGGTGGTGGATAAGCCCTATATATAGTGCCTTGGTCCACCTCCCAAATATGAGTGGGAAGGGATTCCACAACAGCGGTATTTGAAAGGGGACAAGCAGTATAGTCTAACCTGACAAAAGTAGTCTTCGCCTGCAAAAAGCCTCTGGCTGTGACGCCGCGGTGGGCTCGGTGATGACCTCCATCCTGGCGGTCTTAGTCTTGTTGCACTAGAATGGAAACCTTTGGCTGATTCCTTGGGACTCCGCACCTATGGCTTGCCTTCCTTGCACCGAGGAGGAAACCTACGCTCTGCGCCCGCCTGGTGCCCGCCTGGCCTTGGTTGTCATGACTCATGTCAGTTGAACCTCACGAGGTAGCTGCATAGATCTCTCCGCCCCCAAGAGCCCTCCTGAGGAGGCCAACTCCTTCGGGGGTCTTGGCGTCGTCCGGCTTGCGAGGCTTGGCCCCTCGCGAGGGTCTTGCTGTGTTGTTGTTGAAGCTGGGCCGTACCAGGCCATTGATGGAGCCACGTGGTGGGCCGTAGGCTAGCAGGACTGGATACCCCCAAGTCCAGGACGCCGACATATGGTATGATGACAGATGGAATATGTACAGAAAATGGATAGGCAGGGCATATTCACATACACGATGTGTAAACTAAGCTAATGGCAGTTCAACAAAGTAGAAGCAATGCAAAGCATCAGTTGCAAGATATGTGTGACCAATGTAACCTTGGAAAGTTAGAGCAAGCACCTTGATGGGTGAATAAGATAGGGCATCTTCCTCTGACTCCTCCACTAGGGAGCTACATTGACTTAGGTCTCTCTCTAGCTCAGAATCACTGTTAGGATCATATTCTGAGCATGAATCTGTAGGTGGAGAGCGTTTGCATTGCATTGCACCCAGACTTGATTTCAGTCCCTTAATGCCAAGTTTGACAGCCATGGAATTGTTCTGCTTTATTATTTTCATGCGCGCAAGGTCATAATCATTATGATGCTGTTCAGAATCTGGGATTCATGAAAACATAAAAAGTAGTCAGATTATCTATGGAATGCATTGCGGATTCAACTCGAAGAGTGTCTCCCTATAAACCCCTGCATATGCAAAGTTCACCCCCCAACCGTGCTGACCAGACCACACACAGAAATACATACACCTTATGTATGTATGACAGGCAGACACACATTTCAAAACTGAAGTAGGAACATTAGAATCATATGGAATACGTATTTGAACTAATAAACTAGGGAATTATGAGTGGCATAATGTTTAGCTTCAAGGGTGGAGTGTTGGTAGTGCGACACAAAGCAAGTAGGAAGATTGTATTCCATGTAAAAGATCGAAGCCTGTGTAAAAGCTGGAAATGGCACTTTCTTTCTATACAATGCAGTGTTCGTTGCCCACACATGATGGAAGAGCTCACATAGAGAAATACTATTCACTCATGTCTACGGTTCTAGTATTTAGAAACAGGGTGGTCCACCCTAAAAGAATATTGACAACAAATATGACAAGGCAAGCATTGATGTAGTGAATCAATCATTTACTTGTGAGCTTACTAGGACAAGTATGCAGAATTGTAACCGCAGTAAGAGACCGTCCAAAATCTGAATCAAGAAGTTTGTCTAGCACTTATCGTTTGCAACTAATCGACGTGAATAATTGGATATTATATCGAATGAGTAAGAAAGACAAGTAAAATTGTCAACAAATCTGGCTTGCAGTAGTAATCTGGGTCAATGTCACTACGACCAACAATCCAAAATAACTAGTGTCTCCTTCGAGGGCCGGAATTTTGAAAACCCTGTGACCTTTACAAGTACTAAAGATTACCAAAATACATCTGAACCATTAAGTGTACGTAGCACCGAGAAGACAACAAACCCTAATGACAGTCCTGCTTAATGAGTAATGAATCAATTAGAAAATGGGTGATGAGGAGTGGCTACTGAGTGTTGAGGACATATCTCAGGATAAATCGGGTTGGCTTAGTGGGTGCTGCACGCCTGAGCCCTGAAAGGACTAGGAAGGTACGCACGGCGGCGCACCCGGGCAACGGTGACGCTATTGGGAGAGCGGCTCCTGACCTCCTGTTAGTCCAGCGTCTCCTCCTAGAGTCATGCCGTCCGAGGACGGCAAGTCGCCGGCGAGGCAGGCGGCTGGGGGCAAGTAGAGATCAAAAGCGCGCAACAAAACAGAGGGGAATCTGGCCCTGGGACGACCCAAAATCCCAGGGTGGGCCGCCCACCATGGGCACCCTTTAGAGATACACACCCGAGCGGTGAACATGCATTTTCGAAAATAATTTAGGAACATTTAGCTGACCAATTAAACGACTCTGTTTTAATAATATCAGATTCATATTTGAACAACTAAACTTGTTTAGCTTGATGGGTGGGGCAGTGCTATTATGACACGAAGCACGTATTCTGATTGTATAGTGATCATAAAAGGGGGAAACTCTAAGCATATTTTTTAGCAAAAGAGGGTACGGGGAACCATGTTTTTCGGACGTGGACTTGGTAGGCGCTCCGGCATGGTGGAGGACGGTGGCGATGGATGTGGTGGAGGACGACGGGACGACGACGATGGATGGGCTGGCGTACGGAGGCTGGTGTGGGGATGGTATTCTAGCACGGACAGTGTATGAATGGGAAAATGGAGGGAGAGGTACGGGGAACCATGTTTTTCGGATGCACCTGTCTGAAATATGGGAAAGTTACAAACTTAGCCCCCGTTTAAAATTTGGACGTCTCGTCGGTTGGGGATAGGACAGTAATCTCGCATCTCGCCAATATTTGCCCAGAGCCATTTCGAGCGAGGAGAGGGTGGTTGGTGCCCATGGTTGGCGCCCACGGTGTATGAACGGGGTTGACAGGTAGGGCAGTTGTGTCACGTCTGAGTGAAGTTCCAAACCTGCCCCTATTGAAAATATTTGCCTACATCGATTTCGGCCGAGTCGAGTTTGTTTTGCCGCCCACCGTGTATGAATGGGGAAATGGAGGGAGAAACAGAGGTCTTTCAGATGAGCTTGAACCAAATTTGTTTTGCCGCCCATGTTTGGCACCTGCCGTGTTAGAATGGGCTCAGAGGCGGTCGTGTCACGTCTAATTGAAGTTACTAACCTACCCCTATTTAGATTAGTGGAAATCGGCCTGATGGATTGTCCTTGTAATGGGTAGACAGTAATTACCATCTCCCAAACACTTGGATTCGGGCAACCGACGTGGGAGTGGACATTTTGCTGCTTCTTTCGAATTTTGGGACAATAAGCATCCACATTTACGCTGGCAACTAAATTCGAATCCATTTTGTATTCCTATACGAATCTTTATAAATCATTCTATGTGTTTTTATATATCTTCAAAAAGACGACAAAAGATGTATTCCACTGTCATATATGAATATGGTTTACAAATGTCGATACTCAAATTCAGAAGCTAGAATCCAGTTTAAGGTGAATTCAAATATTTGGAACACTTCATGTCCAACTCAAATGTCACACGCAACATAATGTGTACTCCCATTTAGATATGTACACAAGCCATGTATCAAGATTCAAATACCGAGTCAATCAACCAAGAATGTACAGAACTAACAGACATATAAACACTTGTATATGGATCAATAATATCAACTAACATACATAAGCTAGGCGGCTGTACTTTTTTTTTGCTACAACAACATCCTTTTTTTAGCTAAGCTACTACAACATCTTGGCCCTTTCCGATGCGTGCCACTTATGGTACATCTATATTACTATTATTGCTGAATGCACATTTAGCCCGATTGGCATATTTGTAGGTCTGGCGCAACAATCAAAATGAAATGTCTCCGAGTCTTATCAATTAAATCAGACTTGTGCTAAAATAAAATTACAAACCAAAAAACAAAAAACAAAAAACAATTATTACATGATCTCTAAAACAAATGGTTTGATCGATTACATGAACAAACAACACAAAGGTTATTCAACGATGGAAAGAACATTTCACCTATGATTTACCAAGTGGGAATTTAGTTTCCTTTTTTCCTTCAGGACTTTAACAATGTGGTCAGTCTCAGCTTGCTTCGCTTTGAAATCCACCAAATATTTAATGGTTGTCTTGAGTACTGCTTGTGATTGTGCTGTTTGCTTCCTCAACATGTCAACTTCATCTCTAAGTGCAGAACAGAATTTCTTTCTACCACTACTTTAGCCTCTAGAGCATCAGCAGTCGGCAAATCATAATGCACGATTGGGCCGGTGCCACTGCTGTTGGATGATACAACGTCCATGGGGACCTCACTCTTTGATCTTGGGCTAACCTGTTTTGCCACTAAAGTTCTGATTAGTTTCAGAAAAGTTGAAGTTAGCAAAACATCTCAATTGGGAGTTATAACAGCAAACCAGTAAAACAAACAAGGAATTAAAAAGTTTCAATTGGATGCTGAAAAGTAGTTATTAACATCATTGTAACCCGTTGTTGCAGCAGCAAAGCAGTTAAACAAGCAACTAGCTATTTAAGTTCAGGCAAACAGGTAATTCTTAACAGTAAGTATCAAACACATAGATAGGCGCAGTCTATAATAGGATTAACAGGCTGTGGCATTATGTAATCGGTAGCAAACTAAATTAAGCCAAGCAACATAATTGAACAATTTTACAATACTGGCTAACTAAAATTCCGAGAAGCAAGTAACTAAACTTATGGTAGTTCTTTTCACAGGCACACTTCAACTTCTTTTTTGCTTACAAGGTTGTACAAAGGAGTCCATGGCATCAATTGCTTGGATACGCAGTCCCAATACTTATTTCTTCCCACACTGCATTGGTAAGTCGAATGGTTAATCTTGTAAGATGGTGCGTCCTTGATATTTTATATGAGGACGTGTAGTCAGACTAGTTGTATCCATGCACATTACACTGGCTTTTACTGTATATTTCATGCGATTACTTTTGGCATATCGAGATCTAAGCAATCTACAATAGGATGAAAAGACTGGCATCCTTCACATTATTGGCGAACTCAGTTCATAGAAACAAGCAATTCAACCATTCTGTGGGTAAATCAAAAGCGCCACTGGAATATTTTTCACTACCCCAATCATACACGCGAAAAGGGGCGACACCACCATAGGGGCTGGTATGGACGGCCACCTCGGGTGGCTGGAAATTGTGCACCTAGTTTGAGTCGTCCAGGTTGGCCCAGGCTAGTTTTGTTCGTCCCAACGCACGAGCAGGCAATGTAAAAAATGAAGAAAAATGTTTCAATTTGGATGGGCCAATAACATAAGTGCAAGGCAGGACCTATAGTAGGCTCGCGGCCCAAACGAGCGGCTCCGATATCGATCGACTGCAGGAAAAATCCCAATTCATTCGCTCCAGCCTCAAGTCTGGTTCGCTCCTAACCTAGCCGCCGCTGGACAGACCGACACAGCACTTCCTCGTGCCCTCATTGGAGGGCGGTCGCCGGGCTAAAAGCGAACGGAAGGACAAGAAGATGAAGATCGAACCCTGGGTTTAGCCTGCATGAGAGGCAGCGGCGACAGCATGGGCATGGCATCGAGCTTGCGCAAACGGACAGCCGTAGCTTGCAAGAGTAGCATGCGCAACAAGCAGGTACATCACATCCCTGACTATATCTAATTCAACTCTTCAATTGATGGCCAATAGTTAAACCTGACGGTGTTGTAAAACTGCTTGTATGTAGGGAATCTATCAGAAAATGAAACCAATTTCTACTTATTCTATAACTCCCCCAATCAATACCGAACTGATTGGATCTGATGTATCTAATCAAGTTTCCGATGCAAACATAGAAGCTCATGTTGTTCTTGAGCCTGAAGAGTCTAATGAATAGACTGCTAATGAAGGATTTGATGCAAACATTTTACATGCTCCTGGCGATGAACATATAGTGTCTAATGAGGGATCTAATGCAAGCATTTTGCAAGCTCCCATAGAAGGATTTAGTGTCTAATGAGATCTGCTATGTTGAGAGAGACATAGAGATTTGCAGGCATTGATGATAAGCAAATTATAGTGCATTTTCATAGCTTGAGGAAACGTCGAGGCCGTCTACCAGAAAGTCCCCGTATCATGACAACATAGCATAAATACTTTTCTACTTTTCTAATCTGTTGTTTGAAACTCTTGGCATACTTGTGCAGGATAGATATATTGATATGCAGTTAGCGCACTAGTTATCGGTGCAATTACACTTCGATATTTTCAGCCAGAGAACGAATAATTCAAGTAGGTACAGACCATGTTTGTAGTCCTTGTACACCATGTTGCATTTTGTGTTTTTTGGTGCTTGCATCATTTAGTGTTTATAATCTGAACTACTTTGGATCATTAGCTGGTTTTCAAAGTGCATGTAGCTTCACATTTCTCAAGTTATGTTGATTTCCAGAGTGCAAGTGCCTTCATATTTTTTAAGTTAAATGTTCGCCCCTTGTAACTTGAATTCGTGGATCCGCCACTACACACAAATCATACACGAATGCCAGTACGAATTAAATGAAATGCAGGGACTTACGCTAGCTCGTTGTACAGGATCACTGTAGCTCTACTTGCGCTTGGGATGTTCCATGTACAAGTCCATGTTACCACTTGCTTGGATGTGCAGGCCTTGTGCTCCTTGCATTTTTGACACGGCGAATGGTTGATCAAATAAGAGGAATCGACTTTGATGTTGTACCAGAGGAAAGATACTTACAAGGTTATACGGGTGTGCAGGATGTGTACCCGATCCCGTAGCGCCGTCATGCTTCGCTAAAAAATGGGTTTGATAGTTTCAGATGATATCTCCAGAAGAAATAAGAGTTAAAGTTAGAGTTGCATAGGCGTATAAGCTAAGAGAGCAGTGAAAGGATATCCAAACATCGTCGGAACAGTGCACAAGGGAGTGATGTGTGGATACCTAGTTTGGGCCGACGTTTGGGCATGCTCGCGTAGCTAGAGTGCGGGTCACTTCAGAGCCATTGAGGGTGATGCGCTGACATTGGCTGGCCGCGGACGGATGCAGATCTTGAGTGGCAGGAGAGCGCTATGATGCGGTGGACGAAACCGTTGGTGAAGCCCCAACGGCCTCGGGGGGCAGAGGTGCGATGATGTGCTTGGTGAAGTAGCCCCGGTGAGCTGGGAGACGGCATCGGTGAAGCGCACTTGATGCGGTGGAAGTCGGTGTCTGTGAGGCACGTCGGTTGCGGCGGTCGATATTGTCGGTGGACCACCCGGTGCGATGGACGAGGGCATAGATGAGGTACCTCCGGTGTGGTGGTGAAGCGCGATTGTCGTCTTCGTCGTCATCGTCCAGCACAGAGGTGGGGAAAGAGACGAGACGAGGGGTGATTCGAACTTTGCTTGGGTTGGCGGCGAATTAGGGATTTGAGCAATCTGCGCACGGAAGGGGACGGTGGAGAAGGGAGATTTTGCAGGGCTGGAATTGGGGCCGCCAGATATTTCAATCTAGAACATGGAAGCGCGAACTTATTTTGTTGTCGTCCTTTTTTGGGGGGGAGGGGGAGGGAGGGAGGGGGTGGGTGGCTGGGTGCTACGCGTCCGTCGGACACACGCGACCACCACGACACGACCCTGGTCTGCCTGGTGCGCCTACATTTGAGAATGCAAACGAATCTTATTTCATTTGCAAATGAATCTGTATGTATGACCATGCCCATGTTTTCCTTGCAATAATTAGTCATTAAAAACGAGATACTCTCTCCGTACACTTTTGTAAGTCGTTTCATACAACTTAAATGAACTGTTTTGCACATTGTCTGAAATGTCTTCAAGGTCTTATAAAAGTGAACGGAGGGAGTACTATAAATTAATTAATGAGGAGTTATTTGAAAAAAAAAATCGAAACGGTATCCACGCTAATGTGGATTAGAGTGTGTGTCACATAATTAGTTATTTGAATTAGAGTGCATGTCATGTAGCGATCTCCAATTCGAACGTGGATTTCGCATTTCACTGTATCCACGCTACTTTCTAATACAAATTCATATGTATATGATGAACACCATGGTAGTGAGAAAACTTTTGGATGAATTCAAACATATGACGTACAAAATAGCACAACAAATCGAGTCAATGTCAACTTTCGAAACCTAGTATGGCACGAATTCGAAATAATTACCCATATGCATGGTCCTCAGCTCAAATCTTACAATGTACACCGAATTGAAACATTGATATTAGGTCTCGTATATCTACATTCAAATGTTGTTTTTAGCCCCCCTCCCCGCTGCACACACGCTACATACTTCATGTATCGGTCAATCTTCCTCTTCTAACCACCTTAGGAAGCTATCAGTTTCCAACACTCGTTCATTCTTTCTCTCCATGTTTTGATCTCTAACTCTCTCAACTACACAACCCCCTTTTCCCACTCTGTTACCAAATGTATTTACCTCACACACCCGCCATTGCACCCCATGGCGAGATCTCTGTCTCCCCTCTCCCTCTCACCCTCTCGCGCTAAATACATGCATTGCCTATCTAGCCCCCCAACCTCTCGTGCGCACGCACACACGTTGTTTATCTAGGTCACTCCCTCGAGACTGTCTCACTCTTTCTTCCGCACGGTAGGCCACACTCGCTCAATCTAGCTCTCTTTATCTGAGTCTCATTTAACCTTGTTTTCTTTCACACAAAAATCATATATCTCCCTGTTCGAGCCTCGATCGACACACTCTACACTCTCCCATGCATATTGTCTATCTAGGTCATTCCATCCAAGCCGCCCCCACTCTTTCGACCTCATGGCGGGCCACGCTCTCTCAATCTCTCCCTCTCCCTCTCTCTCTTTGTATGTCTCGATTGCCCTCCCTCTTTCTCGGACAAAAACGATATATCACCATGTTTGAGCCCAATTCGACCTATTCCCATTATATACTCTCTCATGCACATTGTCTATCTAGATCACTCTCTCCAACCCGTCTCACTCTTTTGATCGCACGACGACCCTATGTGATCGATTGACCTTGCTTCCTCCCACGCACAAAATATATCTACACGTCTATGACTGGATCATCTCTCAAGCTCTATCTTACAACCCTCACCCTTGCCAAAAGGTCAATCGGACAATATCTCTCTAGAGCATATACATCTGTTCAATGAATGTCGGACCACGCTCACTTTGTCTCTCTATCTATATGTCTCTCGATTGACCTCAATTTCTCACGCCGTATCTTCCATGCATTGAAGCTACCACTCCATCCCTCGCAAAGCCAGAGCTATTTACATTGCGAGGGGCACTCCAACCTTGGACTAATTTGTGTAGGCATTTATTCCGGTCGGTTTAGATTATATTTTCGTAGCATTCATCCCACAACTACTCCAAACACCGTTGCAACCCCCGAAATTCCCCTAGTTGATTTCCCTTTGGCTCACTCATCACTCTCTCGCACGTCCTTTCTCGCCTTCAACGTCGCACCATGGTATTATTGCAAAAAAACTCTGTTGTTTCCTTCAATTATTATAAATAAGCTACAAAACTACACACCGATAGTCCACTTGGAATGGAATAAATTTCGACCCACATATTAAAGTGCTACAAACTACACACCGAGGGGCCCACATGTCATGAAACAAATTTGGACCCATATACAAATTAAAAAATAAAGGATGAGGATCGAACATGCGACCAGGGCCTTCAAGCCGCACGTCAATAGGCAACATACGTAGAACATCAATGTTTGTTGCACCCCCCTTTGTTCACATAATGTTTTTATATTACCACAACCTATTTAATGGATAAGATGTAATCTTATTTTTAGTACTATTCGACTTCACTTACTGGTGGGTTCCATGTATGCTCTCTCTCTCTCCTCCCCTTCTGCGTTTCGACGCACGGGCAAACATGAAGAACTTGCGGGTGATGTTGTCGTTGACCATATCTGGACGCATTCACAAGTTATGGCACCAGTTTCACGTACTAGCAGCACTAGTCAGTGTGTACGTGCAACGCACGTTAATTTGGAAGTACTCCCTCCCTTCCTAAATGTAAGTCATTTTAGAGATTTCAAATGGACTTCCACATATGGATGTACATAGACATATCTTAAAGTGTAGGTTCACTCATTTTACTCCGTATGTGGTCACTAGTTGAGATATCTAGAAATACTTATATTTAGGAATGGAGGGAGTATATTAAGTGCATGCGGATATTAAGTAGGATATTATTTGCGTGTTATTATGTGATTAGCACTATTTTTGGCATGAAATTAACTGTACGCTAAACGTGTTGAGCGCTCGACATTGAAGCAGTCCAGGTCGATGGATGACAAGGAATATATGTGGCTTGATGACGTTTTATATTTAATTTGATACGACTCTAGCAGAACATTCAATCGATCAAACCATAGATTTTGTTAAGTCTGACTCCGATATTAAATTATACGACGATCGATATAAAATACACGGAAATGATAAACATTCGGATTTTAAGCATCCCAATCCGAACGTTTTTCATGGCAAATTTAGATTACGCGGCGGCGGCGGGGGCGTCTTGCAGTGGGAAGCGGCTCCTCTGCCATGCTCTATGTGCCGTCGGGCCACTGACCGATGACGACAATGGCGTCTTGCACCGTTCTTGGCGTACTCCTGGATGTTGGCCTAGCTTCAAGGAAGGCCAAAATGTTCTGAACTTCGGAGCGAGTCAACTGGCGGGAGGAGGCGACTGGCGTTGGTGCAAGGAAGCGGTCGACGGCACCTGCGCGGGGACAGGCGCTGTCAACGGCGCGGCAGAGACATTCATGTGCACGGGCATCAGCACGGTCATGCATGTTAGTGCACGCGCAGGCGCATGCGCTACCAGGTGCACGGGCACCGACACGGGCGTGCGCGTCAATGCACGCGTAGGCGCATGCGCTGGAAGGTGCATGGGGCGTGAAAGTCATCGGGGACCTTGTGGAACCCCGTGGCATCAAGCTCGGCGACAATGTGCGGCTCCCAGCCCATCAATGCCACGAGGATGGGTGCTGGCGGAGTCGAGGCGACGGGAGCCGGAATGGGAGTAGGGACAGGCGCGACGTCTTCCCGCAAGGCCAGTTCAAGCTCGTCCCAAAGCGCCCTTATTCTCTTGAGACTCCGGCTGGGTGTCTTCCTCAGGAAACTAGAACACTAAGGGCAGACCATCGTGATGTGGCATGGCGTATGTTTAGGTCAGGATAGTTGGAGGTAGACGACAGGAGAATCGGAGAGGAAGAGAGAAGATTGTAGCAATACCGGGTAGTGCCGGGTTGATTTTAAACTGAGGCGGCGGTGACATTAAAAGTGGGAGAACTTGGGACGAAGGTGGGTGGCAGAGCCCGGTCAAAGGGCTCGCCTCCCGGTGAGCCTGCATAGCGGTCTGCTCGCACGCCTCCGTGTCAGCCGACGCAACGGTCTACTCGCATGCCTCTGTGTCAGCCGGCGCAGCGATCTGCTCGCATGCCTCCCGTCGAGTCACACGCTTGCTCGGACGGCACCTGCCGATGAGAAGCAGGACTAGTGGCGGCATGTAAACGCCCACGGTTTCAATAGTGAAAGCGTTCGCCTTAACGTGACAGGTCTTTGTTCCAAAATACCTTGGCTCTTCATTTGTGCAACTTGTCATAAGCAGCTTGTCTCAAATTGAATAAAAAAATTACGAAGTAATATTTGTGCCATATCACGTGACTATGCTCAGTTTCAACAATTTATGGTCACTTTTGGATCTTCTGAAATTTAAGATCTAGGATTCGAAACAATATCATAACCTGCATCATGCAATAAATTTTCAAGCCATACATCTGTCCTGTCGTATTTCTTAAGAAAGGATTTGGTCAGACATTTTGCTTAGTTAGACTTCAGACAAGTTATATATGCAGAGTAAAAGGATAATCGCTCAATACCAGTGCATTGCCTGATATATTAACTCAAGTACTAGGCACGAACAAACGAGCTCAATTCTGTGCTCATCCTGGTGTAGTAGTAGTAGTACTAGGCAATGCAGTTGACGGGTGACCTTGGCAAGCGGCAACCGAGGGAACTGAACCGTGCTCGGCATGGTAGGTAACGTTGTCTAGTTACTAAAGCATCCCTCCGTTGTTCATCGGTAGTCATTATGGACCGGGGACATGAGAGGAATTTCCTAGGGCTGGAATTCTGGCCGCCAGATATTTTGACTTGAAACGCTGAGGCTCAACTGGTTGGGGTTGCCTAATGTGCATACCACGCATGCCACCAAAAGGACATGAGCTCGGTTTTTTTTATTTTTTTTATTTTTTTAGGATCAACACAAGCCAAGGTCTGGCTGGTACGCCGTTGGGTCCTACCATTCGAGAATACGAAAGGAACCTTTTAAATTGCCGAAAGAATCTATGTGTATTACAATGCCCGTATTTTCCTTGCAAATACTAATCTCAACATGGTAATTGATTTATGACAAGTTGTTGAATTAGAGTGAGTTTGTGATATAGTGATCTCAACGTGGATTTGACATTTCATGGTATCCCTAATAAGTTTTTCCATGAAAATTTAAATTTAAAAGATGAACAATATGGAGGTGACAAAACCTTGTATGTATCAAGCATATGACCACACACACAAAGAGACACAAACACGAACAAAACAATAATGCAATAAGTATAGTGCATCTATCTTTCCAAACCATGCATGTATGACACGAATTCAAAAATACTCCTTCTATTCCTGAATATTAGTCTTTTAGAGATTTCAACAAGTGAGTACATACGGAGCAAAGTGAGTGAATCTACACTCTAAAATATGTCTATATACATCCATATGTGCCAGTCCATTTGAAATCTCTAAAAAGACTAATATTTAGGAATGAAGGGAGTAAAATGTAAGACATGCATGGTCCTTAGTTCACTATTTAAATGAACATGAAACCGAAACATGAATATTAAGTCTAGTACTACAGTACATGCAAATGTTGTGTTTAGGTGGAGCTATGATTGTCGGGGGTCAACCCCTCGACCTTAGATAAAATTGTGAAGCTCTGTTTAGGGTTGTTTAGATTATATTTGTCCCCACCCTCCCAACCACCGATTGGTTGTGCACCCCCACCCCTCCTCCCGGGAGAATATCATGTGCCCCCATACCTTAGATGCTATATGCCGATACGAGTTGCTTGGAGCTTGTAGATCTGAGATATAGCAGCTCACATGATGTCTTAATATTTTTACAGGAAACCTTGATGAGTTTGAGAATTGCACACAATTTGTACAAAAACTACTCAGATGCCCTTGGATCCCATATCCAACGACCTCGAAGCTCGTATCACCGTAGCATCTAAGATGAAGGAGGACATCATATTCTCCTGTATGTAAGAATATCATGTGCTACCACACCTTAGACGCTTTCGTGATACAAGCTCTTCGGAGCCGTTGGATTTGTGACCCAACACCTCCTCGGTGGTTCGAATGGTTTTTGGCAGAAAAGCCCCCAAAGAGTTCGGCCACTACTTACAAGCACAAAGACTGCTCAGATGCCATTGGATCTCACATGAAACAACCTTGAAGCTCGTACCACCGTACAATCTAAGATGAAGGAGGACATCATATTCTCCTGTATGTAAGAATATCATGTGCTACCACACCTTAGATGCTTTGGTGATACAAGCTGTTCGGAGCCGTTGGATTTATGACCCAACACCTCCTCGGTGGTTCGAATGGTTTTTTGTAGAAAAGCCCCCAAAGAGTTCGGCCACTGCTTACAAGCACAAATACTGCTCAGATGCCATTGGATCTTAGATCAAACAACCTCAAAGCTCGTATCACCGTAGCATCCAAGCTGCGAGAGCACCTTATGTTTTCCCGCATGGGAGAATATGGTGATACTAGTTCACGGAGAACTAACAGCCCACAGTAGGAGGTTTGAATGTTTCTGCAATATACGACTGAGAGAGTTTGGGAATGCACGGAAAGTACAAGTACTACACATGTGCCATCTGATCACTGATCATACGACCTAGATGCTCATATCACTGTAGCGAGTAATTAAGCTACGGGGAGCACCTAATATGAGGAACAGGGAGCCATTGGATCCAAGATGCAGTGGCACACACGAGGCCTGAATGTTTTATTTGCAAAAAAAAACCTTTGGAGAGTTTGGAAATTGCGCATAATTACAAAGCCTACCCCAAGCCATTGGATCTCACTTCCAACGGTGTAAAAACTTGTATCATCGTAGCATCTAAGCTGCGGGGTGGATGTGATATTCTATGCCGCTGTCATTTTTGCTCATAAACTTTCAAAATACGTGTAACTCATTTCGTTACTTGTCTAACCGTGCAAAGTGTTTGTTCAAAAAAACCGCCCTACACTGAAATATCGGAACAACACGCGGGGGTCCCACTTGTCATTAATCAAATTTGTACTTTGGACCTAAAACTACCAAATCTGAAAGACGAGATTCGAACTGGCAACCTGGGCTACAAAGCATAAGTCGATAGCCTGAAACAACAACGGTTGTTGGCTTTGTCCCATAACTTGATTTTGAGTAGAGTAGAGGGAGTGTCTCGTCAACACGTGCATGACCGTTGACTCACTTACTGGTGGGTCCCAGGTCTGTGATCTCTCTCTTCTCTCCATCGCCTAACCTTTGCATGGGCACACACAAAGAGCGGCGCTAGCCAACCATGGTGTTATTACAACTAAAAAAAGGTTGGAAAAATAGAAGAATCGCCTAGAATAAGAGACGTTGTGGCTGGTCGAGACGGAGCTAACCACACCTATCCTTCGTGCCATGTTAGCATGATGAAGTCGTGTAGCTAGTGGGGTGTTTTCGACTGACTGGCTGGGTCCCGAGGTCAAACCATAGGTACTACGTCTGATACAGTATATTTTTACACACACATTTTTCCTCTGTGCCGAGACGTGGCACACCTTACCGCGTGGTTTCAGGGTCCTCCCGGGTGGTGCACGCATATATTCTTCCTGACGTGGGACGCCCTACCACGCGTTTTCTGGGTCCTCCTCGGTCGTAGCGCTGAAGCAAGTAAATGAGTCGTCAAATCACGAAAGACAACCTTTCCCGCCGAGTACATCAGTGAAGCACGGTGGCTAGCTAGTTGGGCTAGTTCGACCGATTAGCTAGGCCGCCGCCACATTTGTTTTTTCACCCCTTTTTTATCTACTTGCTGGCAGGTAAATTTAAATATCCATGGCAACGTTGCTCTGGTGTTTGGGCGTGGCAGGATTTTTAATTTTTTGATTGACGGGAGCAGGCGCGGCAGGATTTTTAATTTTTTGATTGACGGGAGCAAGCGCGGCAGCAATTAGTCACGATGACTTCGCCTGTAAAACCCACTATTCCCTGATGTGAGAAGTTGTCGACTGGTGTTTTACCATGGTGAAAACCAAAATATTCCCCGCTCCTCGGCTGGCTCCCTCTGCCTTACCGTAGATTGCATTGCCTTTCAGCGGTTTCTCCCCCTTTGCATCCTCTCCCCATTGCTTCTACCTGGTGCCATGGCAGCGCAGCAGATCATGGAGTTCGAGGCGAGGCGCCTGACATAGGAGCTCCAGGCCAAGGATTTGGAGATCTGGGCCAAGGATGTGGAGATTCGTGAGCTCAAGGAGGAGAGGTGTTCCATGCTCCTCCGTTATGTGCGGGAGTTCACAGAGCTTCAAAAGCGGTAGGCATCCACCACAAAGATGCTCGAGGCATCGGCGGTTTTGCTGCAGAAAGTGGGAGATACCATAGGCCGTCAGGGGAGCGGCTGGAGCGCGAGCGGGCCGATCGTGACGAGGTCCAGGATCGCCTCAGCCACTTGGTGAACCAAGTTGCCACACACGTGTTGCGACTTCGCGATACCTACCGTCGTGCCAGCGCGACCATGCCAGCCATCGGGCTAAACCCGTTCAACCACCCGGTCGACTTCCACGAGCTGCGGCTTCCTGACCTGGTCTCCTTCTTCACCTATATCTCCGAGGAGCTGAGCCGTCTTCGCGCGATGGTGGGGGAGGAGCTGGACAAGGAGGGGTTGCGGGTTGCCGTTGCCATTGCTAGGCGAATCCTTTCAGGGCTCCGTCACCGGAATCCATTCATGCCATTGGACGCCGTCTTTGATGAGCTGGCTCCCGTCAACCGTGAGCGGGTGATACGTCTCCATCGTATCTACTTTTCCAAACTCTTTTGCCCTTGTTTTGGACTCTAACTTGTATGATTTGAATGGAACTAACCCGGACTGACACTGTTTTCAGCAGAACTGCCATGGTGTTGTTTTTTGTGCAGAGAATAAAAATTCTCGGAATGTCCTGAAACTCCACGGAACACCTTAGAAAAAATAAAGAAAAATCCTCGCAAAAGAGGAAGACCAGGGGGGCCACACCCTGCTCACGAGGGTGGGGGGCGAGCCCCCCCCCCCCGGGCGCGCCCCCTACCTCGTGGGCCCCCTGGTGGCCCTCCGACGCCAACTCCAACTCCATATATTGGCTTTCGGGGAGAAAAAATCGGAGAGAAGAAATCATCGCGTTTTACGATACGGAGCCGCCGCCAAGCCCTAATCTCTCTTGGGAGGGCTGATCTGGAGTCCGTTCGGGGCTCCGGAGAGGGGGATTCGTTGCTGTCATCATCAACCATCCTCCATCACCAATTTCATGATGCTCACCGCCGTGCGTGAGTTATTGCATTGTAGGCTTGCTGGACGGTGATGGGTTGGATGAGATTTATCATGTAATCAAGTTAGTTTTGTTAGGGTTTGATCCCTAGTATCCATTATGTTCTGAGATTGATGTTGCTATGACTTTGCTATGCTTAATGCTTGTCACTAGGGCCCCAGTGCCATGATTTCAGATCTGAACCTATTATGTTTTCATGAATATATGTGTGTTCTAGATCCTATCTTGTAAGTCTATAGTCACCTACTATGTGTTATGATCCGGCAACCCCGAAGTGACAATAATCGGGACCACTCCCGGTGATGACCATAGTTTGAGGAGTTCATGTATTCACTATGTGCCAATGCTTTGTTCTGGTTCTCTATTAAAAGGAGGCCTTAATATCCCTTAGTTTCCAATAGGACCCCACTGCCACGGGAGGGTAGGACAAAAGATGTCATGCAAGTTCTTTTCCATAAGCACGTATGACTATATACGGAATAAATGCCTACATTACATTGATGAACTGGAGCTAGTTCTATGTCACCCTATGTTATGGCTGTTACATGACGAACCGCATCCAGCATAATTATCCATCACTAATCCGGTGCCTACGAGTTTTCCATATACTGGTTCTCGCTTATTTACTTTTCCGTTGCTATTGTTACAATCACTACAAAATACCAAAAACATTACTTTTGATGTCTTTACTTTTGTTACCATTACCACCACTATCATATTACTTTGCTACTAAACACTTTGCTGCAGATACTAAGTTTCCAGGTGTGGTTGAATTGACAACTCAGTTGCTAATACTTGAGAATATTCTTTGGCGCCCCTTGTGTCGAATCAATAAATTTGGGTTGAATACTCTTCCCTCGAAAACTGTTGCGATCCCCTATACTTATGGGTTATCAAGACCTTTTTCTGGCGCCGTTGCCGGGGAGCATAGCTCTATTCTTTGAGTCACTTGGGATTTATATCTGCTGGACACGATGAAGAACTTGAAAGATGATCAAACTACTAGTTTGCCCTCAACTACGAGGGGAGGTAAGGGATTGCCATCTAGCCTTGCACTAGATTCTCCTTCTGTTATGAGTAAGTTTGTGACACATAAACCTGCTACTGCTATTGATTCTGATATGTCGCATGTTATTGATGGTGCCACTTCTGCTATGCATGATACTTATGAAGAAACTACTTCTATGCTTGATACTACTGTGCCACTTGGTGAATTTCTTGATGAGAAAATTGCTAGGTCTAGAGAAAGAGAAATTATTGAACCTGAACACGATGAAGTTAGTGATGATGACCCTATGCCTGCTATTCCTGAGGGTTATCTTTTTGATGCTAAATCTTCTGCAGGTATTCTTGCTTGCCAGGATGGACGTGAACTTAAGAGGTTGCTAGTTAAATGGAGTAAAGAATCTTTTAGAGATAGGATGAGACCCGACCCTGCTTTTGCTACTTCACCTATCTGTGTTCCTGATCAGGATTATTATGATTTTTCTGTTGATCCAGATATAATTACTTTAGTTGAATCTGATCCTTTTTATGGCTATGAATCTGAAACTGTTGTGGCACATCTTACTAAGTTAAATGATATAGCTGCCCTGTTTACTAATAATGAGAGATCGCGCTACCTTTATTTACTTAAGATATTTCCGTTCTCATTAAAGGGTGATGCTAAGATATGGTATAATTCTCTTGATCCTGGTTGTGTGCAAAGTCCCCAGGATATGATTTATTACTTCTCTGCTAAATATTTCCCTGCTCATAAGAAACATGCTGCTTTGAGGGAAATATACAATTTTGTGCAAATTGAAGAAGCGAGTCTCCCACAAGCTTGGGGGAGGCTTCTCAAGTTACTTAATGCTTTGCCTGATCACCCTCTTAAGAAACTTGAAATATTTGATATCTTTTATAATGGACTAACTGATGCTTCCAGAGATTACCTGGATAGTTGTGTTGGTTCTCTTTTCAGGGAAAGAACACCGGATGATGCTGAAATTCTATTGAATAATATGTTGGCTAATGAAAATAATTGGGCACCTCCCGAGCTACCTCCTGAGCCAGTTCCTGAGCCAATTACTGAGCCTATTCCTAAACAAACTCCGAAGAAGAGAGGTGTTCTATTTCTCAGTCCCGAAGATATGCAAGAGGCAAAGAAATCTATGAAAGAAAAAGGTATTAAAGCTGAAGATGTTAAGAATTTACCTCCTATTGAAGAAATACATGGTCTTAATCTACCGCCTGTTGAAGAAGTATATGATCTCAATTACTTTTTTAATGAAGAACCTCCCGATATCCCGACACAGGTAGTAAAGGTAAATTCTTTCTATAGATATGATAAAGCTGAAGTCCCTCCTACTAAAATTGCTAGCCAGTGCTTGGATGAGTTTGATGACTTTATGTTTAAGCAAGATGACTTTAATGCTTATTTTGGTAGACAATTAAAACAGAATACCTTTATGATTAAATGCTTGGGTGATTATATGGCTGATATTAGAGGTGAACTTAAACTTGTTAGCAAACATGCTTCTATGGTTACCACTCAAGTAGAACAAGTACTTAAAGCTCAGAAAGAAGTGCTTGATGAAATGAATAGTAAGAAAAATGATTTTGCTATTAGAGTGGCTACTAGAACTGGTAGAATGACTAAGGAACATTTGTATCCTGAAGGCCACCCTAAGAGAATCGAGCAAGATTCTCAGAGAAACAATATTGATGTACCTAGTTCTTCTAAGAGGAAGAAAAAGAAAAAAGATAGGACTTTGCAAACTTCTAGTGAACCTATCGCTGAACCACCTGAGAATCCAAATGATATCTCTATTTCTGATGCTGAAACACAATCAGGTGATGAACATGAACCTAGCGATAATGTTAATGATAATGTTCATGTTGATGCTCAACCTAGTAATGATAATGGTGTAGAAGTTGAACCTGCTGTTGATCTTGATAACCCACAATCAAGGAATCAACGTTATGATAAAAGAGACTTCGTTGCTAGGAAACATGGTAAAGAAAGAGAACCATGGGTTCAGAAACCCATGCCTTTTTCTCCGAAACCATCCAAGAAAAAGGATGATGAGGATTTTGAGCGCTTTGCTGAAATGATTAGACCCATCTTTTTGCGTATGCGATTAACTGATGTGCTCAAAACGAATCCTTATGCTAAGTATATGAAGGATATTATTACTAATAAAAGAAAGATACCTGAAGCTGAAATTTCCACCATGCTTGCTAATTATACTTTTAAGGGTGGAATACCAAAGAAACTTGGAGATCCCGGAGTGCCTACTATACCATGCTCCATTAAAAGAAGTTATGTTAAAACCGCTTTATGTGATCTTGGAGCCGGTGTTAGTGTTACGCCACTCTCTTTATATCGTAGACTTGATTTGAATAAGTTGACACCTACTGAAATATCTTTGCAAATGGCTGATAAATCAACTGCTATACCTGTCGGTATTTGTGAGGATGTGCCTGTTGTGGTTGCAAACGTTACTATTTTAACGGACTTTGTTATTCTTGATATTCCCGAGGATGATAGTACGTCTATTATTCTTGGAAGACCTTTCCTTAATACTGCAGGGGCTATTATTGATTGCACCAAAGGCAATGTCACTTTTCATGTTAATGGCAATGAGCACACGGTACATTTTCCGAGGAAACAACCTCAAGTTTATAGTATCAATTCTATTGGAAAAATTCCATTGATTATATTTGGAGGTTTTGAATTTCCTCTCCCTACTGTCAAGAAAAAGTATGATATTCTTATTGTTGGGGATTTTCATATCCCCGTTGAGGTAACTTAGTGTCATTCGAAATTTCTCCGGTTCCGTGATTATTCGGAATGAGTTTGTTAACAATACTTGATCAACCTTGTCAGTTGGTTCATTTTGATGATCACGAGATGGATGAAACTAGAAGCACAACCTTCTGTACCCTCTTTATATTTTCTGTTATTTATTAGAAATAAAGTAAAATAGTATTTTTCTGTCTGTTTCCTGACTTATCCGTGCAATATAAAAATACCCCGAAAATAAAAGTCCTCGGAATGCCATGCCAATTTAATATGATTTTTTCAGGAATATTTAAGAATTTACTGTGCAAAAATTACCACGGGGGGAGCTGCCACCTGGTCACGAGGGTGGAGGGCGCGCCCTCCCCCCGAGCGCGCCCCCTGCCTCGTGGGCCCACGGTGGCCCTCCTCCACTTATTCCTACACCCATCTTCTTCCTCTGCCTCACACAAACGCGAAAAACCAACTCAAGCACGAGTTTCAGCCCCCGTTGCTGTGATTTTTGATCTCCTTGCTCAAAGCACCTCTCGCAAAACTGCTTGGGGAGATTGTTCCTTGGTATGTGACTCCTCCATTGGTCCAATTAGTTTTTGTTCTAGTGCTTTATTCATTGCAAATTTGTGTTGCATAGGTGACCATGTTCTTGAGCTTGCATGTCAAATTTATATGGTTCCAAGTAATTCTAATGCTTGATATAGGCCCTAGGCACTTGTGGGATTTGTCACTATCAATCTTATTGAAGTTGGTTCACTTTCATTTGAAGTTACTAAAAATTTCAGATTGTTTCAAAAATAATGAAGAGACTTTTGAGAGGCTCGTCGAGCCGAAGCTCCAAGGAAAAACAAAAAGAAGAAGAGGAGAAGCCCAAATTTAATTTTCCTCGCACCGCAAAGGTCTGGCCGTGTGAATGGCCCTCCGATGACTTCTTGAGGAGAGCCGGGATTTATGAGGATTTGTATTTATTGATTGAGAACGCCGGCCTCACCGACTTCCTCCACGACCAATGTCATCAGTATCTCTTACTCACAAATACTTTTGTGCAAAACTTCTACTTTTTCACTAAGAAATCACCTCCAACAGTAGAGTTTCATTTATATGACGTTGTTAAAGAGATGACATTAGCTGAATTCTGCGAGGTTTGCAGAATACCCTTTGAGGGCACCTTAGATGAACCCCACCGTAACAAAGTAGAAGCTTTTATTAACACTATCACGGTGGGATAAACCAGGAAGGTTTCTGATGCAAGGATCACTAGCATACATTATCTTGTTTTACGCTACTTTGGCTTATTTGCTAGTCGTTGCTTGATTGGACGCGGGAACTGTGGGAACCTTAGTATTCCTGATATTTTATTTTTCTCCATGTTTTATACCGCAATAACTCTGTTAGTATGGGTGGATTGTTGCTAGACGGTTAAGTCTGAACCGTAATAAGGGCCCCATCTTTGGAGGCATTTATGCTTCACACCTAGCTGAACATTTTGAAATACCTATTAGGCATGCAGAGAAAGAAGAAACAACGCTGCCCCATGCTTATTTAGATTACAAGAGTATGATAGCGCATGATTTTCTTGTTAAGAGTCGCGATGGGGAACTCAAATATAAATTATACTTTGATAAACATCACCTTGAGACTATTACTTTGCCTGCTCCTTCTTTGTTTAACTTGTTTGCACAACCTCACATCATTCCGTGGTTGGCTGTTCAAGCCTTTTCGGCATTTTTCCGAACCCAAGAGACAGGCCATGGGAGAGGAACTAGCAAATTATTGGAGGCCGGATTTATCAGAGATATTAAACATCCAGACTGGCTAGCAAACCTGGTGATGGTGCCAAAGAAGGACAAATCTTGGCGCCTATGCGTCGATTTTAAAGACCTCAACAAGGCTTGCCCAAAGGATCCCTTCCCCCTCCCCCGCATCGATCAAATTATCGACGCTACCGCAGGACACGATTCATTGTGTTTCCTCGACGCATACTCCGGCTACCACCAAATTAAGATGCCAGAGCGCGACCAGGCCGCAACGACATTCATCACCCCTTACGGCCCATTCTGCTTCAACACAATGCCCTTTGGGCTCAAAAATGCCGGCACAACATATCAGCACATGATTCAGACATGTCTGGCAAACCAGATCGGCAAAACAGTGGAGGCATACATAGACGATGTGGTCGTCAAAACCAAGCACGTCGAAACTCTAGTAGACGACTTGAGGCTCACGTTCGACAATCTCCGAACATATGACATTAAGCTTAACTAGGAAAAATGTGTTTTCGGCGTACCAGCCGGAAAGCTCTTGGGCTTCATTATATCCGGTAGAGGAATTGAAGCAAACTCAGCCAAGATCCGAGCTCTGTCACAATTGGATACCCCAAAGGACCTCAAATAAATACAAAAATTGATGGGATGCGTGGCGGCTTTAAGATGCTTTATCTCCCATTTAGGAGAAAAGGCATTACCACTTTATTGCCTCCTCCGACGCACCGAACACTTCGAGTGGACGGATGCCGCCACGGCCGGACTCGAAGAAATAAAAGCCATATTGGCAACAAACCCGGTCCTGGCCGCGCCCAACATAGGCGAACCAATGCTATTATATATCGCGGCAACTCATCAAGTGGTGAGCGCGGTGCTCATTGTCGAACGAGAAACGGACAGGCACAAGTACCCCCTTCAAAAACCAGTTTACTACGTGTCCACTGCCCTGACTCCATGCAAGTCACGGTACCCGCATTATTAGAAGATAGCATACACGGTGTTCATGGCATCCCGGAAGCTGCGACACTACTTTCAAGAGTGTTCGATAATAGTAGCCTCCGAAGTACCTCTTAATGACATTATAAACAACCGCTACGCGACGGGCCGGATTGCCAAATGGGCCATTGAGCTCCTCTAGTTCGACATAACTTATAAGCCACGGCGAGCTATTAAGTCGCAAGTTTTGGCCGACTTCATCGCCGAATGGGTTGAAGCCAAACTCCCTAAAGAGTACGACGCATATTCCAACTGGATCATGCACTTCGACGGCTCTAAAATGTTGGCTGGTTTGGGGGCTGGCATCATACTGAACTCCCCAACCAGAGACACGGTTCAATACGTACTCCAGATAATGTACACGGACTCCAACAACGCAGCCGAATACGAGGCCCTTCTACATGGCCTCCGGATGGCAGTCTCCATGGGCCTTCAACGCCTAGAGGTGCGGCGGGATTCGAACCTCGTGATATCCCAAATAAATGGAGATTTTGATGCCAAGGATTCGAAAATGGCAGCTTATCGCAACGCCGTCCTAAAAATGTCAGCTCGGTTTGAGGGGCTTGAATTTCACCATATAGCCCGGGATAACAACCAGGCAGCCGACGTATTGGCACGCATTGGTGCAAAGCGCGATGCCCCCCCCAATATCTTCCTAGAGAGGCTGTTCAAGCCATCCATACTACAGGAGGGGAATCCGGAAATAATAATCTGGACCCAACCGCACTGCCCGACACCGAACATTCTGACACAATCGGCGGTTCTGCCAACGAAGTAACATCCTCAGCCCACGTAATAATGGCAGTTATTGCCCCGTGGACGGAACCATTCCTAGCCTACCTAACCAGGCAGGAACTTCCCAAGGACCAAAACGAGGCCCGCTGCATAGTGCGGCGATCTAAAGCCTACAAGGTCCATGAGAGAGAGCTTTACAAGAAAAGCACAACCGGAGTCCTTCAAAGGTGTATCTTCGAAGAGGAAGGGCGGAACCTTCTGGTTGAAATTCATGCCGGACTCGGCGGGCACCACGCCGCAGCCCGGGCCCTTGTAGGCAAGGCCTTCCGCACAGGATTTTATTGGCCAACGGCCCGGGTAGATGCTCAGGACTTAGTCCAATGATGCGTCGGTTGCCAACTATTTGCTAATCAAAGCCACATGCCGCCCACCGCCCTCAAAACTATACCCATAACCTGGCCCTTCACGGTCTAGGGGCTTGACATGGTTGGACCCCTTAAAGGAGGAACCCACAAGCAAAAATACCTTCTGGTCATGGTGGATAAATTCACCAAATGGATAGAGGCCAAACCTATTAAGACGGCCGAATCCGGACCGTGATAGACTTCATATCAGGGGTCGTACACCATTAAGGCGTCCCCCATAGCATCATCACTAATAACGGCACGAACTTTACGACCGTTGAGGTCAAACTCTGGTGCAAAAACATGGGCATCAAGCTCGACTATGCTTCAGTTTATCACCCTCAAACTAACGGTCAAGTAGAGCGAGCAAATGGTCTAATCATGAGCGGCATCAAACCCAGACTAGTGCGGTCCCTCAAGGAATCTAACACGCACTGGGTAGAGGAGCTCGACTCCGTACTCTGGGGGCTGCAGACCACTCCAAATCGCACGACCAGATTTACACCCTTCTTTATGGTATACGGCGCGGAGGCAGTTCTGCCCTGTGACATAATTCATGACTCACCTCACGTGCGCATGTATGAAGAAAGAGAAGCCGAGCTCGATCGGCAGGACAGTTTGGATGCATTGGAGGAGGAGCGTGACGTGGCAAAAGCTCGTTCCGCATTCTGTCAGTAGCAAGCTCGAAGATATCAAAGCAAAGAAGTACGGGCCAAAACTTACAATGTTGGCGAATTAGTTCTACGCTTGCCGGACAAGAAAAAGGACAAACTCAAGCCCAAATGGGAAGGTCCCTTTATCATCGACCAAGTCCTGACCGGTGGAGCGTACCGTCTGCAAGATGCATCGAATAACTGACTCGAGCCGAACCCATGGAACAGAGCCCGTCTCCGAAGATTCTACGCCTAGCGCCGGATTCTGAGTTCGTCTCCTTCCTCCGTCTATATTTTACATATTTGCTGTCTTTTTTTTCTCCTTCTCCCCCCTTTCTTTTTTTTCTATTATAGCCTTTAAAAGCTGGTTCGCGCATTGTTCACACACACTTAACGCACTATCCGTGCTCATTATACCTGGGGGCTTCTTTAACAGAAGCTTATTTATAAGGGCTTCATGCCCAACACATGTGTCACACTTCCGCATGTACCTTTTATTCGCCATTATATGCATCGATATGACTTATGTTTTGGCCAAGCTGGGTTACCTGGCTCCTGTGCTTACCCCTACGTTCCCGATTGTTCGGCTAGGCGGTAAAGGGAGCGCCTCTGCGATTGTTACTGCTGGGTCAGCCGGATGTGTTCCTCAGACTGGGTGAAGCCGAAAGCTAGCATTCTTAAGGGAATATTCGGTCGGTGAAGTATAAGACGATTTCTTACCTATTTATTCATCTGCCCCCAGATGTTTTTCTGCTTTTTTCGCAGTCCGGACATGCACCTTAGGGCATGCCTCCCAGGGAAAGGAACCCCTAACGGAACTATTCTCCCTGGAAGATGTTTCTTACTAACCATGTAATATAACATAACTAGTTGGGCACTTGTCTGATAAAGAACTAATGACCCCTACGCCTGGTCTCCATGCATGCCCCGGTTCTTATATAACCGTGAGGGTATTCAGACACACTCCGGACTATTGGGTCCAGTGGTTGAAGCAAAAAGGTCCGGTATGACGAACGATCTACAATCTGGCTAGAAGGCATTTTGCATGTCATCTTAAATTACATAGTCAACTTGACTGGGCATATTCCTCTTCAATGCCATCCAGCAGGCTGCCTAGTTTACAGTCCTGTTGGGAATACTTTGCGGCCAATTCTACTTGGCCGTACACTAAGCTCACAGGGATCTCGTTCCCATCGGGCCCCTCAGGTCCGACCTCGGCCATGTGGTTTGGGTCTGCAGCCTTCGTGTACCGCGTCTTCACCATGGCCCAGGCCTCCCTGCGCCTTGATGGCAGGCCGATATCTTCCATAAGCGGAAGCGCTACCGTGATCCCTGAAGCCTCTCTGCAAGCTCTCCAAGGCCTTCAGGCAGGGAGACAGATGGCCACAAGGCCTGGGCAACGCCTTTCATCACCTGCCGAACTCGTTCGTGCAGTTGCAAGAGCTCGGGAAGCAGATCACCCGTAGAACCGGGCATCTCCTCTGCAGGACGACTTGTGAGCATACCTACAGACATAACTCTGTTAGACAACTTCCTCGGCGAACTCTTTTTCAAAATTCGTTCAAGCACTTACTAAAAATGCCGCGTCGAAGTCGCTGATTCTCCTTAACGGAGTCAGATAGCTGGGCACGAACATCCTTTAGTTCCTCACCCAGCTGGGTGTTTGCATCTTGGAGATTATTATTCTCCTGCCTCACCCTTGTAAGAACACTCTCGCCGCCTTTAACCGGCACATGAGCTGTTGCTTGTCCAGATCTATCCCGGCGCCATCTGCAATATTATTGTCAGACTTATACACATGCCGCACTTCACAAATTACTTGTCTTTTGAAGCATATATTCCCAGAGGGGGCCTCCTTGGCTTCCCCCGCTTCGGCTAGTGCGGCCTCAAGTTGGACTTTGCACTCCCCCAGCTCTTGGGATAGTTGGGTATTCTTTTCGGTAAGACCCTGCACAACAAATGATCCTTAAATCAGTTATTCTAACTATTTCAAGTCTCGGGGGCTACTGGCATATATAACAGTCAAATCTTCTCACCCGTATGTATTTTACATACTGCTCCTGGCTTTGGCTAGACCATTTTGAGTGGCACGGAGGTGCGCATCTCCCGAACTAAAGGCATCCAATGCCTCTGGGGAGAAACACGCGTCACGAAGAGCTGTCCGGCGGCGCCTATGATTCATGGCACTCTCCACCTCGGAATTGGTGGCAGATAACCTGTCGGCATCCTCTGTTGGAGGAATATCCGACGCACGCCCTGTGTTCGCCTCCACTTATGGACCTGGCTTTGGAGCCTGGCGAGCGGAGGACTGATTGGCAACCTCTCCGGATACAGTCCGGCGAGCGCTCTTCTTCCTGAAAAGGCACGAACATTAGTATGCCTCCCGGGAATAAAGCCGGGGAGTAAGGTGACGCGCCATACCGTTGCACCGGAGTTTCGATCCGGACCGCACCTCTTTTTAGCCTGCTGGGCCGTGCTGCCCCTTGTTGGCTAGCCGCCGCGGGCTCGGCCCTCCGCCTCAAGGGCGCCCCCTGCGAAACACCATTAGTATACGGTGGTCAAAAACACGCACGGATGGGTCATTTCCAAAGTATTGGGACTTCGGTCTCAGTTACCTGCGAAGCGGGAAGTATTCCGGGGTAATCGGCCGTAATGGTGACAAAGGCATTATCGATGCTCAGTTGGTAAAATACCCCGTCGATCAGCTCCACCGATATGCCCGGATCCTATTGGGAGGTCGGATCGAGGAACCATCCCCGATCCTCGGGTTGTGGAGGCGGGCTGGTTATATCCTTTACGGCCCGGCGCAGTTCCTGCGCCAAAATCACAGATTGAGATACTTGACTATGGGAGTATGGATCGGATAGGCAAATATGAATGTCCACTTTCCCATCTTGGAGGATTGTTCATAGAAAATCCGCTCTGCGGATTGATGCAGAGGAATTCCTCCACTTCTCCATTCTACAATGCGGACAAGATCTTCGTCAGACCGGCGACTGATCCAGGCCCCTTGCGGCCGCAGTGGGTGGCATCGTCCTCCTCGTTGAAATCCCGCATGGGGTGGCCTCTATACTGAAGCGGCTGCACCCCCGCATAATGCATATGGCCATGACTCCGATCATGGTCAGTCCAGAATGAGCCAACAACCTTATCCGGCTCATCAGGTAAATGACGTCCCTGTCGTTTTCCCTCTGAGGGCTCCGTGGATGCCAGCTTAGGCGTTTCTTCAAAGGAGCATTATTAAACTCAGGGAGGCCGACCCGAACAGGGTCCGGCGGAGGGACGTCTTCTATATAAAACCATGCCGAAGGCCAGTCTTCAGACGCCTTCTTCAGGGTACCGGATAGATATCCGGTCCCGGCGATGCGCCATAGTTCGGCTCCGCCCACTTGATATATTGACCCCTCTTGAGAACGGGGCACAAGACAGAACAGCTTCTTCCACAGCGCAAAATGAGGCTCGATGCCCAAAAACAGCTCGCAAAGGGGCACGAAGCCCGCGATATGCAAAATGGAGGCAGGCGTAAGGTTGTGCAACTGGAGGCCATAGAACTCCAGGAGCCCCTGGAGAAACGGATGAATTGGAAATCCGAGCCCTCTTATCAAATAAGAGACAAGGCATACCCGCTCTCCTTTGGAGGGGTTGGGGACGCTCTCCGCTTGCTTTCCTCCCTTATAGGTGGCGAGTCCGGCTAGAACCGGGACCATGAAGGCTGGGGGAAGAAATCCCTTGGTTTGGAGTGCCACTAGCCCACTATGCGGGAAGGAACATCTCTCCCAATCTCCAGGCTGAGGGCTGGGAGGGCGAGAGGAGGAGCCACATCGACTGTCCATGATGGAATGGATTTTTGTCAGATGCTCTCTGATGAATGCTCGCGAAGGGAGGATGGTGTGATTTGGATCTAGATCCTCGTCTCTTTTATAGACAGCTCATTTGCGCAGCTAGGGGGGTAAACGTAAAGATACCCTAGCTTTTCACATTCGTTCAACATGTGGAAGATGGCCATTATTGGGCGTGGCAGCCGAGGAGCACCGTATTCACAGGAAGCCGGACGCTATTCAACAGGTACACATGATTTGGAGAAGACCCCGCCTTGCAATGCCGAAGACAATCTACGCGCCGGACTCATCGCCCTTGATGCCTGGTTCGGGGGCTACTCAGGGTGTCCTGGACTAGGGGGTGTCCGGATAGCCGAACTATCATCTTCGGCCGGACTCCTGGACTATGAAGATACAAGATTGAAGACTCCGTCCCGTGTCCAGATGGGACTTCCCTTGGCGTGGAAGGCAAGCTTGGCGATACGGATATGTAGATCTCCTACCATTGTAACCGACTCTGTGTAACCCTAACCCTCTTTGGTGCTTATATAAACCGGAGGGTTTTAGTCCGTAGGACGAACAACAATCATACCATAGGCTAGCTTCTAGGGTTTAGCCTCTCAGATCTCGTGGTAGATCTACTCTTGTACTACCCATATCATCAATATCAATCAAGCAGGAGTAGGGTTTTACCTCCATCGAGAGGGCCCGAACCTGGGTAAAAACATCGTGTCCCTTGTCTCCTATTACCATCCACCTAGACAGACAGTTCGGGGCCCCCTACCCGAGATCCGCCGATTTTGATGATACCGGATTTTGTCACAATTATCGTCATAGAAGTTTCATAAGTATGACATAATTTTTGTTCGTTCGCCCCAAAATGTCACGGTTGTGTCTTTTTTGTAGTGACTTATGAGTTATGTCAGGACCTGGCCAATAAAGCTGGCCAGACCAAATCGATCTACGGATCCAGAGGACGTGCTCCAGCATGAGATGACGGCCACCAAACCTGGGGAAATGAACACCATCAAGTTCGAGGTTAGCACCGAACACAGATGTCATCCGAACTCCATCGTGATGTAGCCAAGTATCGAGATTCTGCACCAATTTCCGGAAGGGTTTAAACCCATAAACATCGAACAGTACGATGGACAAGAAACCCTGCCGTCTGGATTTAGGATTTCTTCTCCACATTCACATGGCTCGTAGAGATGACCTCCACCCCATTAGATACCTCCCATCGAAGTTGAAGGGACCAGCAAGGCACTGGTTGAATAGTCTCCGAGAGAACTCCATTTGGAGTTGGGAAGATTTAGATGACACTTTCTGGGCCAACTTTCAGGGCACTTATGTCCGACCATCGGTTTCTGATGACCTAAGTCACATAGTCCAGCTGCCCGGAGAGTCAGCTCGCAAATTTTGGAATCAGTTCCTCATTAAAAGGAACCAATCATGGACTCTCCAGACGTTGAAGCCTTAGCGGCCTTTAAACACAACATCCGTGATTAATGGCTCGCCCAACACCTCGGACTAGAAAAGCCGAAAACCATGGCAGCCCTTACAACACTTATGACCCGCTTCTGTGCAGGCGAGGATAGCTGGCTAGCTCATAGAAGCAACAGTTCCAGCGACCCCGGCTCCTCTGAGGCTAGCGACGGCAATAGCAGGCCACACTGCAATAAAAACAACCGCCAAAAACAAAAACGATGACAAACAAGACATGGCAGTTAACGCCAGATTCGGTGGTTCTAAACCCGGTCAGCGGAAAAAACCTTTCAAAGGAAACAGTGATGGTCCATCCAATTTGGACAAAATCCTCGAGAGGCCCTGTCAGATTCATGGCACCCCCGACAAGTTTATAGGTTTGTAGGATAGTAGCAAATTTCCCTCAAATGGATGACCTAAGGTTTATCAATCTGTGGGAGGCTTAGGATGAAGATGGTCTCTCTCAAACAACCCTACCACCAAATAACAAAGAGTCTCTTGTGTTCCCAACACACCCAATACAGTGGTAAATTGTATGGGAGCACTAGTTCGGTGAAGAGATGGTGATACAAGTGCAATATGGATAGTAGATATATGTTTTTTGTAATCTAAAATTATAAAAACAGCAAGGTAGCAAGTAACAAAAGTAAGAGAAAACGGTATTGCAATGCTTCAAAACAAGGCCTAGGGTTCATACTTTCACTAGTGCAAGTTCTCTAAACAATAATAATATAATTAGATCATATAACAATCCCTCAAAATGCAAAAAAGAGTCACTCACTAATAGCGGAGAACAAACAAAGAGATCATTGTAGGGTACGAAACCACCTCAAAGTTATTCTTTTCGATCAATCCATTGGGCTATTCCTATAAGTATCACAAACAGCCCTAGAGTTCGTAGTAAAATAACACCTTAAGACACAAATCAACCAAAACACTAATGTCACCCAGATACACCAATGTCACCTCAAGTATCCACGGGTATGATTATATGATATGCATCACACAATCTCAGATTCATCTATTCAACCAACACAAAGAACTTCAAAGAGTGCCCCAAAATTTCTACCGGAGAGTCAAGACAAAAACGTGTGCCAACACCTATGCATAGATTCCCAAGGACACGGAACCCGCAAGTTGATCACCAAAACATACATCAAGTGAATAAATAGAATACCCCATTGTCACCACGGGTATCCCACGCAAGACATACATCAAGTGTTCTCAAATCCTTAAAGACTCAATCCGATAAGATAACTTCAAAGGGAAAACTCAATGCATTACAAGAGAGTAGAGGGGGAGAACCATCATAAGATCCAACTATAATAGCAAAGCTTGCAGTACATCAAGATCATGCCATATCAAGAACACGAGAGAGAGAGAGAGAGAGATCAAAAACATATCTACTGGTACATACCCTCAGCCCTGAGGGTGAACTACTCCCTCCTCGTCATGGAGAGCACCGGGATGATGAATGACACCGGTGATGGATCCCCCCTCCGGCAGGGTGCTGGAACAGGGTCTAGATTGATTTTTGGTCGCTACAGAGGCTTGCGGCAGCGGAACAACTGATCTAGGTTTATTTTTAGGGGTTTCGGTATTTATAGGATTTTTGGCGTCGGTCTCACGTCAGGGGGTCTCCGAGTCATCCACGAGATAGGGGGCGTGCCCATGGGGGTAGGGTGTGCCCTCCACCCTCGTGGATGGCTCGGGACTCTTCTGGCCCAACTCTTTTACTTCGGGGGCTTCTTTTGGTCCTTAAAAATTCCACCCAAATTGGCAGGTCAATTGGACTCCGTTTGGTATTCCTTTTCTATAAAACTAAAAAAACATGGATAAAACAAAAACTGGCACTGGGCTCTAGGTTAATAGGTTAGTCCCAAAAATCATATAAAACAGCATGCTAAAGCCCATTAAACATCCAAAACAGATAATATAATAGCATGGAACAATCAAAAATTATAAATACGTTGGAGATGTATCAAGCATCCCCAAGCTTAATTGCTGCTCGTCCTCGAGTAGGTAAATGATAAAAAACAGGATTTTTTATGTGGAATGCTACCTAACATATTTATCCATGTAATCTTCTCTATTGTGGCAAGAATATTCAGATCCATAAGATTCAAAACAAAAGTTTAATATTGACATAAAAATAATAATACTTCAAGCATACTAACAAAGCAATCATGTCTTTTCAAAATAACATGGCCAAAGAAAGCTATCCCTACAAAATCATATAGTCTAGCTATGCTCTATCTTCATCACATAAAGTATTTAATCATGCACAACCCCGATGACAAGCCAAGCCATTGTTTCATACTTTTGATGTTCTCAAACTTTTTCAATCTTCACGCAATACATGAGCGTGAGCCATGGTCATAGCACTATAGGTGGAATAGAATGGTGGTTGTGGAGAGGACAAAAAGGGACAAGATACTCTCACTTCATCTAGGCATATCAACGGGCTATGGAGATTCCCATCAACAGATATCAATGTGAGTGGGTAGGGATTGCCATGCAACGGATGCACTAGAGCTATAAGTGTATGAAAGCTCAAAAGGAAACTAAGTGGGTGTGCATCCAACTTGCTTGCTCACGAATGCCTAGGGCAATTTGAGGAAGCCCATCATTGGAATATAGAAGACAAGGTCTATAATGAAAATTTCCCACTAGTATATGAAAGTGATAACATAGGAGACTCTCTATCATGAAGATAATAGTGCTACTTTGAAGCACAAGTGTGGTAAAAGGATAGTAGCATAGCCCCTTCTCTCTTTTTCTCTCATTTTCTCTCATTTTTTTGTTTTTTCATTTTTTTATTGGGCCTTCTCTTTTTTTGGCCTCTTTTTTTATTTTTTTTATTTTTCGTCCGGAGTCTCATCCCGACTTGTGGGGGAATCATAGTCTCCAGCATCCTTTCCTCACTAGGACAATGCTCTAATAATGAATATCATCACACTTTTATTTACTTACAACTCAAGAATTACAACTCGGTACTTAGGAAAAAGTATGACTCTATATGAATGCCTCTGGTGGTATACCGGGATGTGCAATGAATCATGAGTGACTTGTATGAAAGAATTATGAAAGGTGGCTTTGCCACAAATACAATGCCACCTACATGATCATGCATAGCAATATGACAATGATGGAGCGTGTCATAATAAACGAACGATGGAAAGTTGCATGGCAATATATCTCAGAATGGCTATGGAAATGTAATATTAGGTAGGTATGGTGGCTGTTTTGAGGAAAGTAAATGGTGGGTTTATGGTATCGGCGAAAGTTGTGCAGTACTAGAGAGGCTAGCAATGGTGGAAGGGTGAGAGTGCGTATAATCGATGGACTCAACATTAGTCATAAAGAACTCACATACTTATTGCAAAAATCTATTAGTTACCGAAACAAGTACTACGTGCATGCTCCTAGGGGGATAGATTGGTAAGAAAAGGCCATCACTCGTCCCCGACCGCCAGTCATAAGGAAGACAATCAATAAATAAATCATGCTCCAACTTCATCACATAACGGTTCACCATACGTGCATGCTACGAGAATCACAAACTTTAACACAAGTATCTCTCAAATTCACAACTACTCTACTAGCATGACTCTAATATCACCATCCTCATATCTCAAAACAAACATAAAGAATCAAACTTCTCATAGTATTCAATGCACTTTATATGAAAGTTTTTATTATATCCTTCTTCCATGCCCATCATATTAGGACTAAATTTATAATCAAAGCAAATTACCATGCTCTTATAGACTCTCAAAATAATATAAGTGAATCATGAGAGTTCATTAGTTTCTTCAAAATAAAACCACCACCGTGCTCTAAAAAGGATATAAGTGAAGCACTAGAGCAAACGACAAACTACTCCCAAAGATATAAGTGAAGATCAATGAGTAGTCAAATAATTATGTAACTACGTTAAGAATCTCTAACATTTAAGAATTTCAGATCTTGGGATATTAATTAAACAGCAAGCAAAACAAAATAAAACAAAATGACGCCCCAAGCAAAACACATATCATGTGGTGAATAAAAGTATAGCTCCAAGTAAAGTTACCAATGAACGAAGACGAAAGAGGGGATGCCATCCGGGGCATCCCCAAGCTTAGGCTTTTGTTTTTCCTTGAATTTTAACTTGGGGTGCCTTGGGCATCCCCAAGCTTAGGCTGTTGCCACTCCTTATTCCATAGTCCATCAAATCTTTACCCAAAACATGAAAACTTCACAACACAAAACTCAACAGAAAACTCGTAAGCTCCGTTAGTATAAGAAAATAAAATCACCAACTTGCTACTGTTATGAACTCATTATAAATTCATATTGGTGTAATATCTACTGTATTCCAACTTCTCTATGGTTCGTACCCTCCGATACTACTCATAGATTCATCAAAATAAGCAAACAACACATAGAAACTGAATCTGTCAAAAACAGAATAGTCTGTAGTAATCTGTAATTCTCGAATACTTCTATAACTCTAAAAATCCTACGAAATTAGGAAAACCTGAGCAATCTGTGTAGCAATCCATCGTAAAAAGAATCATATCAAAACACGTTTTTTGTGAATTACCAAAACTAATTTACTGGGTGCAAAAGTTTTTGATTTTCAGTAGGATCAACACAACTATCACCGTAAGCTATCCGAAAGGTCTTACTTCGCACTTTATTGAAACAAAAGCTATAAAACATGATTACTACAGTAGCTTAATCATGTGAACACACAAAAACAGTAGGGGTAAATATTGGGTTGTCTCCCAACAAGCGCTTTTCTTTAATGCCTTTTACCTAGGCATGATGATTTCAATGATGCTCACATAGAAGATAAGAATTGAAACACAATGGGAGCATTATGAAGCATATGACTAACACATTTAAGTCTAACCCACTTCCTATGCATAGGGATTTTGTTAGAAGACACCTTATGGGAACAAAAATCAACTAGCATAGGAAAGCAAAACAAGCATATCTTCAAGATTTTCAACACATAGAGATTAATCTTGATATTATTGCAATTCCTACAAGCATATATTACTCCCTCATGATAATTTTGAGTAGCATCATGAATGAATTCAACAACATAACTATCAAATAAAGCATTATTTTCATGATGCACAAGCATAGAACTTTTATTATTCTACAGATAAGCAAATTTCTTCTCATGAATAGTAGTGGGAGCAAACTCAACAAAATAACTATCATGTGAGGCATAATCCAATTGAAAATTAAAATCAAGATGACAAGTTTCATGGTTATCATTATTCTTTATAGCATACATATCATCACAATAATCATCATAGATAGAAACTTTGTTCTCATAATCAATTTGTACCTCTTCCGAAGTAGTGGATTCATCACTAAATAAATTCATGACCTCTACAAATCCACTTTCATAATTATCACAATAAGATTCAACACCCTCCAAAATATTGGGATCATTGCTTACTAAAGTTGACACTCTTCCAAACCCACTTTCATCAATATAATCATCATAAATAGGAGGCATGCTTTCATCATAATAATATTCTCATCAAAACTTGGGGGACTAAATATATCATCTTCATCAAACATAGCATCCCCAAGATTGGGGCTTTGCATATCATTAGCATCATGGATATTCAAGGAATTCACACTAACAACATTGCAATCATGCTCATCATTCAAAGGTTGTATTCCAAACATTTTATTGCATTCTTCTTCTAACACTTTGGCACAATTACCGGAATCGTTATTTTCACGAAAGATATTAAAAAGATGAAGCATATGAGGCACCCTCAATTCCATTTTTGTAGTTTTCTTTTATATACTAAACTAGTGATAAAACAAGAAACTAAAAGATTCGATTGCAAGATCTAAAGATATACCTTCAAGCGCTAACCTCCCCGGCAACGGCGCCAGAAAAGAGCTTGATGTCTACTACACAACCTTCTTCTTGTAGACGTTGTTGGGCCACCAAGTGCAGAGGTTTGTAGGACAGTAGCAAATTTCCCTGAAATGGATGACCTAAGGTTTATCAGTCCATTTGAGGCATAGGATGAAGATGGTCTCTCTCAAACAACCTTGCAACCAAATAACAAAGATTCTCTTGTGTCCCCAACACACCCAATAAAATGGTAAATTGTATAGGTGCACTAGTTCGGCGAAGAGATGGTGATACAAGTGCAATATGGATAGTAGATATAGGTTTTTGTAATCTGAAATTATAAAAACAACAAGGTAGCAAGTAACAAAAGTGAGCGAAAATGGTATTGCAATGCCTCGAAACAAGGCCTAGGGTTCATTCTTTCAC
Source organism: Triticum dicoccoides (assembly GCF_002162155.2). Lineage (NCBI taxonomy): Eukaryota > Viridiplantae > Streptophyta > Magnoliopsida > Poales > Poaceae > Triticum > Triticum dicoccoides. The sequence continues at coordinate 160,327,788 of NC_041389.1, forward strand.
TTGTGCAATTTCTCTCAACAATAATAACATAATTAGATCATATAAAAATCCCTCAACATGCAACAAAGAGTCACTCCAAAGTCACTAATAGCGGAGAACAAACGAAAAGATCATTCTAGGGTACGAAACCACCTCAAAGTTATTCTTTTCGATCAATCCATTGGGCTATTCCTATAAGTGTCACAAACAGCCCTAGAGTTCGTAGTAAAATAACACCTTAAGACACAAGTCAACCAAAACCCTAATGTCACCTAGATAGTCCAATGTCACCTAAAGTATCCATGGGTATGATTATACGATATGCATCACACAATCTCAGGTTCATCTATTCAACCAACACAAAGAACTTCAAAGAGTGCCCTAAAGTTTCTACCAGAGAGTCAAGACGAAAACCTGTGGCAATCCCTATGCATAGATTCCCAAGGTCACGAAACCCGCAAGTTGATCACCAAAACATACATCAAGGTAATCAATAGAATACCTTATTGTCACTACGGGTATCCCACGCAAGACATACATCATGTGTTCTCAAATCCTTAAAGACTCAATCCGATAAGATAACTTTAAAGGGAAAACTCAATCCATTACAAGAGAGTAGAGGGGGAGAAACATCATAAGATCCAACTATAATAGCAAAGCTTGCTGTATATCATGATCGTGCCATTTCGACAACACGAGAGAGAGAGAGAGAGGGAGAGAGAGAGAGAGATCAAACACATAGCTACTAGTACATACCCTCAGCCCCAAGGGTGAATTACTCCCTCCTCGTGATGGAGAGCACCAGGATGATGAAGATGGCCACCGATGATGGATCCCCCCTCTGGTAGGGTGTCGAAACTGGGTCTAGATTGGTTTTTTGTGGCTACAGAGGCTTGCGGCAGTGGAACTCCTGATCTAGGTTTCTTTTCAGGGTTTATTTATTTATATGAATTTTTGGCATCGGTCTCACATCAGGGTGGTCTCTGAGTCATCCACGAGATAGGGGGCGCGCCCAGGGGTAGGGCACACCCTCCACCCTCGGGGATGGCTCGGGACTCTTTTGGCCCAACTCTTTTACTGCAGGGTCTTCTTTTGGTCCATAAAAAAGCCACAAAATTTTGCAGGTCAATTGGACTCCGTTTGGTATTTCTTTTCTGTAAAACTCAAAAACAAGGAAAAAACAGAAACTGACACTAGGCTCTAGGTTAATAGGTTAGTCCCAAAAATCATATAAAAGAGCATATTAAAGCCCATTAAATATCAAAAACAGATAATATAATAGCATGGAACAATAAAAAATTATAAATACGTTGGAGACGTATCACCTGCCAACCACACAAATAGAAATTACTGGGTTTTTAAACTGGCCGGTAAGTTTAATATAGAACACAAGGGGAAGGGACCTCCTAGCAAGGACGACGATGAGCCCCGTCAGCCGAACATTGGGGGTCAGAAACAGTCCCCCCCTCCCCGAAGTGAAAATAGTGAACATGATCTACGTCACTCACATACCCAAAAGAGAGCGCAAGCGCGCGCTAAGGGACGTTTACGCCGTAGAGCCTGTCGCCTCAAAATTCAATCCATGGTCAGCCTGTCTGGTCACCTTTAATCGCAGGGATCACCCAACCAGTATCCGTCACGGGGGTTCGGCCGCCCTGGTACTTGACCCTATCATCGACGGATACCATCTCACTAGAGTCCTCATGGATGGCGGCAGCAGTCTTAACTTGATCTATCAAGACACTTCCGTAAAATGGGCATCGACCTGTCAAGAATCAAGCCTAGTAACACTACCTTTAAAGGAGTGATACCTAGTGTGGAGGCCCGTTGTACGGGCTCATTAACAATAGAAGTGGTATTCGGATCTCCAGACAACTTTCCTAGCGAAGAACTGATCTTTGAAATCGTCCCTTTCCATAGTGGCTATCATGCACTGCTCGGATGAACCGCCTTCGCCCGTTTTAATGCGGTCCCACACTATGCTTATTTGAAGCTTAAAATGCCCGGACCGCATGGCGTCATCACAGTTAATGGAAATATGGAGCGCTCCCTCCGTACTGAAGAGCACATCGTGGCCCTAGCAGCCGAGGTGCATGGCAGCCTTATCAAGCCGAATAGTTCATCGGCCATCAAGACCAATGACATTGCCAAAAGAGTCCAGTCCACACCTCATGGAGATAACCCGGTGGACCTGGACTTTGAATAGCAGTTCTGCTTCCACCGACTGCCCCATAAGGCCGCGGTATATGTACCGCGCATACATAACTACGCACTTAAAATACCTTGGGCAACGCTGGAGGCACACTGCGGGAAAGGTCCATAGTATGATTCGACCCTCTTCGGACATCATATACCTTTCTCACTCTCTCTCTCTCTCTATTACTACAGGTTCTTTCGAAAACATACCAGTTATACGGTTGCATGAGGTCTCCCTCCTAGAGCCCTCTTTCTCTTCTTTCCAGACAACCATCTAATCCTCCTATCAAAGGATTCACTACTAAGGAGAAACAACGCAGACATGCGGTTGTGCACCATTGGGATCTTCAAACCATTACTTTAAGGCCCTGTGTAAACCTTTCCCTTACGTAAATTTTTTGGCATGTAGCATGACCTCAATATTCATGGCATTATGTGTCTAAACACGTCTTGATGCATTAATAAAGATATAAAGGAAGCAAATGACCACCACCTTTGTTCTGTACTTATGTTATATTATCATCTGTATTGCCTCCTTTCTTCTGATTGACGTACGTGCTTTAGCCCGACCTTCACTTCGAAGGCTGTTTTCGGCCTTGCACATTCTAAAGTCTGAACACCTATAAGGAACTCTTCGGCGTCCCGGATATTGCATTATATGCATCAGTTCCGATTCATGTCTTTGCTATACAGTTGGGTTGCCCGGCTCCTATGCTTACCACCTTACGTTCCGCCAGTTCGGCTAAGGTAGTAAAGGGAGAACTACTGCGATTGTATTTCTGGTTCATCCGGTTAAGTACCTCAGTAGAGAAAGCCGAAAACTGACCATCATGATAAGCGAGAGCTGGCCAGCGACCCGGTGACTTAGTGTTATACTACAAATCGTTAGCGATTCTTGCCGTGTCACACGAGGGCCTGGGCTTCGACCAGCCGTGTTGCAAAGGCACCGTAATTCGGATGGCCGCACAATGCAACAGGGGTTAGTACTTAGCCCCACCAATGGACTCCTATGGCTAAGTGAAGCTAATAAAGCCGCATAGTCTGATCGCCTAGTTCACCTCGCGGACGCCTCCTCTACGGACCAAGAAGTTGGATAAAGTGCGGCCATGAATTTACGAACCCCTTGTAATATTTACATAGGGACAGAAGCTGACGTCTGGCAACCTTCAGAAATATAAACAATAAACGACCGCACAGGAGGATAAATTAACACGAAAGGTGTAATCATAGCGCGGATTCATAACATAGTTTCTTACACCCTGTCAGATTACGGGTTCCGCAAACCCTTAAGAGGTTCAAACTCTGGGGTGCGTGCGGAGATCTCAACCTACCCAGCTTGCCTACTCGCGACCCCCCTAAGCCTAGCACAACGAGCTCGAAGAGACAAAGAGACGCATGTCACGCCCAATATGCGTCCCTATCCTAAAGGAACTCGAAGGTCCCACTAAGGATAGAAGCGCATATTGGAGACACTTTTGCAAGGTGGATATCATTACATCATACCATTACATAATAGTTGGGGATACATACAAGAGGCATACAATGCCACACGGATACAACAACGTCATACACAAGAGCATCATCCAACTACGGATGAAACACAAATAGAAACTCAAACGACATCCACCCTGCTAGCCTAGGCTGCCGACCTGGAACCTATCCCCTAATCGAAGAAGAAGCAGAAGAAGAACTCCAAAACAAGTAAACATCGCTCTCGCGTCATGATCATCGCATTACCTGTACCTGTAAGTGTTGTTGTAGTAATCTGTGAGCCACGAGGACTCAGCAAACCCACTACCATGGGTATCAATACTAGGAAAGCTTAAAGGGTATGGAAATAATAAGTGGTGAGGTTGCAGCAGTGACTAAGCATATATGGTGGCTAACATACGCAAATAAGAGCGAGAAGAGAAGCAAGGCAACGGTTGAGAATCTAGAAGTGATCAAGAAGGGATCCTGAAACTACTTACATTCAAGCATAACACAAACCGTGTTCACTTCTCGAGCACTCGAAAAGAGACCATCACGGTTACATACACGGTTGGGTATTTTAATTCGAATTTGATGTCAAGTTCTCTACAACTGGATAATAAAAACTCCCATCTACCACATAACCGCGGGCACGGCTTTCGAAAGATCAAACCCTGTAGGGGTGTCCCAACTTAACCCATTATAAGCTCTCACGACCAAAGAAGGATATTCCTTCTCCCGGGAAGACCCGATCAGTCTCGGAATCCCGGTTACAAGACATTTCGGCAATGGTAAAACAAGACCAGCAAGACCACCCGACTGTGCCGACAAATCCCGATAGGAGCTGCACATATCTCGTTCTCAGGGCACAACGGATGAGCAATCCATACAACTAAAACTGGACCTCAAGTTTCCTCGAGGGGGCGCTGCAACGGGCTCTAGTTTGGACTAAAACTCAGAGGAGCACTGGCCCAGGGGGGTTAAAATAAAGATGACCCTTGAGTCTGCAGAACCCAAGGGAAAAAGGCTTAGGTGGCAAATGTTAAAACCAAGATTGGGCCTTGCTGGAGGAGTTTTATTCAAAGCGAACTGTGAAGGGGGTCCCATACACCCGACCGCGCAAGGAACGCAAAATAAAGGAACATAACACCGGTATGATGAAAACTAAGGCGGCAGGAGTGGAACAAAACACTAGGCATAAGGCTGAGCCTTCCACCTTTTACCCAGTATATAGATGCATTAATTAAATAAGTGATATTGTGATATCCCAACATAATCCTGTCCAACGTGGAGCAATCTTCGACTTCACTTGCAACAAACAACGCTATAAGAGGAGCTGAGCAAAGCGGTAACATAGCCAAGCAACGGTTTGTAAGGAAAGGTGAAAAAGGTTAGAGGATGACATGGCAATTTGGAAGGCTTGATAAACAAGTGATAGGTAGCGCAACATAGCGATAGAACGAAGCAACTAGAATAGCAATAATAGTAGTGAGATCCAGGGTGACTGTCATCTTGCCTGAAATCCCGCTAGGAAGAAGATCGAGTCCATGAAGAATACGAACGGGCGTAGACGAACCAAGCGTATTCGAACGAATCCTCATGACCGCAACGAAACAGGAACTATCGAGAAGAAGCACAACCAGAAAGAAGCAAACAACAAGGTAAACACACAACACATAAAACATGACATGATGCTCAACAAAGTATGATGCATGACAAAGGCTATATGATGCTACTCATGGCAAGAGGTGATACATACAAGAGCAACACATCAAAGCAAGTTTAAATGAGGCCGGAAACAACATAAAACTAATCCGGTAAGTCCTCATATGCAAATTTTGAAATTGGTCCGGAACTGAATAAACCTTAAGTTTAAGTTGTTAAATAGCAAGTTAAAATGCACCAAGATGATCTACACGAAATTCTAGTCAAGTTCCATAAAAAGTTCATTTAATTCGGAGTTACGACCTAGAAGATATGAGCAAAACAAGTCAAACATGGCATTGATGCAAAATACATTGAAACATCAAGTAAAAACTCTCAAAACATGGATTCAACATAATAAGATGAAACTACATGCATAATCAAGCAAGTTTCATATATAGCACGCTCAAAACGGAGCAATGGTGCAAAGCATACACTCCAAACAAGACATAACAATCTGCCCAAAACAGCAAGTAGGCATTTTGCAAACAACAAAATAACCTGCTACAGGAAGCAAATGAGCACAAACTTGACATTCAATTCATGTAAAGATAACATAATTCAATATCATTAAAGGTTCAGGTTCATCGGCATCAAGATTAAACCAATATGATCAATGCAAAATGCAACTTTATAACTCAGCAGCATATGCATGAGCAGAGTTAATATGATGGCAACGTGAGAGCAAGAAAGAGACAAGCACCAGCTAGTGAACATAGCAACCAGGGGCATGGAATCAAAGTACACCGAACAAATAGCAAATAACACCATGGAATCATATACATATGACTCATGGATTAGTGGGAACCAAAGAGACAAGATTGAATGTTGAAACAGTTTTAGCAAGTGTAAAACATCAACATTATGATAGCATGTTTGCAAGCACGGAACAAAGGCATATGACATCCAAAATTAGCAAGCATGGCCTGTGAACAGAGTACTCATAGCATTCTTCAGAACTTGTAATTGGAATATCTCCATAAGATGCGTGGATTAATTGGTAGCATCAAGCAAACATGGCAACATGATATAGCAGTTTCAGCGTTGACAGAATTAACAGCAAATGGCCCACTTCACAAGCTTGATTCAGTCACTACATGGAATATAAAAATACATGGATTGCACCACTATAAATATGGTATAAATACGCTCCTAAAACATGTAGACATCATGAGGATGCACACACAAAATGCAACAAAAATGACAAATCAGCAAGTTACAACAATTTTCAGTAGTTAACAGTAACATACACTTCTGCAACAGGGATTAAAATATCAAGATGCACAATAACATGAACGCAAAGCATAGCAACATGCAGAGAATGCAGAGCAGAACATGTGCATATCAAGATCATCATCATAGCGTCAACAGGGACAAAGTTGTGGCACTCACAAGATGCACAAATTATGTTGACAATCTGCATATTCCAGCAGATTATATTACTTAGCAGTTTTGCAACGAAGATTTAGACATGAAGATGAACTCAAACAAGAATGCCACAGTGGAATGAAATGAAGAGCATCTCACAATGAACATTTTGACATATCATACACGCAAATCGGTGCGACATGCAAGAAATTACAAGCAATCAAAGATGCGCACATATCATGAGTTTTCTGGGGACAGCCAAAATTGACCTCGCAAAAACGGGACAGAGAGGTCCTGGGACGAAGCGGAGCAGGACAGGGCATTTGGTTCGGCATGGTGGTGGATCTCATCTACCCTGCAGGTTCCGGGCTGGATCTCGCCAGATCCGGCCGGAGTTGGCGACGGCGCACCGGCGGTGAGGTCGGCGGGACCGGCGAACGGCGGCGGAGGGCGGGCTCCTGGCGGCGGTGTCGAGTCACCGGCGGCGGGTGGAGGGAGCTGGGCGGTGCAGCATACGGTGGATGAGGCGTGGCTCGGCTACCGCTCCGGCAAGGGAGGAGGCACCGGGTGGCGGGGCACACGACGGCGGGAGGCGAGGCGACTCGCACGGAGCGCAGGCGGTGGTCGCCGGTGACGGGGAGCGGCGGGCGGCGCGGATCTCGGGCGACGTGGGGGCGCGCCCGGTCATCCCGGGGGCGGGCCGGGGATGGGCCTAGACGGGGCGGCGGCGGAAGAGAGGGAGAGAGAGCCGCGGGGGGACGTGGCGGCCTCCGATAGGTCCGGGCGCGGCGGCGGGCGTGTCCGGCCGTCGGGTGGACATGTCCGGCGGCGTGATTGGGAGGAGACTAGGGTTTCATCGTCAAATTTAGTAGGGGGAGGCATATTTGTATGTAGAAGGAGCTAGGAGAGTCTAAATGAGGTTCATTTTTGCCCACACGATTGTGATCCAACGACGGAGAGCATGGAGGGGTTTTCGATGGGCTAGTTGGGCTATGTGAAGAGGAGCTAGGCTGCAAAGAGAAGGGGTTTTTGGGTTAACTCGGTTAACCGTTGGGGCATCAAACGACCTCCAAATGGAACAAAATTTGACGGGCGGTCTACCGGTGATATACCAAGGCCACTCAGCAAATCTTGGTCCATTCCGAGAACATTTTCGGTGGCTCACAAAACAAGAACTGGGAGGTGTCGCGGGTGCAGGTGAGTGCGTTTGTGCTTAGAACGGACAACGGATAGAACTGGGAGGATCCAGACTGATGCAAATTTTGAAAAACATGCAGATGAAATGCAGATGATGACATGGCAAAATGCAACACGCAAGCAAATGACATGGCAATGACGCAAATAACTGGGAGACACCTGACGCATCAGATTCGGGGCGTACAACTCTCCTCCACTAACAAGAGATCTTGTCCCGAGATCTTAAGAACGAGACGGAAGAGAAAGAGGAAGGGGTGAAATAAGACCAGGAGAAAGAAGAATAAGAAAGTCGAGAGAACTCTGGAAGAAAAGAGGAATGATGAGTATGAAGAGAATCAAAGCTCATGGAATAAGACAGACTCTGAAACCACTCCAGTTAGAACCGGATAGAAAAGGAATGAATAAAATAATTTGGGCAGCACTCTGACTGAAAATGGAAGGAATAGAACATGAACTTCACAAGATGGGATGACACTTGATGAGATGAACAAAGCAATGCCTCTGGAAGAATTGAAAGAATGGAATGAAAAGAACTTAGAAGGAAGGATTGAACGGAGTTGTTGAGAAAATCAACAACGAAAGAATAAGCTTGTTGTGGACTTATCAAAACAACTCAAAACATGAGGTGAAATTATACCACAACCAATGTCTGAATAGCTGAGAAGAACCAAGAAATGCAAAACTCCACTTCAAAAGAATACGTAGAATTATTTGCACTTCGATACACGAGAAGAAAAGATACTTGAACTCCTCCATCAAGAATCTTGATGAACTCTTGAAGAATGAATTAAATCATGAAGAACCACCATGAAGAAATCCGGTGACAAAAGGATGATGAGATAGAATGAAGGATGAAAGAATAAGATGAGCCTTGCGGTGATTTAGATGGAGGTTCCGATGAAGTGGCGGAGGAAAATTTGAACTCCGGAAATGAAAAGATGAAAACACTTGGAACTAGAAATTATTCATCAAGAACAAACTCCGAAGGAAGGGATTACTTGACGACGATGAAATAAGAATAAGAATTATGTTATGCTTATCCTCATCAAATTTAATTGATTATAACCGAATTTTGCATACTACTTATTCTTGTTGAAAAGGATTAAGGGTGATATAGCCCAAAACTTCAGAAAGTCTTCATGAACCACCGGTGGAATTGAAAAGACCGAATGAATTAATATGATGTCAAAGGAAAAGTAATCTGAAGGAACCACCATAAGAATTCGAAAATGACTGATGAAAGAGAATGAATCACCGGGAAGAATTAGAAGAACAAATATGCTAGAGGGAATTTAGATGCAAAAGAACAAAGAGATCATGAAGCGTCGGGATAATTGGATAACGATAGCTGAAATGTGAGGACAAAGAATTCTTCTGGAATGATGGCCTCTGGTGAAAAGAAACGGAAAATAACTCCTGATATACTCCGGATGGGTAAGAAAAGGAATATCTGACAAATGGAATAATTCGAGAGGGTAGCATGAAACTAGAACCACGAATCTTTGAGAGAACGGGCAAGATTTAGAGGAAAAACTCTTCTTCGGTCTTCAAAAGTTGAGAATGGCGACGAGGAACACCACCAAAAATTGTTGAGACACTCCGGAAGAATGAAAAGAGGAAAAGTTGAACCAAAGATGAAAAGAATTTGAAAGCGATCTTGGAGATGGCATCTGACTGATGAAATTCATTCTTACATCAAACTCTAAAAATAATTTGGAATAGCCCCGGAATAATTAGAAGAGTCAGGTAAGATCGTGGGAAAAGACCTGTGGGTTAGCGCCCGCTGAAAAGATAACACCGTTGGAAAGGATTGTAGAAGAGATAGATGATGCACCGGAAAATTGAAATATTTGAATAAGGTGACAACCTCGAATTAATTTGAACACAGACGAATCTCCTGACATGTCTTGAGCACTCCGGAATGATTTACTAGCGAGAGGCGAACGAGCAGGGAAAACACTTGATCCAAGGAAAAGAATATGATCAACCCGAAAAACTTGAATTGAGTCTACCGGAGAAGAAAAATAGATGAAGAATGTCAAACGAGACGAGAATTCACCGGTTCAAACAATTGACGAAAGACTAAAGAGGCTCCGCACGCACTACAAGAAATATGTCAACTTGTGACCTTGACTATTGGTCACTGAAAGGTCATTGTTTTTCATTTGTGACCTTTTTGTGACAAAAAACAGAAGGTCAAAAGCTGAGGGTCGTTAACTGACTATAGCAACCTTCTCTGTGAGAAGGTCGTGAATGTTTACGACCAAAATATTCCTACTGTGGCGTTTTGGTCACTAGCAACCTCCCCAGGCCACGTAGGCATCCAGCGTGGCAAGCTGATGTGGCACAAGATTCAGCCCGGTCCAATTTGTTTTTCTACATGGGCCTAGCCCAACAATTCAGCCCATTTATGATTTTTTTCCTGAATGTTTTTGGGCCTGTTCTATCATGGGCCTTTACCATTCCACATAGTCGTTTCCTTTTCGTTTCTCTTTTCTATTTGAGTCGAGGCCTGCCTATAGTTATTATGAATAGCTTGTCAGCTCAGGTTATTTTGGGCCATGTCATCTTAATAGTACAAGTATATTTGGGACGTGGCCACTATCAGGTCCAGTAAGAACATTTTTCTGGAGAATTTACTGTTCAAGTAAAATGTACACAACACATTACAGGAAAATAGCACATACAACAGCAGATAAAATTTCATTACACTCCTACTACAGCTCACTACAACATAGACAGTACATGATACTTCATCCTTCAATTTTTTTACCAAGCACTAGACAAGTACATCTCACTTAAAATAAAAAGTATTGTTCTCGGAAGCAAAATACGCCACCACACGCCATGGTGCGCCATCTTACTCGATCTGGCCTCAAGGAACTAGCAGCGCTGCTTGCTCCTTTGGCTGAGAGCTCCTTGCTATAGAGGATGGCTGAAACTCGGATGCAAAGCTCCCTGCACATGACATATTGTGTCAATTCTTGCAGCAACAAAAAGAACTCACCTACCATAGAACTTGCACAGTAATGTATCAACCACCAAACTGTATGAAACAAAAACAAACGAGAGGGGGAGGAGTTTATACCTGATCTTCTTGAGCCTCTCCCCAAGCAAAAGCATCATCCAAGGTAATCGTCTAAACAAGAACACTCCTTAAGATTCTGGAAATGGACCAACATAGTAGTAGTGAAGCTATGTGGGGATCTTTGTGAAGCAGTTTATCGCTTCTTGGAGACACCAACAGTCTTCCCTCTCCTACCGGTAGTCTTGGTGTGCTGACCACGGATACACACGCCCTAGTAGTGATGCAGACCACTATGGTTCCTGGGAAAGAGAGCAAGGTTTCAATCATAAGTGACGGCTCATACATCTATGCACTAAGGAAAAATGCTACTGCAACAGTGAAGTTTTAAGGAATCAGGCATCAGCATACATCTATTGGAAACAAAGCATTGATATACAAATCAGCAGGGTCACATACAAGGTACACTAGAAGGGTATACATGAATACATTGACAATCATCAATACCAGATTGAAAGACATAAGAATTATGTAGCTAAGCAAGTCGACAAGGGCATAGGGCAGGATATAAAATCTGGATACAAGTAATAGACAAACTACTATGTAAATACTACAGTGGCATTACTACTAGGACATAAAAAAAATACTATGTAAATATTACAGTGGCCAAACGGGTGGTGGATTAAGACCAACAATGTGCATCACATAGAAGAAATAAGATAGCAAAAATATGATGATTACTGCAGGTTATCAAGAATTCAGCATTGTACCCATAAGTGATGTCACTATAATAATTAGAGGCAGATAGCGATTGAGTAGTGTAGAGGAATTATAAAAAGGGATACACATCCTTAAGTTACTTTCTCAAACTAAATTATATAGATATAGAAATATAATGTAGAACATACAGTGTACTATCAAAGCAACCAGAACCTTGTTAAAGTTTTTGTTCATGCAGGCATTGGCATACACATCCGTACATGCAGGCTTATATAGTACCGCTAGAACAAAATACATAACACACAGTTTGCACACATGCCAAGGCAAAGGGTAGCATTCCTTCATTGCTTGATAGTTGATATATATGCCATCAAAAGAGCAGAAGAATAGCCAGTCTAAGTGAGCTAGCCAAATATAGGTGCAGTGCAGTAGTCATCGTTGCATTACATAATAAGCCAGTAGTAAATCGGCTAAAAAAGTGGAAGTAGCTCAAAAACAACCAGAACATCTGTCCAGGTGACCCGTCTGGAGTAGCACGTAGTAGAGCACCTGCACCCTGCATCCACGCACGTACGAATCAGTCAACGAGTCCATTAACAAGAAAGGGGTCGAGATTTCAATGTGGGGAGGAAGCAACTGACCGTCCAAAGAAGACAGACCAGTTATAGATGCAGAGTTAGGCACACTTGATTGTCGACGCCATCGCTGCTGCCGCTGCCCGGATCGGGGTGTCATGGAGGAAGCGATCTGAAGCATAAAAACTAAGCAAAATTAAAAGCATCAGTCGCTAGAAGCATGTAGGCAATAGTACTGGATAATATTTAGAGCAAAAGACGTATTATATTTTGAGACAAAGGGAGTATTACATAGTTCATCAAACCCATGTCAAGTTAATCTAAAAATGAATTACTAAACCTGCCTGACTAAATCAAACTCAAGCCAATGCATCAATCGACACTAGCAGTAGTACACTGACGAAATCAACACTGAACGGAGGCAATTAATATGTACAGCTAGCACCCATTTGCCTATATTCTGCACTTGAATTCAAACCAATCACTCTATTCCAGAAGATGCATGTACATGCATGCAGCTAGCACGCACCGTCAGCAAGCAACGAGGCGAGGCTAGTTTGAAATGGAGGGGAAGCACAACAGAAAACCAGCTGCCCCTGAGAGCAGTAGTTGGTAAACCGTGCATGCGTACGCGTGGACATCATGGACGTTGAGCAAGCACCGAGCTCCTGCCATGGACGTCGATCTAAACTAGCATCACAAATATGCCTCGCTGCAAGAACTAGCTAAACATGCATAACCATTAAGAAAAAAGCTCCTGCAATGCATGAAAATACCTGAATGCAGATCGAGCTAGCTAGGTAGGCAACTACAGAGAAGAGATCAACATCTGCTGAAGATCTTATAAAGATCAACATCAGGTTTCCATACACACATAGGATCGCCAAAGGTGACTGATTTATCCATGTTCGCTAAAATTCCTTTTAGATTTGCATCCACAAGAGAAAGCAGTAACATTTCAGTTTTCAGCACTAGAGATCTCTCAGAATGGTAACCACAAACCGTACATAACAAGGGCAACTGACAAACAAGTCACAACCCACAATCTCTAAAACAACAAATACCAAAGGATGGCATTACCAACCTCTGAAATTAAACTCGCAGGCGCACAAGTAAGCACGATTTCCACACAAGGCCCCTAACAGCTACCATGGCGGAGGTTCAAGGAGGCTAGGCCTCGCCTGCTTCTCCGCGAAAAAGCAAAGGGTGCGCAGAGAGTTGGACAAACGTGCAGCAAGTACCCTCAGGCTGGCCACAACACAGCTCTCCGACCAAAGTCGTGCGACCTAGGCGACATCGACGGATGAGATCTAGCGCCCTAGCACCACACCCACAACGGAACGCGCCGATCCGGGGCCCGAGCAAGCATGAGGGGTGAAGAAATTTTCTGTCGACACTGCACCAAATCGGGGAGGATTCAGGGGAGGGGCGGTCGGAATGGGGGATCACCTCGATGTCGTGCTCCTCGAGCTGGGCGCGGAGCAGCTCCGAGGCATGCGTCGTGGTGCTCCTGCCATGGGCCGGGCGCGCGAGGACGGTCGGGCTCCTCCCGCTTCTCCTCCAGAGGCCTCCGACGTGCGCTGCTCCCACCCGAGCCCTGCATGTCACCCAAGGAGAGGAGAGGAGCGCATATGTTAGGAAACGCAGGAGAGGGAGGGGAGGCGCGGAGTGTCGTGCGCGTACGTGGTCGTGGCAGGGCACGCCGCCATCCTGGCCGTGGACTTCCTGCCTGTGGTCGCCGAGCCGGCGGGACGAGGCGCCGCGCGACAAAATCCCAAGGATGGAGTGGTTGGTTGGCTCGGAGTGGATAAGGCTAGGGGAGAATGGGAGGGAGGGAGGAGCTCGATCTCGTCTATGGTGAGGGTTGTCGATGGTGGGCGGCGGCGGATC